>NC_042622.1:22459291-22767031 GCF_901001135.1 Rhinatrema bivittatum
CAAGCAACGTGCTTAAAATCAATCCCATATTGTTGCATGAAGGATAAATTAAACTTGGTTTTGTATAAATTGTCACTTGAAGATTGATTCTTTGAAAATGTTCCATCCTTGTTTTGGTGTACGATGATTAAACCCTGTTTTTTTTTAACTTATACTATAAATTCAAGCACATATGACTTTGACACATATTCTCTTTGTACATATTATTTTGCCTTCCTCTGGATTTTTACAACGTGATCATTGCCCAAACGTGGGGGTAACATTTGAAGAGGTTTGAACTTCCAAAAAGATGATTTTTTTTTTCCCCCATCAAACTGTGTAAAAGAATTGCACGAGTTAATAATGTCTCTCTGTATTATAAGATTACTAGGGGGCTCCAGGTAATCATTTCAGCACATCTGTGCACGTGCGGGGATCAGAAAATACGGACCGATGCGCTCAGCTGTGTACTGGTTAACTTATGCAATAAGGGGCGGATTTTCAAACACTACGCGCGCCGGTACTTTTGTTCGCGCCACCGGCGCGTACAAAAGTACACCAGATTTTATAAGATAAGAAATCCGGGGTCGGCGCGCGCAAGGGGGTGCACATTTGTGCAACCTGCGCGCGCCAAGCCCAGCGCGGCCTGCCTGTTCCCTCCAAGGCCGCTCCGATTTCGGAGCGGCCTCGAGGGAACTTTTCTTTGCCCTCCCCCCACCTTCCCCTCCCTTCCCCTACCTAACCCACCCCCCCGGCCTTATCTAAAACCCTCCCTTACATTTGTCGGCAAAGTTCCGCCTGCTTTCAGCAGGCGGAACTTTGCGCGCGTCGCTAGCAGCCCCGCTACGTCCTCCGGTCCCGGGGGCGTGGTCCGGAGGCCTCGACCACGCCCCTGGGCCGGCTCCACGCCCCCGGGCCCGCCCCCGAAACGCCGCGGCACACCCCCGAAATGCCGCGTCGTTTCGGGAACGCCCCCGGACACGCCCCCTCCCTCCCCGTTTCGAAAGCCCCGGGACTTACGCACGTCCCGGGGCTTTACGCGCGCCGGCAGCCTATGCAAAATAGGCGCACCGGCACGCGAGGGCCCTGAGCGCGTAAATCCTGCCGGATTTACGTGCGCAGGGGTTTTAAAATCCGCCCCTAAGGCGATTAGCGCGTCCAAAACGCGCGTCCAACCCCCCGCGAAGTTAATGGCGCTCATCAAATGTAATTTCGTGTTGATGGGGCTATTAGCTATTACCTTCAGATGCAAAAACTAAAACGGGCGCCCGACGCGCGCATTTTTACCCTCAGAAATTAACGCCGGCCCTGGAGCAGGCGTTAGGTTTCAAGGAGTCCCTAAAGTTGACGGAGAAGCAGAAAATGCTGCTTTTCTGTACTTCCTCCGACTTAATATCGCCACGATATTAGGTCGGAGGAACTGAAAAAAAGAGTTAGGTTAAAAAAATATATATTTTTTTTAAAAGTGTCTTGTTAGGAAAAGGGACGCTCGTAAAATTGAGCGTCCGTTTTCCTAACCCGCTGACAGCCCCCTCTCCTGGGCGCCCGCTGCCGAGGAGGCGCTGGGGGGGGGGGTGCACAGGTTCCCCCTAGCGCCTCCTTTTTACCGTGGCAGCCCATTTGCATATTGCCATCGGGCGCCCCGGAGAGGTCGATCGCGCCCGTTCGGAGAGCAGGCGCTCGATCGTGAGCGTCCGTTTTCCGTGCGCCGACATTGCATCGGCCTGATCGTGTGGGAGGGAGGGCACCGGCGGGAGAGAGAGAACCGAGACTGCTGTGGGTGGGAGGTAAACGCACGCAGCCGCGTTTTCACACCCCCCCCCCCGTTCGAGTCAGGGAGGAGACGGCAGATGAGAAGCAGGCAGCAAAGACATTCAAACTCCTACCAGGGCTTTATCAAACCTCCTGTTTGGTGTCTGTGAATAGTGTGTTAAGTTCTCAAGCCCAGGCCAGTCTGATTTCCAGGCTATAGGTAATGCATATGCATGAGATTCCTTTGTACACATTAATTTGCGAGCCAAGTAAATGTATGCACATATACCTCAGGCTTATTCATTATGGGTCACCTGAAGGCCAGGCAGGCTGGGGTGCTCCTGAGAGCTGAGTCAAGAACCACTAGTCCAGGAGCGCGTCCTTGAAAGGACTGGAATACGATAGGGAAAGTTTCTGCCCCCGGTTAGCATGTCACTGGTTTTTTTTTCTCAACAAAACCTAGGGAGAGCATTGGTAACTGATACACAATGCCATGGGTGAAAAGAAGATTAAATCCCTGGGTTTTTTTTTCTTCCTCTAGACACAGAATAGGAGAACGCCTTTAGACCTATTGATGAATGATTGTTAGCTAGAGCCTGCCTGGAACCGAATAAAGCTCAGCGCGTTGCTCCAGCACACATCATAACCAATTAAATCATTTTACCATTACTACCTGCGAGCACGCCATCTGCGGCAAGCTTTTAGCATCCCTGTCAATCATTTTGACCCGCAACCCAAAACAAAGTCTCCTGTTGTTTCTGCCATTTCTCAGGAATAATGCGGAAAATCAAATCAGCACTATTTTGAAAATCAAGCCTCGTTGAAATCTCTTCCTGCCCATGGCCTACGTAACGGTTTCCTTCACTGACTGCAGGGGGTTTTTTTTGTTTTATCATGCAAAAAACAGAGGAGGAATTCTGCCAAGACGAGAGTTTCCAAGGACTCTGTCATTTCTAGATGTAAAGATACACCACGGAAACCGCAAAAGGGGAATAAATGCAATTAGCTGAATTCATTTTTGGAGAATTCATAGAAAGCACAACTTTTTCTGTGCAGCGGCATAGATAAAGCTTATTTTTTTTGGACACCAGGCCACAGCACGGAATCCTGAAATCTGCCAGCAATGTGTGCCAACGGGGTCAGTTTTGAGTGGAAAAAAAAAATCTCTTTCGTCTCGTCTCCTCCATCTTCTGCCCCTTCTCCCGAGGCAAAGATGCTGGCACAAGGAAAGGATGTGCCTGGATGGGGGGGAGACTGGTGTACAAATGGTCTGCTGCTTTGAACACGAAAAACATGTAATCACATTCGGGGGCCAGTCTCTACAGCGGCAAATTGTGTCCGCAGCTCGCTGCCGGCCTCCATTAATGAGTTCCTAGTCATTGTGTGTAAGAAAATCAGCACCTGCTCCTGCTTTTGGTGGCCAGTCTCTCAGCAGGGTACATGCCTTTCCTCCATTACATATGCTCATTTTCTTGCAAGAACAAAATAATATCTGTATATATATATATATATATATATATATATATCTCTAGCGGCTACCACCGAAACTTCTTTCAGATTAACCTGACTGAAAGTGATGCAGCAGCTTTACTAGCCCCTGCTTTCATTAGCTGTGGAACCAGATGGTAGAAATAATCAGGATATTTATAATAAGGTCTTTGAATTACAATCATTGTTTTATGCCCTATGATAACACACAGTCATTAAGCTTTTAATGTACTACCATAAGCCCTGGAACCCTCTACGAAGATGTATAAAATACTATTTCCACCGAATACAGGAGGAAAATTCATGTAGCCGATCCCTAAAAGTAATCGACTTCTAGTGGATTGTGATATTATGTTTTTTTTAATTAGCTTTTGTGCTCTTTCACGTAGCTGAGGGCGCGGTCGAACAAGCTGAGAGACGGGATTGTTATATTTCCAGCCAGGGGATGAGGACCCTGGCTTCTGGCCTGCTTGTTAATGTTAGATGAGAGCTCCAAAGGAATAAAATAAATGAAGAAGGCTATGTGCAGCAAGCATAGAACAAGAATTGTGTTTCAGCAAAATCATTTTATGAAGACTTCATTATTTACCTCAGAAATCTAATAAAACAAAGCTTAGTTAATTTTTTTTTTCATTTTCAATTTCTAAATCTCTTGTCCGCTGCTGAACAAAAAAAGCCACCTATAAAATTATTACAAATTCCATCAGTAAGTAAGTAATAACATCAAAAAATACAAATTTACAAACAAAACATATTCATTTTAAAAAAAGCAATAAGTACAGATGAAATAGATCCTTATCCAGAATGTCAAGTCTCCAAAAAATAACCCAGAAAAATATTCTGGAATTATCTGCAAGTAGGCCAACTGAAACAAGTACGTTTTGAAAAGCAGCCTAGACCTCAGACGTTGTCTTTCCAGATGCAACTCTTAAGGCAGCGTGTTACAGGGGGTCTGGAAGTCTTGTTCCTTACCTCAGTGAATTGGGAACGGACTGGTAAAACTGGCAATGGTGTCGGCGCGCGTGTCTTTTAAAATCCCTCCGCTTATGCGGTGCAGGCAGCATTTTTTCACATAGGCGCGGGTCCAGCATTGCTACCTCATAAGATAGTATATAGAGTAAGACTGCATTTAATTATCCATGTTTTTTTGTAATCAGAAGATTGTATATAATGTAGGTTTGCATTCACTCATTCGTGTTTTTTGTAATCACTTATAAAGGCTATGTTTCCACTTCTTTCCATATAACTGTTCCTCTCATTTTCCATCGCTAGCTCTCTTTTCCTTCTGTTACTCTCCCTCCCTCTCTTTCTAGCCTTCTCCCCTTCCCCTCTCCCTGTTCATTGTGATTTCTCCATCTTTAATTAATTGTAAACTGGCGTGATGTCCCTCACGAATGTCGGTGTATAAACCCTTATAAATAAATAAATCCACTTAATATTTGCGCACCGCGTGCATGTGGTCAGGCTATTTTATAACATGTGCGCATATACTCGCATATGTCACAAAATGACCGAGTCCCTGGGCTCGGGCCGACGAACGCCCCCGCACACGTGTGCCTGCGCGCCCGTTTAAAAGTTACCATCCCCGATTGTTGCAACAAAAAGAAAACTTTCGGTTTCCGACCAATTCATAGCAGAGTGCAAGCTGGTGGTGTCAGAAATATGCAGGTTGCACTTGATAATGGTGGAAAATATATTTTGACGTAGTTTGCAATTTATTTTTTATTGCCAAAATAGATCCAGTAAATGCAAGTGTGAAGGCGCATACAGGAAAAAACCCCAGAACACCTTTAAGGACCTGCTCCAGAGATCTGGCCCGGTCCACCTTAAGCCCTGGGGCAGCAGGGCAATTTCCTAGGAGAAACTTCCTTCTCTACACATATCCAAAACACTGCTAAAACATTTCTTTCTTTTAACATTGCCAAAAACTGTCCTTTCCTTTCTAAACATACTACCAGAACCCTTATCCACTCTCTCATCTCCTCCAGCTTAGACTATTGCTTCCTGCTCCTCACAGGTCTCCCGGCGAGCCATTTCTCCCCACTGCAATCTGTCCTAAATTCAGCTGCGTGACTTATCTTTCCCCAAAGTCGCTATGCCCCCATAATCCTGCATTGGCTCCCTATCCGCTCCCGCATACAGCTCAAGCTCCTCTTTCTCACCTACAAATGCCTTCACTCTGCAGCTCCTCACTACCTCTCCTCTCTTACCTCTCTCTACACCCTCTTCTCCTGCGCTCCGCTCGTCGGATAAGTCACTCCTATCCGTGCCCTTCTCTGCCGCCAATTCCAGACTCCACCAAGCTGCGCCGGGTGCTTGGAACAGTCTTCCTGACCTGGTGCGTCATGCTCCCTCCCTCGCCGTGTTTAAATCCCAGCTAAAGAGCCACCTTGTTGAAACCGCTTTTAAATCTTAGGCCTGATTGTCTGCTTTCAGTCTTGTTAACTAGCTTTCTTTTCTTTGTAACCATTGTCTTGATTTATGAAATACCCCAAGTCTCTTGTCCTATATGTTTGTCTTATTAGATTGTAAGCTCTATTGAGCAGGGACTGTCTTTTTGTATGTTTGTACAGCGCTGCGTATGTTGTGTAGTGCTATAAAAAAGTTAAGTAGTAATAGTAGGGGAAGGGAATAATTAGCCAGGCCCAGGAGAGGAAAAGAGGCCTCAGGGATGAGTAGGAATCCTTAAAAACACACCTATTTCAAACTGCATTCCATATATCACCTACCAAATAATATATTCCACTTTCCCACTATCTTATTAGTTTGGCACCTTGTTCTAGCTTTTACTTAGTGATTTGTTTTTATATTAACCAATTTTATTTTAAACAACTATTGTTTTATATTGATGAAATTTTTGTAACATTATGTTTTTTATAATTTTTACGCTCTTGTAATCTTTCTTGATTCTTAATTTTTTTCTGGTAACATTTATTTTACCCAATTATGTAAACCGTTTTGACCAAACTCCGTTTGTAAAGACGGTATAGAAATTCTTTTAAATAAATAAATAAATAAATAAATAAATAAATAGGAAAGGCCAATACTGCTGAACTGTAAGCTACATTGCTATTTTCTTGTTCAAATAACTGCTATAGTAAGCAGAGCTGTTTTTCTGTTGTTTCTTAATAAAAGTTGATGAAAGGCAAGCCAAAATCTAGCCCGGGTCTATTCTCTAGCAGTCACAGATCACTCATGGTGCCACATATGGTGTCAGTTCAGGGATTTCTGCACCAAGCCTTGCACAGGCAGAGAGCCATGCCAAAAAGAGAGAGAAAAGAAGGGAATTATTTTTTGCCTTGGGCCCTAGCTTCCATTGTGGCTGGAGATTACTTTTTACAGCAGGCTAAGGAAGTTAGCTCTGCTGGAGAGGGGGACTTATATAGTGAGTCAGAGCCAAACAGGCAGTTGATTTCTGGTGTTTTTGCTTCTCCTTAAGGGAAAGATTTTGTGGTGTAGGTACTTCTGAACAGGGCAGAGCCCTTCAAGAAAGCTTTTGTGTTACTGGAGCTAGTTAACTCGCATGGAGCAATTGCTACAGGTCCTTGCAGAAGGACAGTAGCAGCTCCAGAAATGGATTTAAATCCTACATCAACAGTATAGCCAGCGGCTGGGATTGCTGAACCAGCAGCAGGGAGTGTTGACACAGATGGCCCAAGCAATGGAAGCCGCGACAACAAGGACAACCCCTGTGCCTCCAGTGTTGTTTAAAATGAAAGCTGGTGAGGACCCAGATGTATTCTTAAAATAATTATGAAAGAGTTGCCCGCTTGACTGGCAGAAGTCACCTGGACAGCCGAGGATTTGTCAATAGGCATCCATTATACTTGTGCCTAGGGCAGAAAATATTTAGGAGCAGAAGGCTGGCTAAGATTTTCTGCCTTCCAGCTCTGCTGAATCTTATTCTTATTCAGCAGAGAACAGCCCTCTGCTACCCCTTAGAGGAGGTGGGGGACTGATAGCACCAAAAGAGCCTTGAGGTGGCAAAATCCTAAATCTATCCCTGTACCTGGATCATGTATCTTGGCAAAAGCCAAGTAGCCTTTCAAGCTGCCAAACCCAATGGAAGAGCCAACTATTCCGATGTCAAAACTCCCATCCTGGAAATAACGGGTTACACGAAAAGAGGTTCCAAAGGAGTACCATACAACCTCTGGAAACTCCATGCAGCCTTTTTCACTGGCTAAACGATGTCATATGGAAGTGGCTACAGCCAGAGGTGAATATAGGCCTTGAGGTTGTTGCATGTGCCAGCCTCGGTGTTCTGCGGTCGGTTGCACTTACCCAGCATGGCCCCGGTTCAGCCCCGACCTCTCATACAATGGCAGGGAGTTACTGCCATCAACAAACTCCCTTACAGCCCAGAGCCACTGCTCATGCCACCAACGCTCGGCCCCACCAGTGCCTCCCTAGGCACGCACGCACGCCTCTCTTCTGATCTTAAAGGGGCCGTGGCGGGAAAAGTTCCCGCAGCTCCCTCTGATGACATCTGCCCTGCCTACTTACGCCTGTTCCTGCCTGCAGTGCCTTGCCTCAGCAACAGGTCGAGTTCCTTGTGAGTAGCTGGTTGCCTGACAATGTCTCCTAAATTGCTTCTCTGGTCTTAACTTAGATCTTTTCTGGACTTGTTGGATTGTCACCTGCCCTGACTTCTGGTACTCTTCTGGACTTTGTTGGATTGCTGCCTGTCTGACTTCTGGTACGTTTCTGGGATTTGTTGGATTGCTGCCTGCCCTGACTCCTGGTATGTTTATGGACTTCACTGGATCGCTGCCTGTCCTGACCCTTGGAACTCTCACTGCTCTCGCCAGCGCCCTTTGTGGAGTTGTTGTTCTCCGGAGACCCGCTCCTAAGTCCAGCCGGCCCCAGAACCCAAGGGCTCAACCTGTGGGGAACGAGGGCTGATATTGGTGAAGGTCCGGTTGGGTCTCCACACCGGCCAGCTCCGCCAACTGACAACAAGAACCTGCAAGACTCCCTACTGCAGGTAGTATCAACCTCATCTCAGACTAAGGGTCCACCCCTGCAACAGATGTGGCCAATCAGATCCTCCTGGAGCAATTCCTGGATGTGCTAGACTGGTCCATCCAGAATTGGGTGTGTTGGCACCCAGGATTCACCTTGGAGAAAGTGTTGTAAGTGACGGACGCCTTCCATAAGTCTCAATTGATGTCAGAATTGGTGCAAAGTTTAGACAGACAACCCACACAGGTTCCCTATCATGACAGTGAGACTGAAGGACACCAGCAATGGTCCCCTGAGCAGGATAGTTCTACTTCCCAGGACACAGCCATCAGGATTCTCAGCATGTTTCAACTATGGAAAGAGAGGTAATTTGGCTAGAGACTGCCGATACCAGGGAAGCGAGACCATGGACGTCAATCTGGTGACCAAGCCAGCACTAGAGGCTAAAGCATACACTGACAAGGGAGGACCTTTAAAGCAAGGGTTACCACAGAGTTGGAGAAGGAAAGAAGTTTCTGAGATACCCAGCCACCTGATAGCAAGAGTCCAGACACTTCCTCTTTTTGCTCACTTTATGCTGGGAATGGACATGAGGAGGAGTGTTGCCCCTATGATAAAGAAGAGAATGAACTCTTTGAAGGAAGCGGTAAACTTAAAGTGAAGCAGACCCTCAGGCATGCTTCTACTGTGCGGCAAGAGATCAAGCTGTCGAGAATTGTCCGTGGCTTGAAGATCTAGAATGGGAGGGCAAGCTAGCAAAAGATGCATAAGGGAAAGCGCAATTGTAAGAAGAATAGGAACGATGAACCCTTTGTGGGAATTGTTACAGTTAAGGTAGAGCAAGCCCTGCAGGCTTGCTTCCAATGTAGAGCGAAAGAGCATGTTGTTATGGATTGCCCCCAACTGGAAGATGAAGAATGAGAGCGCAAATGGGTGTGTACTTTTGCAAAGATGCAAAGCTGTAATTTAGTGGATGGCCCAGTTCTTGAATTTTCGGGCTTTGTCATCTCATTGGAGCTGAATGAGGTTCCCACCCAAGCTTTGGTAGATTCAGGGTACGGCAAGCACTCATTAGGAAGGAGCTAGCTCAGAAACTGTATGCCAACTATTAGAAGAATGTGACACTTGATTATATATATAGGGATCAGCAAAAGCACCCACCTGCCAGGCAGTACTGAAAACCATGGCAGGGCAAGCCAGTGTAGAGACGGGAGTGCTTCCTGAGCACCCCTACTCAGTTGTTCTGGGGCGTGATTAATCCCACTTTGAGAATCTGTGGGTCCAGCTGGATACTGGGATCACCAATTGCAAAGAAGACCCATTTCCAGAGACCTCACCTCTGTTATGAATCTGCTAGTGGACCCAAACGTAGAGGACCGCCTTACCTTACTGTGTACAATGGTTAGGGTTGATCTGGATACAGGAGGATGTGCACCCAGGGCCGGTCCAGATGATCCAATCCAAGAGGCTGGCAGAGAGTAAGCAAGTCCAAGTGACAATCCGGGTCGGGGCAGGCAACAAGCAAACAAGTCCAAAAGGCAGTCCGGGTCAGGGCAGGCAGCAGACAAAGGTTCCCGACAAGAAGATCCACTGAAGCTCCAACACAAGCAAGCCTGCTGTAGCCGAGGCAGTGCTGTGCTGGAGAGATCTCTTTAAATAATAGTTTTTCCCGCGCTACCGCGGGAACTTCCGGCCGGCTGCTTACGACATGGGGGCAGAGTCATGCCGTGAGTCACGCGGTGCTGCGCCGAGCCAAGCGAGGCAGTCGAGCTGCAGCACCACAGGAGTCTGCTGGAGCTTGTTGGATGGTAACAACCTCGGGGGAGCACAGAATTAGATGGAAAGAATTCAAAGATACCCAAAACCTGATGACAATGGAAGATGGGGTATTCTGCCTTCCCCAAAGATAAGCTAGAAGAATTTACTGTGACAAAGGCAGAACAGTGGTTACGCCACAAACCCTTAACTGGAACCCTGGAATGGAAGGGAATACCTAGAAGGGTTAGACAGCTCCAACATATGATGGGGAAGGAAAATAGGAACATTTGTCTTCTCAAGAGTATACCCCTAGTAAGGGCAAGTGCTCATTCAACCTGAAAAGTTTGAGCTGAGAGAGAAGATTCTGAAGGAATATAGAGAAGAAAACCCCAGAACACCTTAAAGGATGTCTAAGATCCAGAGATCTGGCCCAGTCTACCTGTAGCAGCAAGGAATCCTAGCCCAGGGGCAGTTTCCTAGGGAAAGGGAATAACTAGCCAGGCTCATAAGGGGAGAGGAGGCCCCAGGGACAAGAAGGAAGCCTGGGGAAGGCCAATACTGCGGAACTGTAAGCTACGTTGTTGTTTCCTTGTTTAAAGAAAACAGTAAGCAGAACTGCTTTTCTGCTGTTTATTAATAAAAAGTTGATGAAAGACGAGCCAGAGTCTAGCCTGGGTCTGTTCTCTGCTCAGCCACAGAGTGCTCATGGTGCCACTGCATTTAACCTTTTGCATTCTACAATACTGTACGCTATCAAGTGAAACCAAGTTCCACATTATATAAATCAGGAAGACCTTGCACGTGGCACTCAACAAATAACATTCTGGGGTTTCTGAAAAGGAACTCAGAAAAAAATCTGCAGTGGGGGAAACAATAGAGCAATATAAGGGAACAGCGTGATTTGTTAGAAAGGATAAAGCAGCGGATGGAAAAGAACGTGGACAGAAAGCGGGAAGCAGAGAGCACGATGGCTTGAATCGTTCAGATGATGTTTGGGCATCCGCCCGCAGCCAGTGAATAGAAGTGGAAAACACAGTGGATAGATCAGATGCCAGAGAACTTGTAGCCAATAAACGCCTAAATCCGTGCATTTTCCTGGCCGTCACTCACAAAGCACCCATTGTTGCCACAGTGTCAGGTAGAAGGATAAATACTCAAGCACTCTTCTGTCCAGCTGGCTGAGTGAGCTTCCTTTTTCAAGCTGGATTAGCGAAGATGCTTATGACAAGACCGGTGTAGCTGATGGAAAAGTCATGCCATGTCTTATTAAACAATGGTTTGGCCACGCCGGCACTTTTTCTAGAGAGGAAATTAACTCTTTGGTTAAAAAAAAAAACAAGTTTATGCTTTGAGTAATCAGTGGTGGTGCAAGTATTGTGTCTTCATTGATTGATTGATTTACTTCTTTTCACTCTACCGATGTTCAGGACAAATAGTCATATCACACCGGTTTACACTGAACACGGGGAAACAGCGAGACATGAGAAAGTTACATAAAACAGGGAGATGAATACAGGATAACTTAGTATGCAGATAATTTCAAGAAAGCATAGAAATTAAAACTGAAAAAACATAACTTAACTCAAGGTCTTAACTATAATCGTGAGGCAGGAAAGGTCTGGGGGTGTTGATAACCTGTTAAGCCTCGTAAATCTTCAAACAGTTGTCTGTCAAGGGGAATATGATGGCCACAGCATTTTTGTTTTATTCCCTAATTAGTGATACAACTAAAAAAAAGCAAATTTTAAGCACAAGGGCATGTTGTAGATCTTCCCCTTTCGCCAAGTGATGACAATGGATGGATGGATGAAGAGACAAATAGCTAGGTAGGCATATAGAGGGTGAGATATGCAGAGACAGACACAAACAGATGGATAGACAAATAGACACCATGGAGGTGTTGCATTGTAACGCTAACATCTTCTAATGAACTATGCTAGACACTATATTAAAAATAGGGTACAAGTTTAAGGAAAATCAGCTCCGGACTGGATTTAGTTTTACTGCTGTGCTTCCCCGTCAGATGCCTCTCTCCTGCTCTTACAAGCACTATTTATTTATTTAATATACTGTCACTCTGTGACCAGTCATGGCGATTTACAGCAAAAGAAAAAACCATACCCATATAATAAGATCAATGTATAAATAGTACAAATATCATCATTATCTAAGTAATAGCAAACTAAAAATAAACTCCTAAACACTTTTATCAAACTCTCCAGTTCTCTCATTATACAGGAAACCAGGCTGGAGAGAGAGAGAGAGAGAGAGAGAGAGAACGTTAACTCGGGGTGAGTTTTGGGGGGTGGGCTAGGTTTGGGGGGCAGGTTTACATACACAGTCAGAGGTACGAACAGCAAAGATGACATCAGGGAAGATTTTCTGTCATTTGGAGCGATGAAAGATAAAAGAGGAGTTGTACAATGTACTCTCTACCCAGCTTGAGGTACTCTCTATCTAGCTGCATACTGGTCTATACAGAGGTTCTATCTCTCTCTCTATCAACTGCCATTTGTGGTAAAAACCTTTTTAGTCGCTAACGTGGGCACAACGCACAGAAAAAAATGTGCAGTTATTTCCGGCGTTAAAACCTGCGTTGCTGTGTGTTACTCTATTGCATTTGACATTAGGAGCTGCTCATTACCATTAACTCTGCCCAAACTCCTCCCACTTGCATAACAAATGTCACATTTGCATACTAATGCACTGTACTACCACACGCATTACGGCGTTATCGCTAGTGTTAAGGCCCTAACGCAAAATGATAAATGACCCAGTTAGATTGTGAGCCCTCTGGGGATTGTACAAGGGAAAAACCTATCTGCTTTGACGTGCTGAAAAGTGGATTATAAATCAACTAAATAAACAATTACTTTCTCATTAATAAATTCTTCACAGAACCAAAAATCACATCACTACTTGAGGGAGGGAAGTGCCTTTGTTTCCCGCCCAGTGTAGTTTATTGATGGATGCTATCATTATCAAACAGTTTAAAAACAGGAAAATTGGAAGCCAAGGTGTATCCCAGGGAAGCCCGCACCAACAGCTGGGCTGGTGCGTGGAAAATACTGCTCCTCCGGATCAGAAGTAAATATGAAAAAAACAAAAAAAAAAGAGGGAGATAGGTATGCACACGTGTTATAAAATAGCCGTGTGCACATGGACATCCGCACGGTAGTTTGGTTTTTCTTTAATTCGACCCCATTGGCCGGATGGGAAGTATGGGGGTAGTTGAGACTGAGGAACCAGAAATGTGTCAATGACCTGGAGAAGGACTGGGTAAACTGGTGGACTAATTGGTAAACTGGTTAATTTCATTTATGGGTGCATGTTTTAAAATTGGGGGACTTACACAAGGAAGAGGATGGAATTATTGCACCTTCTCCTGCAAATAGAAAACCAGGATCATGTTAGGTCACATGTCACATATAAGGCTGCATTTTCCCCTGGAACTCATTTCTTGTGGATATAAGGTCTCCGAATATCTATTTGCATACAAGCTTCTTTCAGTGCAGAGTGCCAGATCAGAAGTACGAATTTCTAAAACTTCAGATCATTTTCCCATTTTCAGTGAAAGAATTTGAAAAGTAATAAAATCAGCTCGTGCATTTGTTTGATGAAAATTTGGGTTGTGAAAGAATTTACCATAGGAAAGGCTTTTCGTGTACTCTTGTAATGATGTATACAAAAATGGCGCACTGTTTATTCTTCTGCAACAAGATCATTATGTAAGGTTTAAAGTTCACAACCGTAACCTGTATTTTATGAAACTCTCCCTAAATTCATTCCAGAGATGCATCTTTTTTAGCTCAGATATCCGGCATCCAAACACTTTTCTTCTTCTAATTGTAGAAGAATTTCCTAAATGTTTACTCATGTGATTTTAGGTTTTCTTACAAAGTGTTCTGTAATAAAGATATACAGGATGATGCCTAGCAGGGGAGTGTAGAAATTAAAAATAAGGACGTATGTCATACGCCGTCTGAAGAAACTGGCGTGAACATGGTGATACTGATGGCACTCGATAAAGACCTTGTGTACGGAATCAAAACGCTGCCGTAAAATGTTCCTTTTCACCCTTGAAACTGTGTCACGTGCATGCAGATCCCTTTCCTAATGATCAATGACCCACAGTCATCGCCCAAGATATTCAAGCATACAGAGCTGTGCAGATAATCAGAAAATAAAATCAGGCAATGGAAATTATGCCATCTTCATAGTCCACATTGGTCTCAAACATCTGACAAAGACATTCGAAAAGGTCTTTGGCTCAATTATCTTTTTCTTTTTTTGAGAGAAGAGTTTTGAACTGTTTCTGGAGTTCCAGTAGCTGAACGAGTCATTGAGAAAACTGGATTCCATGTAGGGTGTGACACATTTTAGGAAGGGCATGCAGGAAAAAATAACCCTTTCATCTCATTTTGAATATTCTTTTTTTTCCTTTTCTATTTATATTGTGAGAAGGGGTATTCGTTTTTCATTCATTTCTGTCAGTTTAGCATGCACTGTAATTTATTTATTTATTTAATAATTTTTATATACCGACTTTTCATGCGAGCATATCAAATCGGTTTACAGTAGTTAGCAATTAATCGTTTAAAATTATTTGCATTTCCAAAGAAGAAAGAAGTAAATACATTATTTCATAATATAATTAACATAATTGCACACTACAATGACAAAAATAAAAAAAAACATTTCATTGTCTTTTGAATGGGAAATGACACAAAACAAAGCAACAAACGATACACTTTCCCTCTCATTTTAATACCAGGGCACGTCCCTATTTTTTATTTGAATTATCCCAAAGGTGTTAGTGTGCATGAGCTTTGGAGACCTCAGCTGTCGCTGACAGAAAAAAAGAGACCTTCGTGGGCCCTGATGCTTGCATGGTTCATCACTTTAGGATTACCCTTATGAAGGCGCTGTTAAAAGTGGCAGAAGATTCTGCAATGACCAAGAACGTTCAAAGCCATTTACACACATAAAGCAAAGTCTTATGGTCAGAAAACTGTCCAGAGGTGGAGCTTGCGTTCATTCTCTTTGATTTTGTATGAACGTAGGTTCACCTGCAGAACTCCCAACCTGAATAAAGCAGGTGTCACTTTCAGCATATACCAAGGCACTTGTGCGCCCATTTTCAAAGGAAACTTATGTGCACAAGTTTGCATTGAAAATTCCAGGTATAGCCTGCCCCACCATGAACAGTTACAAAATTACCTTCTACAAGTCTATGGCATGAACCTGGGCTACTGGAATTTCTGCATGAGATATATTCCAGTTTGTATCATCCTCTGACGGTTCAGGACCCCAGCTAAAACCATTACTTTCCTTACTGTGCAAGAAATCTTGTTCTGATTCTTCCCAGTTTTGCTTTTGCATGAAAGCTGGGGAGCCAGTCTAGGAGCGAGATGAATAATTAAATAAATAAGCAATTGAACGCTCGGTTGGTTGGCCCGATGAATGGGATTCACGTTTCTGAATTCAGTCCGCTCAGTTGTTGGAGGGTTTGATTTTTCTGATAGATCTAATGGTTTCCCATCCAAGTAGTAGCCAGGTTCCTCGATCCAGTAACAGGGAGAAATTAAAACATTAATTTTTCTAAAGTTAATTTCAAAAATAGATGAGGATCATCCCAAGATAAGAAAGTTTTGTGAATATTGGATTTTCTTCAGTGTCCTAGAGGTTTACAATGTTTTATTCCAGGAGCTGGAAACGTGCTGCTAATTTTGCAGAAGGTTCTGGTCACCAGGACAAGAAACAGAACGAATGAAACTGAAAAACAGAAATGTGTTCCTCCCATCCCCTTAATAAACAGAAAACATAAGTAAAGAAGGAATTTGGCATGGTCCTCGTATTAAAAACATGTGAGAATTCATCGGCTTCCTGGAAAGTTTTCTTAGGAAAATGTAAGACGACACATTAGACCAGGGGTGGCCAACTCCGGACCTCAAGAGCCCACAAACAGGCCCGGCTTTCAGGATATCCATCATGAATATGCATGAGAGAGATTTGTATACAATGGATACAGTTCATGCAAATCTCTCTCATGCATATTCATGGTGGATATCCTGAAAACCTGACCCGCTTGTGCCTCTAGAGGACCGGAGTCGGTCACCCTGCAGACGTATGAATCTGTACAGTAATAATGAAGCCGTCTGCTTCATGTTACCAGTAACTGTCTCTTACCGAAGTATCCAAGACAGATTGGGCCATTCAAACGATCACGCTTGTTTAAATTGTGCAAATTAAAAAAAAAAATGTAAATTTAAATTGCAGACAGTGTCCTGTGGTAATTTTCCATTGAGCCTCCTCATTTAAAACATCACCACGAATACTTGTCTACATTCTTAGCAGTCTCCAGAGAGGCAGGCATGTTGTCAGTCTCTGCTTCAACAATTAATAAATATTATTGAACAAGATAAAAAATACAACTGTCATCAAGTAGTGACGACCAAATTCAGTGCATGCAGGTGAGAAATTGGTCTTCAAGATAGCCACAATGAATGCTCATGCCTGCTTGCATTCACAAATAGAAACTGGGTCTGTTTTCCATTCTTACCTACCCTGAAAAGTCAGAACCATTTCCTGCCTTCAAAGTTTGCTATCTCTGGATTAAGGGATTGCTAGGGACAACAAAGGCTTTGCATTTCACAGTTTTCTGCCATGCCAGAAGTGCTAGAAATGTTTAGACTATAAAAACCTTGTACATGATATTTTAAATGTTGATCAGGGCGATGACAGATGAAGATGGGCAACCCCTGTCCTGGAATGTCGCAAACAAATCTGGCTTTCAGGATATCCTCAATGATGATGCATGAGGTATATGTTCATGCACCACCTCCATTGTATGCAAATCTATCTCATGCATATTCATTGTGAATAAAACCAGACCCGTTTGTGCCACTCCAGGACTGGAGTTGCCCACCCCTGTGATAGATCACCGGAGTTTGCTAGGGAAGGTTATTTTCTCTGGACAGTTATTTTAAGAAAGTGAAATACTGTTTGCATTAAAAAAAAAAAAAATTGCAGCGAGCTTCTAGGTTTCTTGTGTTATTGCTTTTAAGGGGGTTTGATTTTCTGGACAAGGAAGGATTTAAGTACGTGCGTACAACTGATGTGCCTCTAACATCACAGGGAACAACAGGACAAAGAAAACATTACTTCTTATCAAATATCTATTTCCTTTTTTTTTTTTTAACACCGTCCTTGTACGGTGAATTCATTAGCTCATATGTACTGAATTAGAAAAAAAGTAGACAAATCAAATTAACAAGCTGAAAAGAAGTTACACGTTACTTAGCACAGAGACCGGTTTGGGAGTTCAGCTGGACCCAAAATTGGAGCAATCTAAACCAAACTTGGCATCCCCCCTCCCCCATATCAATGTGAAAGCAAATCTGTTGCACCATTGCTGCATGCATATGGACGCATGGAGGGGCCGAAGCAATAAAGCATGCGCTTTTACTCCTGGCTTGGCACACGTTTCAAAAGTACGATAATAGCGCCCAATGCAGCAAGGAGTGCCCGTTTTTTTGCGCACGTCGTATTGCATCAGCCTGCGAGACAGACGGACCAAGGCCCTTTGCACTGGCAAACGTGCTCACAGAAAGACAATGGAATTTGCTGTTGCCAATTAGATCTGGCTTGTGCCAGCTGTATAGATATCAAACTTTGACAGCACGGTATTTTATAAAGCTGGGATCTTCTCCGAAGCACGAAAATCAGAAACACACCTAAGCAGACCTGGGCTGGCTCCATCCTTCAGCGTATCACCTCGCCTCTTTCTTGTCCATTGTTTCATTTCTCTGCTCCGATTCTAAGACTTCCTTTCTTTTCATTTGGCCTGCTGCATTTCGTTTCTCATGTTTTACATTTTTTATTTAATAAGGAACATGCCCTCGGCTCCTCTTATTCCCTCGTTTTTGCGATTTTGAAAGTTCTCCTTCCCCGTGTGCTCGCCGTCTGCATGAGTTCTGGGCAGGTTCGGTAAATCTGGGCTGACGGGAGACTGCTGCCATCTTCCAAAATTACATAAACCTCTAAAAACTTTAATGGTTATGTTCATTCGAATTGCCAGCCCAATTACTTTTGCTGGCAAAGTCAGAGTTTAAATATTTATTTATTTTTTTTGTTTAATCCCATGCACATGAAAAGGGGGTACAGTCGCACCCCTTCCTTCAGTAGGAGAAGTTTTAATATTTTTGCTCCTAGTTCTAACACTTTCTCTCTTTAGGACATTGTCACACATCGTGCTGTGTCCCGGCCTTTCCCATCCGGCGTGCCTTCAGCCTGATCAGAAAGGCGCCTCCAGGTGAGGCTCTGGTCCAAGCCAGCATCTGGACCCTGCTCTTACTACCTTATTCCAAACACGAGGCACCAGCGATGACTCTTAAAGGTGTGGCAGCTCCTTTCTGAGGAGATGCAAGCATGCATGCCTCTTCTTCCTCGCTGCAGTATGGGCTCCGGCCCGAGGTAAGTGATGGAGAGCGTGCAGGGTAGGGAGAGCTGGGTCCTGCTTGGTGCAGCACATACTGCGGCTCCTTCCAGCCTCTTATCTCCAGGCTGAGTGGGAGGGGGGATAGGGCACACTGAGCAAGTTGGGATTAGCAGCAGTGGAGAACGCTGGCTTCCTGTCTCTCAGCCACTTCGGAACTGCTCCATTGTGACGAGAGAGAGAGTGAGAGTGTGTGTGTGTGTGTGTGTGTGTGTGTGGGTGTCTCCACCCCCTCTCTTGCTTTGTTTTAAAATTTGGAAGAGACTGGTGGGGTTTTCAGTGCTTGGCTAGGCTTTTCTTTCATCCATATGAGTCCTCTCCATGTCTACATTGCCTCCCCTGTGGAGGCTCATGTGCCATAGACAATTTTTTGGTAGTGTAGATGTGCCTTGGAAAGGTATGGAAGCACCTTCTATCATTTTGGTCTCCCTTCTCTGAACCATTTCTAATTCTGCTATATCTTTTTGACCATAATTGCACATAATACTCAAGATGTGGTCATACCATGAAACGATACAGAGGCTTTATGATATTCTCTGTTATATTCTCCCTTCCTTTCCCAATAATCCCCAGCATTCTATTTGCTTTCCTGGCTGCTGCCGCACACCAATAGAAGATTTCAACATAATAGGCCTAATGACACCTAGATCTTTTTCCTGAGCGGTGACTCCTAATGTGGCACCTTGTATCGTGCAGCTATATTTTAAGTTGCTCTTCCCTCTGTGCGTCACTTTGCCCTTAATCCACATTAAATGTCATCTGCCATTTGAGTGCCCAGACTCCCAGTCTTGCAAGGTCCTCTGGCAATTTCACACAATCATCTTATGAATTAACAACTTTGAATAATTTTGTGTCAAATTTGATGTCTTCACTCACTGTTCCCATGTCCAGGTCATTTATAAATATGTTACAAAAGCAGGGGTCCCAGAACAGAGCCCGCGGCTACTCCACTATTCACCATTGAGAAACATAGAAATGACGGCACAGGAAGACCAAACGGCCCATCCAGTCTGCCCAGCAAGCTTTCAGTTATTTTTCTCCTACTTATCTGTTACTTTGACCGCTGAGGTCAGGGCCCTTATTGGTAACTTTTTTGGTTCTAGTTTCCTTCCACCCCCGCCATTGATGTAGAGAGCAGTGCTGGAGCTGCATAAAAATGAAGTATCAAGCCTAATTGGTTAGGGGTAGTAACTGCTGCAATAAGCAAGCTACTCCCACACTTATTTGTTTACCCAGATTATGCAATTCAGTTCTTGTTGGTAGTTGCCTGAATGTACATCCTCTTATCTTCATTCCCCCCTGCCATTGAAGCAGTGAGTTGTGCTATAGATGTATTCAAAGTGAAGTATCAGGCTTAATTGGTTTGGGGTAGTAACCTCTGCAACAAGCAAGCTACTCCCATGCTTATTTGTGAATGCAAATCCCTTGGCCCACATTTCCTCTTGCCGTTGAGGCATAGAGCAATGTTGGAGTCGCATTAACAGTGTGAACATTTATTGAATAAGGGTATTAATCTCCAGGTAGTACCGTCATTCCCACAAGCCACCCCCTATGCCTCTTCTCTTCATTTATATCTTCAAGACTTTATGGATCCACTGTGTTTATCCCACGCCCCTTAGAAATCCTTAATGGTTTTAGTCTTCACCACTTCCTCCGGAAAGGCATTCCAGGCATCCACCACCCTTTCCGTGAAGAAATACTTCCTGACATTGGTTCTGAGTCTTCCTCCCTGGAGTTTTAAATCGTGACCCCTGGTTCTGCTGATTTTTTTGCAATGGAAAAGATTTGTCTTTGACTTTGGATCATTAAAACCTTTCAAGTATCTGAAAGTCTGTATCATATCACCCCTGCTCCTCCTTTCCTCCAGGGTGTACATATTTAGATTCTTCAATCTCTCCTCAAAAGTCATTCTATGAAGATCCTCCACCTTTTTGGTTGCCCTTCTCTGGACCGCCTCCATCCTGTCTCTGTCCCTTCGGAGATACGGTCTCCAGAACTGAGCACAGTACTCCAGGTGAGGCCTCACCAAGGACCTGTACAAGGGGATAATCACCTCCCTTTTCTTACTCAATATTCCTCTCTCTATGCAGCCCAGCATTCTTCTGGCTTTAGCTATCGGCTTGTCACACAGGGGTAGATTTTATAAATTTGCGCAGGCACGAACAAGAGTACGTGGGATTTCAATAGATAGGCGTATAGCCACACGTATCCATTAAAATCCAGGGTCGGCGCGCAGCCTGCCTCCGTTCCCTCCTGTATATACTCCGAGGCCGCTCCGAAATCGGAACGGCCTCGGAGGGAACTTTCCTTCGGTCTCCCCCACCTTCCCTACCTAACCCCCCCCCCCCCCTACCTTTGTGGTACAAATTACGCCTGCTCGAAGCAGGCATAACTTGCGCGCGTTGGGCCGGCTGCCAGCGTGTCAGGTTCTGGTCCCGGAACACCCCTGATGACGCGCCAGCCGCAACACGCCCCCCCAGGAAAGCCCCGGGACTTACGCACGTCCAGGGGCTTGCGCGCACCACCAAGCCTATGCAACATAGGCTCGGCGCATGCAGGGGGAGTTTGGGCCAGGTTTTCAGGGGGTACGTGCGTATCTTACGCGCATACCCCTTTGAAAATCTGGCCCATAGTGTCTAACGATCTGAAGTCGGTGAAACAATCACCCTAAGGTCTCTCTCCTGGTCCGTGCACATCGGCCCTTCACCCCCCATCGAATACATTTCTTTCAGATTTCCACACCCCATATGCATGACTCTGCACTTCTTGGCATTGAATCTCAGCTGCCATATCTTCGACCAGTCTTCCAGCTTCCTTAAATCCCGTCTCATTCTCTCCTCTCCTTCCAGCATGCCCACTCTGTTGCAGATCTTAGTATCATCCGCAAATAGACAAACCTTACCTTCTATCCCGTCCGCGATGTCGCTGACGAAGATATTGAACAGGACCGGTCCCAACACTCCGCTCATCACTGCTCTCTCTTCCGCATCAGTTCCATTTACCATCACACATTGTCTTCTGTCCTTCAACCTGGCACTCATACACCCAAGCTTCTCGTTTTATTCACTAGCCTCCGGTGCGGGATCGTGTCAAAAGCTTTGCTAAAATCCAAGTAGATGACATCAAGCTCTCTTCCTTGATCCAATTCCTTAGTCACCCAATCAAAAACGTCTATCAGATTCGTTTGATAGGACCTTCCCTTGGTGAAACGATGCTGCCTCTGGTCCAGCAACTTACTGGATTGTAGATACTTCACTATTCTTTCCTTCAGCAGAGTCTCCATTAATTTTCCCACCACCGAGGTGAGGCTAACCGGCCTGTAGTTTCCAGCCTCCTCTCTGCTCCCACTCTTGTGAAGCGGGACCACCATCGCTCTTCTCCAATCACTTGGCACCACTCCCGTTTCCAGGGATGTATTGAACAGGTCACGCAGTGGAGCCACCAGCACATCTCTGAGCTCCCTCAGTATCCTGGGATGAACCTCATCAGGCCCCATGGCTTTGTCCACTTTCAGTTTTCCCAGCTCTTCCCATACATTCTCTTCTGTAAACAGAGTTTCATCCATTCCACTCCCCTCCAGTTTCTTGTTAACTAGCGTCGGTCCTTCTCCGGGATCTTCTTTAGTGAACACCAAACTGAAGTATTCATTTAATATTTCTGCCATTTCTTCATCTGTCTCCACCCATTGATCCTTTTCACCTTTCAATTTCACTATACCACTTTGGACTTTTCTCCTTTCACTGATGTATCTGAAAAATGTTTTGTCATCTCGCTTTACCTCTTTGGCAATCCTTTCTTCCGCTTGACTTTTCGCTTTCTTGATTACTTTCTTCGTCTCCCTCAGTTTTACCAGATATTCTTCCTTGGGATCCTCCCTTTGGGATCTTTTATATTTCTTAAATGCTGTTCTTTTAACTTTTATTTTATCAGCCACCTCCTTTGTGAACCAGATAGGTTTCATTCTTTTCTTGCTTTTCTTTACTTTTCTAACATATCTATTAGTCGCTTCAGTAATTGCTCCTTTTAGTTTGGTCCACTGTTGATCCACATCTGTCGTTTTCTCCCAGCCTTTTAGTTCTTCCTCCGGGTACTTCCCCATTTCAACAAAGTCCGTGTTTTTGAAACACAAAACCCTGGTCTTTGTGCGACTTCTCCATATCGTATTACTGATGTGAAACCATACCGTTTTATGATCACTGGTGCTGGTGTATCATTTAGCCTTACTCTCTGTTTTCTATCTTTTAACCAGTTCCCAATCCACAATAGGGCATTGTCTCCTCTCCCATGACTTTTAACTTCTTCAGAAGTCTCTCATGAGGGACTTCGTCAAACGCTTTCTGGAAATCCAAATACACTCTATCAACTAGCTCAACTTTATCCACACCTTAAAAAAAATATAGCAGATTGGCTTTATGGCTTTATCCCATTAAACTATGACTACGTATATGTTCAGCAATTTTGTTCTTTATGATAGTTGCTATCATTTTGTCCAGCACTGACATCAGGCTCACTTGTCTATAGTTTCTTGGATCACCTCTGGAGCCCGTTTTAAAAATTAGCATTACAATGGCAACCCTCTAATTTTCGGGTACCGCAGATGATTCTAAAGATAGTTTACAAATTACTAAAATTATGTATGCAATTTCATTTTTCAGTTCTTTCCACAGTCTGGGATGTATACTATCTGGTCCAGATGATTTGCTATTCTTAACTTGGAAGTTTACCTTAATATATCTTACAGGCTCACTAAGATTTGTTTCAGTTCCTCCGAACAGTCATCTTTAAATATAATTTCTGGTAAAGACTGAAGCAAAGAATTTTTTTAGTTTCTCCGTTATGGACTTCTCTTCCCTAAGTGGCTCTTGATCATCTAGGGGCCCAACTGACTCCCTCACACTCTTTCTGCTTCAAATGTTCCTGAAAAAGCTTTTAGTATGAGTTTTTTCTTCTTTTCAAATTCTCTTTGCCTTTCTTATCAATGCTTTGCATTGAAGTTGTCAGTGCTTCTACTGTTTACTGTTTTCTTCATTTGGATCCCTTTTCCATTTTTTTGAAAGATGTTCTTTTAGCTGCAATAGCCTCTCTCATCTCATCTTCTGACCAAGGGAGTAGTTATTTATCTTCTTTCCACCTTTTGTAATGTGTGGAATACATTTGTTCTGGGCTTCCAAGATGGTATTTTTAAACATTGTCCATGTCTGACAAACTCTTAATCTTGGCAGCTGCTTTCATTTTTTTTCCTATGATGTTTCTCATTTTATTGTAGTCTCCCTTTTGAAAGTTAAATGCTATCACAGGAGATTTTTTTTTAGTGTCCTCCCTCCAGTTATTAAGTCAAATTTGATTGCATTATGATCACTATTGTAAAATGGCCCCCAAAATTTTACCTCTTGTACCAAATTCTGGGTTCTACTATTGACTAGGCCTAAAATAGCTCCCCTCCCTATTGGTTCTTGTACCAGCTGCTCCATGAAGCAGTCATTTATTTCATCTGGGAACTTCACCACCTTAGAATGTCCTGATGTAACATTCACCCACTCAATGCTGGGGTAATTGAAATCATTATTACTGTGTTGCTAATTTTGTCATCTTCCCTCATTTTTCTTAACATTTCAGTATCTGCCTATTTATTCTGGTAATACCCCCAATGCTATTTTATCCCCCTTCTCACATGGAATTTCTATCCATAAGGATTGTTCTGTGCATTTTCTTTCCTACAAACTTTCATTCTATTTGACTCTATGCCCTCTTTCATATATAGTGCCATCCCTCCACCACTTCTATCCCTCCTATCATCGCAATGCAACTTGTATCCATTTTTAGATATACTCAGGTAAGTTGATTTATAGTTTGCTCTATTCATAAAACAAAAAATTGACAGTTACAAAATGTGAATTTTAAACTGTGCATCAGTACTGTACAAAAGCTCCAAGTCATTGCAATTAAAATGTTTGGCCTCTAGCTGAATTATTGAGGGGGTTTAAATTTCGTCACAGTACTTTCTATAGGAAAATGTATTTCACAGCCCACTCATTCAGGCTCTAATAACTTAAGATTTTATAAACCAGATTTTGGAAAGTTATTTGTGAGTCCTGTGGCCCAGGCTGCATTAAAAGGTTACTAAGACCTCATCTATATACCCTAAGAAATTAGTCCAATAGCCATCAACCCAGCTGTGACTGTTCTGACAAAGGCAATATTTGCTCCAGCGGGTTCAGATGTGCTACCAGCACATCTTTGGATACTGTTTCAACAGTAGGATATTTCAGAGTGAATTGCTAGCCCTCTTTATTCCAGCTCAAAGCTGTCATTTTTGGTGGCTTCACGTCCACCCCTCAAATGGGGATTGAAAAATCACATTCATGGGGTAGGGATGATAAAACTTCCAACCTCCCTTTATGCATTATACAGTTTGCCTCAGTTGGGAGAACTTTCAGTACAATAAGTGAATCACCGTGCTGTCTAAGGAGAAAAATTAATCAGAGTAGTTTATGATGCAGATAGTTAAATCTCAAGCGGATTGTGATGAATTGCAGGAGGATCTTGCAAAACTGGAAGATTGGGCTTCCAACTGGCAGATGAAATTTAACGTGGACAAATGCAAAGCGATGCGCATAGGGAAAAATAAGTTACACAATGTTGGGTTGTGTCTTAGGAGTTACCGCCCAGGAAAGAGATCTAGGCGTAATAGTGGATAACACATTGAAATCATCAGTTCAGTGTGCTGTGGCAGTCAAAAAAGCAAACAGAATGTTAGGAATTATTAGAAAGGGAATGGTGAATAAAACGGAAAATGTCATAATGCCTCTGTATCGCTCCATGGTGAGACCCGCACCTTGAATACTGTGTACAATTCTGGTCACCGCATCTCAAAAAGGATATAGTTGCACTGGAGAAAGTGCAGAGAAGGGCGACCAAAATGATAAGGGGAATGGGACAGCTCCCCTATGAGGAAAGACTAAAGAGGTTAGGACTTTTCAGCTTGGAGAAGAGACTGCTGTGGGGGGATATGATAGAGGTGTTTAAAATCATGAGAGGTCTAGAACGGGTAGATGTGAAGTGGTTATTTACTCTCTAAGATAATAGAAGGACCAAGGGGCACACCCTGAAGTTAACAAGTGGCTCATTTAAAACAAATCGAAGAAAATTATTTTTCACTCAGCGCACAGTTAAGCTCTGGAATTCATTGCCAGAGGATGTGGTTACAGCAGTTAGTGTAACTGGGTTTAAAAAAAGTTTTGGATAAGTTCCTAAAGGTTAAATCCATAAACTGCTATGACAGCAATTAATAAGCAATAGTAGCTTGTGATCTATCTAATGTTTGGGTACTTGCAACTTGGAAACAGGGTACTGGGCTTGATGGACCTTTGGTCTGACCCATTATGGCATAGCTTATGCTCTTATGAGAGTCTGGGATTTTATTTTTAACACAAGAAAACGGCTGGTGGACCCATGGTATTCCCTTTTCTGCCAATTGCATTCACAAGCACGAGTTGGCTCTGTCAATAGGCAGGAGCACGATAAGAAGAAACTAGAAGAAAAATTCAACTTACTTTCTAAAATGAATAGCAGCGTTGATAGTGTGGTATGGATCTGACACGGGGTTAGGCAGCAGAATGCAGGCAGGAGAAATGACGTTTTTAAAATAGGATTAAAAACTAAGAACAGAACCAAATAATTTTGTGAATGGGAAAAAACAGAAATCAAGGATGACAGAAACATCTGGACAGAATGGAACATGGACAACTCCCGCTCAAAACTCTTGGGTACCGACGTCCACCAAGAAGAGACCTAAGCTGAACGTAAGACGAGATGAAGCGAAGGTGATGGCTGAAGCCAGAAGAGACAGCCTGTCTAACCCAAGAGAGCCGAAGATGCTGCTGAAAAAATGCGAGGAGAGGGCAGAGCCCAGCAGCCATGTGATATTTTTAAAAATGGCATAAAACAAAAAAAAGTAGAAAAAAGTTTAATTTTA
This sequence comes from Rhinatrema bivittatum, assembly GCF_901001135.1. Classification (NCBI taxonomy): domain Eukaryota; kingdom Metazoa; phylum Chordata; class Amphibia; order Gymnophiona; family Rhinatrematidae; genus Rhinatrema; species Rhinatrema bivittatum. Next base: position 22,485,706 of record NC_042622.1, read on the forward strand.
AAAACTTTTAGCTAAAGTATTTGGGAGAATTACTGTTTCCCTCTCCATTTTTTCTATTATACTTGGGGAGGAGTTGCTTCTGTGTTTGTGATTAAAAAAAAGAAAAAAGTTAAGTTTCCCCATCCAAAACACAAAAACCAAATTAAATAATTCCCATTTTAGCATTCACTAAAGCATTTCAGCACATGCTATTCACAAAATTTAGTAAAAGTACAGGTACTGTAAAAATGAGAGAGAGAGAGAGAGAGAGAGCTTGGGCAAAAACTGATTATAGATGGGAAAACAAAATCACACAAATCAGAAGCAAAAAGCTTACTGACAAGAAAATGAAAGATCTTTCCCTGAATGCTCTTTCCATTTTCTCAGTTACAATGTATTTCCCGTTTGTTATAAACCGGGATCATCTCCTCTAAATTAATCCCTAGGGGACATTCCCTTCATGCAGGAAGGCTGGGAGAGGCAGCTCCGCTCCAGAACGGCCACAGCAGGGCCCGATTTTTCACGTCAACCAAATCACACCGCTTAAACTGGGACATGCAAATGCTCCTCTGACGTCTTTAGCGTGCACCTATTACGCAAATGAGATTTCATGACTCGTATGGATCTCCATGCCCACTCCAGACATAAGACTTTTGGAATATTCACAATAGAAATATAGTATTATAATAAAATGTTCACGACAGCATTGTATGCGCAGCACCAACTATCTGCAATATACTACTGAAAAAAGTAAGAAGGATAGATTAAATTTATCTTAAAAAAAAAAGCATAATGACCTGGTTATTTACTTCAGCTTCTGAGGAATACACCTAAAGATTATCTTAAACTTGAGAAAGTCGGCTGGGGATCTTAAGAAGCCATATATTGTAATGCTTTCTATAAATTTATATTTTTAAGAGTCAGCAGATTATTCATTGTATTTTTAATATATTGCTAGGCAGGATGTCTGCTATGACTTGCATGGCTTCAGCATTCATGGGGAGGTATGAAACAACAATGCTGGGTCTCATATTGGGTGTCACCAGCCGTAAAAGGACCGTGGAGTCCTTGTGGACAATACACTGAAATCCTTGGCTCAGTGTGAGGTGGTGGTGAAAAAAAAAAGTAACAAATAATAAAACAGAGAATGTCATAGTGCCTCTATAATCAAGCTACGATGCAATCATACCTTGGAGTAGTGCATGAAGTTCTGGTCTCCCCATCTCAAAAAATACATTGCCAAAATAGAAAAGGTGCAGAGGAGGCCAACAAAAATGATAAAGGGGATAGAAAGCTTTCCTATGACAGCTAAACAGCTTGGGGAAAGAAAAAAAAAAAGAGCTGAGATGGGACATGGGGAAAACAGGTATATTTATTTATAAAAATGTCTCTCTCACCCAATTACCAAAAACTGTTCTGGGCAGCAGATAAAAGGACGGTTATTCACCTGTTCAAACAGTAGAACAAGGAGACACCGTGAAACTAGCAACCAGATTTAAAGCAAGGCATAGAACCAATAGTTCAATCAATGCACAACTGTGGAATCTGCTGTCAGAGGCCGTGATGAAGGCAACTAGCACAATGGGGTTTAAAATAGGTTTGGACGAGTTCCTGGAGGAAAAAGGTCCTTAAAACATGAACCAGGCAGACAAAAAAAGCTATTGCTAGCCCTGGGAGTGAGAAACAGGAATTGGATTTATTTTGGGGGATTTAACAAGTGCTTGTGACCCAGACTGGCCACCATCAGAGACCTTGGTCTGACCCAGCATGGTATTTATGTCCTTCTAGGAGGTATATTTGGGTACATGTTTCATTAAAACAGATTAAGTTTATATATTTGGTGGCCTCCCCCTCCCTCATCAACTGAAGCCAGTTGTAGCCCAGGGTGGCTAGCTGACTCCATTTTGCCAGGGCTGAGATCCAGCCCCACTGTATACAGCGTCTTCTTGTCCTAGCTTTCCTTACAGATATCTAATTTTCCCCCTGCGTTGCTTTTCCGTTATGACTTACAATGCACATTACCCGTTTTTTGTTTAGGATTTCACTTTGGTTGCCCTTTAATAACCTGAGCCACCATTTAGATCAGATACTAATGATCTTTAGGACTGGGATCTGCTTTCATGAACCTTTAATCCCTCCCACTTTGCAATCTTACCCCAGCAGCTTTGTTCAAGGTCAGCCGCTAGCTGGGGGCCATGCATCAGGATTCCTTCTGGAACCCTGCAATGATGGATACTGAATCTCGCCACTAGGAGTCGTCACTGTGCACAAGAGACTCCCTGCTGGGGGTGGGAGGCAGTTTCTGGAGGCGGTGAACACTGCTTCTGCAGTACCCCCAGTCAACCCAGGGAGTAAGACACCCACCCTCAAGAATCAAACCAGGGACCTTCCCCATGGATGCACGATGCTGCTCTAAATCATGCAAGGATTATTTTCCTTTGGAAGCTAGTAAGTTTTAACACAGGTGCTCTTGTTTCAAAGCCTGTACAGTACAAATTACATGATTAATCAGCAGCCCTGGGATGAAGCCATGATCAAAGGGTTTTTTACTTATATTTCTATACAAAACCCTACACAACTTCTCAACCACACAAAGCAAAGTATTAACATATGTTATCCTGGAAGCTGGAACCATCTGCACTTGGGTTTCTCTCTTGCAAAGAATTTTTCCCTTTAGACACAAAACAAGACCAGACCATTAACTCCCTTTCAGAAGCAAGCTTTAAAGATTGCAATCCTAAATTTTAAGAGTGCTCTCTCAATGTACACAAAACATGGAAGAGACTTTGGAATTTAAAAAAAAAACCAAAAAAAACTCTCCCTCCCTGCCCCCCATTATTCTAGCAGCTTCTGACATCCAATGGCACAAGGGCGAGCACAATTCTATAAATCAAACAGATGCAGGCTTCGTTCCTCCTGGTGTGAGCCACTGCATGTAGGGAGATGTTCCCAAGAGAAGCTGGAGTACCTCTCCCTGCCTGAAATGGGGCAAAACCCGGATAGGAGTCAGTCTGTTCCTTTTGGACTTGGATCTACAGGGGCACCCCGCTATTCTTTTTTTTTAGACAGAAAGCAGCGCGTCTCATTAAAAACCACATTTTTTTCTTTATTGATCGAAAGAGTCAATGGAGAAGAAAAAGAAAAAAAAAAAACAGCAGCTCACAAAAAATTCTCCCCGGTCACACTTGGGGGGCACTACCAGGGGCAGCTCCACAGAGTGGCAGGGGAGAAGGGAGAGGGCCACCCCGACCCAAAAAAAAAAAAAGTGACATTGTCTCCAGGGAAAGGCACTTGCCTGCCTGGGAATCGCTTTTCTCCTCCTTCCCCCCCTAAAAGTTTCTGGAGCCTTATGGTGCACAGTGCGGGGCTCTCCACTGTAGAATGGGGGCGGGGGAGAAGGAGCAATCCCCCCCCCACCCCATCTACTCCTGCCTTGTCGGCTTGCAGCTCAAAAATGGCACCAGCCAGCCCAGAAGCTGGTGCTGCTTTGTTTTATAGCTCCTCAGCATTTATTTTCCTATGTATAATAATGTCCCAGCCTAAAGAAACCTAGATACTCTCTGCACGTAAACCCCTAAGCAATCGATTGCCGAGCCGCCGTGCAGGCTGATGATATGTATTTGCCCTTTTAGACTGCCTTTTAGCTGCTGCCCTAATGAAAAAAAAAAAAAAACCCACCAAGAACTTTTGCGAGTTCATTCGCACCTGGAAATGCTCCATCCAGGATGGGATTAGCACTGTAAGAGTGCATGCAGAACGGCAGTGGAGGAAATTTTAAGCAGTTGCCTGGCATTTTCTTAAGACACCCAGGAGGGTGAGAGGGCATGCATGGGCATTTGATCCCAGCTTCTACAGAATTCCTAAAAGGACTTAACTAGACACAGCTGCTGCACATGTTGGAAAAGGATATTTGGATCCACAGGCAGTGTTAGCTTCTATCCTATGGAGATTTACTCCTATGCATAGGATATTGTGCACCTCTGATTTTCACAGATAAAATAAAGATAAGCTGGGTGCCTTCATCTGTACTCTAACGTGAGAAAATGTGGGGTTTTTTTTTGTTTGGCAATGCACAATTAATCCATAGAATGTCAGAAAATATGGTCAAGATTAAATAGTACAGCAGAGTTTTAAAAAAAGAAAAACATTTGAGCAAGCTTCTGGAAGACAGGGCCATTAATAATCATTAATCACTACTTGAATGGATTTCTCTATTAGGATCAGTTTGGACACTTCCAAATGGACCTCGATTGGTCATGCAGTCTACTAGGCTTGACCAACTATTGGTCTAATGCATGCAAGTGCCGTACTGGGTATGCACTCAGGTAACAGAACCATGCAATACTTCTAGCCAGAATAGTTTTATTATATAGTTATAATATTCAACAGTTATATTGAGAGAATTTACAAAATATGCAAACAAGTTTATAATCTCCATTCATACAGACTTCACCTTATTCCATTTTGGGGGAAGAAAAAAAAAATAACCTATCAGGTAGGTGATACAAACAAAAAAAAAAAAAAAAAGTTATTGCTTTGTAATCATACAGTAGTTAAATTTTTATATCGACTTATTGGCCAAATCAGGTTTTTCCTTAATAAAAAATAAAATTAAACTTAGTATACCATACCTGCACTTCTAGGGATTAATGTTGTTTACCCATTACCTTTGAAATACTTAAAAAAAAAAGTTACATTTAAAATCCATTTTTTAAAAATCTTTAAAAATTTCAAGTTGACAATTATTTACAAATCCCTTTAAATTACACATAAATAAATATGTACATTCAAGAAAGATGGTCTCCCTTAATACATGTAAAACCTTTTATTTTTTGGGTAGGTGGGTGGTGCAGGTATCTAAAATACATGAAAAAAAAAAAATTCACGTGCATCCAGTTTTGACCTGATGTAATTCTATAAATTCAGCCGCACAAAATTCTCTGTCCATTAAAAAAAAAAAAAATCACATCAGCCGAGTGTGCAGTGCTATTTTAACTCCTGTGCAAGCAATTCTTGGTGGAAATGAATTTACTTATTTACAGAAATAAAATACACAACATTTATAAACATCCATTCCATCTCTGAAAACATCCTTCCATAAAATATGGAAAAAAAATTTACACACATACACAAACACACAAGAAAGAAGATTCCCAATACACGTAGACTAACTGATGCTGCTGCTATTTCATCAGGCTTGTCAAATGCCATCTGATAACTAACTCCGGCATCTGTTCCACCTATTCTAGTTCTTGTTTATACTGACTGCACTCCTTTTGAAACAGGATAATAATAAAAACAAAAAAAAAAACCAAAAAAAGCCACCTCATTCTGCTTTGTTGACTTCTGTGCAAGCAGTGCGCTGCTTGGTCACTAAAGTTCCATTGCTTAATACTGCGTAATGATTCTCTTGCTTGGATAACACCCGTATAAGATTTGGCAGATAGCATTCAGAGAGAGATCGCACTCTTCCCAGCTCCATGCTTTCTTTGTGAATCTCATCTTTCCCTACCTCCACAGAAGGTCAGTATCGAGGCCCTATACACACACACACGTACATCTTAAAAATATAATAATCAGCCCTTTCACCTTGATTTCATCTCAGGGATGGCTGCACAGTTTTCATGCTCGGCCGGTGCTCTGCATATACAGGGATGTACTGGTCTCAAGGGTAAGCAAGTCCTGGAGTATCAAATATTCAGCTACTCATTCGCTCAGATCAACATAGGAGAATGTGCAGAGTTGGAGCCCGGGGTTAGTTTGCAAACTCATAGGTTAACTGAGAATGCACCCAAAAGGCCACAGGTTATCTCCTTTCTGACATACAGATTTTCTTAAGATTTCCTGAACAGCCCTTATACTTGGGAGCTCATCAGTAGATCTAACGTTTAAAAAGAATTCCACATACTGTCTTGCTCATAGCACATTTCCATGATTAAAACAGATATAGAACCAATTTTGGAGTTAGGGGCCCTAAAACAATATTTCAACGCATGCACTTATCTTATAGGAACAGATCCCAAACTGGAAAGGATACACCAGCGTTTAGAAACAGATACAGTATCAGGAGTCCAGAGGAGGGCAAGCATTGGGCTACCCCCGATGTCTCTGCATGAGGTGTTGGATAGTCAGCATCAAAAGTACCAAAGTCTTCTGCAGTCTCCTTCAGGCAAGAAGAGCCCAAGCCACGTTTAGGAAGCGAGCGGCTTCAAGAGTCCCCTGCTGGCTTTCTGGATGTCCTCATTCACTTCCTGTGCTTATCCATTTTCTCAAGGCTTTTGTTAGTTTCTGCTGGGCTCTGCTCGCCAGTGTTCATGTACATTTTGTCTGCTACTTTTAACGCCTCATTCAGGTAATTTTGGACCGACGTCATGGCAGCACAGATAGCAGCGCACCCAAAGCCATGCGTGATCAGGCTAAAATGGGCCAGGCAGCCCTGGATCCCAGGCTCCAGGATTGGACTGGGTCTGGTGTTCCCCAGAGGAGTCCTGTCTTGAGTCAGCAGGTCTGTGAACTCCTTACAAATCTGCCTAGAAAGCACCAAAAAAAAAAAAAAAAAGTTCCGTTAATCTCAAGTGAACTTTTACAGAAACGACAGCTCTCACCACCCAAACCTACATTCTCTTTTCTACTTAAATTTTAAAACAGGCAAGCAGACAGTTAACCACGTTAAATGAGCACAGAAGAGTAAGTGATTTGCAGTGCATATATTCAGAATTAAAAATGTCAGACCCTCTACCAGCTACCTTTCTAAGCCCCTAATTCTAAAATGATTGAGGGATTATTTTATTTTTTCTAGAGACACTAAGGGTTAGTATTGGTAAGTGGGAATCTGAAGATCTTTAGTAACCATGGTCCAGTGATCCCTTGTATAAACAAAGCTAAAATACAATTCAGCTTTTTTTTTTACTGAAAGTCTGAAGTATTTTAAGTCACAATGCACACTTTTAAGTGGCTGAAATTTGGAAGGAACCACAGAGGCGCAGCACATATATGTTAAAAACATTTAAAAAAAAAGGGCAATATCATCAGATGCACAAGAGCAATGCAGCAGGAAGAGTCTCAGCAGGAGACGACAATCGTTGTGCACCCAAGGAGTCTCTGCTGCTGCTCCTCGGTTTAATACATTTCCAATGCTCCTCGGAGCATTGTTGTTGCCTCTTGCTGCTCTATAGTGCTAATTATTCATTCCATGGTTCCCGTGGATGTCCATCTCAGCTCAGGTTAGGCCCCTGTGCTAAACTGAGCTGAAACACATGAAGGAAAATACCCTTAACATCAGGTTATATCATCTCTTAGGATACAGACTACTGCTTGTACAGCAGCAATAAATAATGATGTAGAAAGCAAAGTAATAACTAAATTAGTTTTAAAAAGTTACACTAAAGGGCACAGAATCCACAGAAATCCAAAGCTGGCAAAAACATATTGTAGAAGTTAACTATTTTAAAGTTAATGCTAGTTTTAACTTTAGAATTGACAAGCAAATAAATTTGGTTTATTTCTACAATGTTTTTGCCAGCTTTGGATTTGTGCGGATTCTGTGCCCTTTAGTGTAACTTTTTAAAACTAAATGTAGTGCCCTCTATCTTTGAGGAACAGGTACGCCCATATCCACAGTAAATGCTTTACAATGGATATGCAGATAAACTTGGATATAAAAAAAAAATGCATCCGGAGTGTTCCATTCGCATTCACAGCATCGCGCCTACAGCAGAACCTGTGCAAGTTGCCCAGCATGCCCCCTCTGTTTCGTAGGAGAGGCCTGGATTACGGCTTCAGCGACCCTCCCCCCCCCCCCCCCCCCCCCGGGCGAGTCCGACCCATTCATCATCTACATTCCCCCAAGATGCTGCAGGACGTTCGTGGGAACCATAATGGAAAACTTCAGACCCAAAGTCTAAAATTTCAGAACGCACTGCCTCACTGTAGTAAAGATGGTCAAACAAAATTATGCAGCCAGCAAGCGCAATTCCCCTGTGGAGCTTTTCCAAAAAAATAAATAAAAGCCCGAGCCCGCTTATCTCCTTATTTTGTAGTGCATGAACAAAAGAGCAGCGCTAAAATAACAAATTTTGTTTATGTTATTGGTAAAATGTAGCGTGTAGGATGTAGCGTTTTAATTAGGTCAACCTCTAGGACATGCTTTATTTTGTAACGTTTCTTCATTAAAAAAAAAAAAAAATTTGAGTTTCACTCAAATGAGTTTCCGCACTCAATTCATGTTTATTTACAGTCCAGAGTGGTTTGGTCCGTGACGTGCATGATCACATGGCACTGAATCCACTGGTGTAAACTCGTAAAACAAAACAAAACCCAAAAAAGAAAAAAACCACACACGATCGTTAATAGCAGCACAGGTGAGTGTTGGGTTTCAGACGGAAAAAAAAAAAGAATTTCCCAGATTTTGGCCTGCAGACTGAGAAGGCTTTGTCAAGTTTCTTTGGGTAGGCTGCACAGAGCAGATCTCTGCCAAGAAAGCCTTCCTTATAAAGCAAATACGGTGGAACTTGTGCCATTTCCCTGTGCACACAATCGCAGGGCGTGGCCTCCTAGAAAGTGCCTTTTCAGGTTCTGCTCGGCCTTTCCGCGCTGCAAGTCGCTGGCAGAAGGCAGCACCGGCGAGAAACCGAGCAGCAACTAAGTCAGAGCTAAGGCAAGCTTGGCCAGTTCCATGCAAGTTAGAATTGGAAGCACATCTGTAAAGAGAACTAAAAAATGTCATCATCACAAGAGCTACTGGCAAGTTTCATTTACCCCACTGTAGTACAAAAAAAAAAAAAAAAAAAAAGAAGGATTTAAGCACTGTCCATTTGTTTGTCAGCTTTTAAATCATTTTCCTTGGCAAAGAGAGTCAGAACTGCCTACTGCTTGAAAGCGCCTCAGCTGGGGATAGGACATTGTACGCCTCTGCAACTACTTGGGGTTCGCTCTATTATTTTTATTTCCTCTTCCCCCATCTGTCTCAAGCCATTTCAGCCACACTCCTCTGGTTCCCTCTGGAGCCAGGCACATGGGAGTTCTTGAGAAGGTCAGTAGGTGTCACTGCTGCCGAAAAGCTAAGCCAGTCTTGGGAGCAAATAAAAAGGGCAAGGGGGCTGAGAAACCTGCACACAGACCCAGGAACACTGGGGCCATCAAGCCCCAGCTCAACCTCACCTCCGTTACACTTCAGGAGAAGCAGCAGCGGCACTTACTTTGCAGCCAAAAGCATGTTCTTCCTATTGGTCAACTCATTGCGCTCCGCGTGAGGTCTGCTCAGGTATTCAGCTACCGCTTTAGCAGGGAACTCGGTTTCACAAACGTAGCCAAAGTCCCTGGCGAGATGTACTGCTTCACCTGGAAGGAGAGGGTGCCACATTCGGATTTAGTCAGAAAAAAACAAAACCAAAAAACAATCTGGCTCAGAGGGTTGCAGACAGGTCTGATCATCAGGGTAGACACAGTGAACGTTAAACAGCCCTGTCTGCATACAATGCACAAGGAACAGGTTTCAAGATCTCTATGTTTTTGTTGTTTGTTTTTTTTTAATTGTAACCCCTTCGGGGATTATTCTGATATGCAGCAGGAAATCAAATTGAAATGATAAATAAATGTACTATCTTTGAGCAGCACTAGAATATAGACCCAATATCTCATAACATGATAATATATACAGAAAATAAATACATGTCATGTATTGATGAAAGTAGAGTTTACCTTCATACGATAGGACCCCCAAGGCGTTCTACTATCGTGTCTATGAGCCAGCAATTGGCTTCTAATCATTAGGTAACTCTACGAAATGGTTTAAATTTTGTTATAGTCCACGAATATTGCACTTATCTCCTGTTGACTCAGTCTGTCTCGAGCTGCCCGACACCACGGTGTTTCGGAGCGGAGGCTCCTTCTTCAAGGGCGGGACGTTGTAGCGAGAGACTGCTAAGGCTCTGTGGAATGTTGCTATCGCGGCAATATCAATGAAGTGGACTGGACGTTAGTTGTGCGGTCAAGAATGCTCCGTGAGTTTTTGACGGCTGGTTCTTAAGCGACTCCTTTTACTAACGCCTTTTACTAACGCGTTAGTAAAAGGAGTCGCTTAAGAACCAGCCGTCAAAAACTCACGGAGCATTCTTGACCGCACAACTAACGTCCAGTCCACTTCATTGATATTGCCGCGATAGCAACATTCCACAGAGCCTTAGCAGTCTCTCGCTACAACGTCCCGCCCTTGAAGAAGGAGCCTCCGCTCCGAAACACCGTGGTGTCGGGCAGCTCGAGACAGACTGAGTCAACAGGAGATAAGTGCAATATTCGTGGACTATAACAAAATTTAAACCATTTCGTAGAGTTACCTAATGATTAGAAGCCAATTGCTGGCTCATAGACACGATAGTAGAACGCCTTGGGGGTCCTATCGTATGAAGGTAAACTCTACTTTCATCAATACATGACATGTATTTATTTTCTTTCTATCTTTGAGCAGGGCATTTTAAAGGGGTAGACAAGCACAGTAATCGCCTGGGCCCAGATATAACAGGTGACCCCCGGCAAAGCTAAATAGAAAGAAAGAGCTTCAGGGCCCACCACACAAAAAAAGTTTTGGTCTTGTGTTTTTTTTTTTTCTTTTTTTATGGGCAGGGGGTTGTGTTATATTTGTTTGGTTTTTTTGTTGTTGTTGTTTTTTTTAATGTAACAAAAAAATCAAGACACCTCAAAAAAAACCCCAAACTCACAGCCAAATTCGTTAGCCCCTTATCTCCTAATGCAATAAACACAGAAACAATCTTGGGCCTCCCCCCAGCCTCAAGGCAAGAAGTAATCCCATCCTTGTGGGGGGGGGGGGGGGTGCGGTTGATCCACCTTCTCTTCTGCCCTTCTGAGTCCTTCTTTCAGTCCCAAGCAAAGAGAGTCACTGCCTGGGTGGCTCTTATTAGGGTTTTGCCAGCTTTCCAAAATTAAGTCAATGGAAAAAAAAAAAAAAAGTTTCAACAAGAGGGCATTTTTGGTTCATCTTCAAAGGAAAAATAATGCGGTGAAAAACTGCTAATTTCAAAACAAATGCACATCCCGTGACCCCCATCTATCATCAGCAGGGCCCTTTAATTTCTGCCCTGATCCCCAAGTCTAATTCCAGCCCTGCCCTTAAGACATCTCCACCTTCATCGTGGGGTGGAGGAGGAAACCATCCCTGAAGCAGGGAATTTAACCGCACAGCAACGCAAACTGGGCCTTCGCTCACTCTCTTTCTAACACATGAATACAGCCACCAAATCGTGCACCGAGCGAGCATGCAAAGGGCTCTATTGCCTAGTTTAAAAAAAAAAGCCAATGCCTGAAAACATTTGTTTTCATTCCTGCTCTTAGACCATAATGTAGATGACAAGCCCCGTACAAAATCTCTTTTCTATTAAATAAGCACGCGCCATGCTGCAGTTATTCACCACAGACAGAATTTCCACATCCGCGAAATACGTCAAGGAACTGGGTCTCCTTATTACCAGATTCACGAGGACGGCACATTTGACGAAAACAAAAAAAAATGTAAAATAAGATGTATATCTATATAATCTCTCTATCTATGGACATGTATACAAAAAAACTAAATTTTCAGATTTGCACAGAGAGATTAAAATATTTTTTAAAATTCTCAAGATACAGCTTTTCCCATAGCCATACACCTCTGTACAAATCATCCCTCGGCTGGCTGAAGTTTGAGGAAGATGCCTACTCTAACGTTTACAATATATCTCAGAAGTCAAAAAAAAAAAAGGTACAAAGTACTTTAATAAAAGTGGCATGTGGTGATGGTTTTCTTTAATACAGCAAAAGGAGTAAACATCTGAAAATGCTCAAAACGTGTTAAGTTAGAGGAGGCAGCTGGAGAAGAGCAGACACTCGCCCGCTGACCACCCGGGCAGGAGTAACAAGCAGACATCGAGGGGGCTCACCTTATCAGAGGGGCCAAGGAACAGACTGACAAGTGTTGTCTAGCTTCAGATCCGGAAGGAAAAAGAAAAACCAAACGAGAGCTGCAAACCATCCTTTATTTTTAATTTTACTAAACAAAATAACAAAAACCCCTAACAACTTCCAAAAGATACTCGAGATTATAAAAATCACCTCTTCCAGCTCATTTAATAAGGAGGTTTGTGCTAAATCAGCTCCCGTGCCAGCACTGCACCAACCAACCCTCCCTACTTGGGGGGAGGGGAAGTGATTTTTTTTTTCTGAGATAAATCTAGTGCAAGAAATTTTGTCATCCGTGAACCCTGAATCTCTTGTAGGATACAAAAGTAAAAATTAAGTTGTGACTTCTGACTGCAGCCACTACAAAAAGCAGCAGGTTTAGATTGAAGGACTCTGCTCATTTGCTCACCATGTCAGACCCTCCTACTCAGCAACGCTGAAGTTGCACTATGGTGGTGACCACACACACACACACACACCTTTAGAAGAGGAGGACAGGAGCGATTTCTTGTAGTTTGCCCACACAAACCCATCTCAGGATTGGCACAGTGGCTCAGGGGAGGGCCGCATAGGTTCGCCACACGGGGATGAACGAAGCAGGGCCTCAAGCCAGGGGCGGGCCCCCCTACCGCACTTGTGAGTCTGTCAGTAGAGCGAGCACACAAGCCCAAAAACAAGGGAAAGGAGCAGAGAGCGCCTCTGCCGTGCAGTGGGGTTTGGTTCCCGGCTCAGGCCCTTCCAAGCCCCAGAGCAGCGTCCACGGATCACTGCCCGATGGCGAAAGCGACTGGTTAGGGTCCAGGATCGCAAGGTGTCAGAAGGAGCCCTGGTGCACGGCTCTCTCTCAGTGACAGATCTGACACCGCTGGGCACCACTGGTACATGCCAAACCTTGGATCACACTTCACTCTCCTTCCCCCCCGCCCCCACCCCCTACAGTTCAAGTCACTTCCCTTCTCCTTTCTGATTGCCTGCCTCCCCCCAACGATGGACCTTATAAAAGTCACTCTCCCCTACTACTGGCCAATGACACCTCCTGATTTTTCTGGTTCCAGCAGTAGCAACGGCAGCCGACTAAGTCAGCCTACAGTCACTCGTGGATGCCCAGTGAGGATGGGGCTGCCGGTGCTGGGAACATGGACTGATTCCATCTGCTGTTGCTGCTTGAAGCAGAAAGTGTGTTTGGTAAGGGGGGGGGAGGGATAGACATCCATGCAGGCGGCAAGACGGATGTGATAAGAGGTCTGCAGGACAAGAAACGTGGCTCCCCCCCCCCAAAAAATGTGCCAAACTAGGCCTGGGTGTAAATCCAGACCTGAACCCCCCCCCCCCCCCCGGGGCAAGAGCTGGCTGAAAAGTTTGGAGAAGATATAAAAACGGGGAGGGAGGGGGCATAAACCCCGAATGAAGACTTGAGAGAGAGAGAGAGAGAGAGAGAAAGGACTCTTTATAAGGCTCTCATATAAATAAACTTTCAAGCTAGGTCGAGAGTACAGAGTACAAATCTCATCTTTTTATACCTTTCATCTCTCCAAATCTTCACCGATGTCTTGTGCTGTTCCTACCTCTGTGCACGTAAAACTGCCCCCCAAAGCCTCACCCCGAGTTACTAGTTGCCCCACTTACAGTGGTATAAAAAGTTGCCTAATGTGAGCCTTCCCAGAGTCTCTCTCTCCCCCCCCCCTCCCCTCCCCAAAACGGGATTTGCATAACACCAGGAAAAAAAACAAACGTGCAGTTATTTCTGGCATTAGGCTCGCGACGGCGAGTTACGCCATCACACGCAACATTATACACCCCTCGTTTTCATAAACTCCTGCCATTTGACTATAAACTTTTAAAATCTGCACCCGCATCTCGCGATGCGTTAAGGCCCTAACGCGATTTGATGAGCCGACCGGCTAAACTCGTTACATCAGTCAAGGTGGCATGAACGATCTTGTCCCTGTCGGATTCAGAATTGCAGAGGGACCAATTATTAAAAAAAAAAAAAAAAAAAAAAAAAGTCTCCCGGTAAAATTACAAAACATGAGGGGGAAAAACAAAGCCCGTTACACATCAAAAGCCAAAATGTCTGGACCCCAATGACTTGATTTGGCAGCCCACCCCAAGTCAGAGAGGAGTTTCTTCTCGTCGGGCTAAGATTTCCCTTTCATATTCATCTATAGCTTGGTGGAAGATCTGTCACTCAGAATTTAATCATGAGCGCAGTTAAAGCCAATACAGGCAGGAAAGCAAATTACTTTCCACGTGGTTCTCTAATGCAAGCCACATGGCCAGCGCCACGGCTTCCCAGAATGCCATCCCACGAGTCACAAAAAAATGTTAAACCTCGCCTGAAGACTATTGAGAGAGTTTTACATTTGAAGTCGGCTTCTTGGAAGCGAGCGGCCAGGGTAATAAGTAGCTCTCCCGCCTCACTTCCAGGAGCCTCCCAGATCAGATATTCCAGCAAAATTCCCCTTCTTCCTGCAGACCTGGAACCCGGGCACTGAGGAAGCCTGCGCCCGGTGTCCCCCCCACACACATCGCCCTTCCCCGAGCAGCTTTGCAGTATCAACTTAATGCTACGCAGACTAACAAATGGGACCACTTTCCAGGTGATTTTATTTTATGGGACAGGAGCTCGATTCAGCAAGATTTCTCTTGAAAAGCCCCAGGGCGGGAGAAAATGTCTTTCCTAATCAGGACAATACTGCAGCTCTATGGGTCCTAGTGAAAGCTGGAGTTTAAAAAAAACAAAAAACACCAAAACCATACAGTACACGCATTTTCCAGAACATATAGCTTTAAAAGAGGGGACCTGCAGGGGTCTTGAGTTTCATCTTTTTTGCTTGTCTTTTTGGGGAAAAAAGAAGGGGGGGGGGAGTGCATCGCATCCTATTAGGGCTGAAAAACAGAGCCACAGCTCAAAATAGTAACCAACCTTCAGGTCTCTAACCATATTAGAGTGCACAAGATAGAGAGCTGATAGAATTTAAATGTGTTAAGCATTTTAGATAGGCTTACTTTTTTTTTTTTTTTTAAACCAAGGCCCCAGGGATGTGCATAAAAAGGGGAATCATGAATATTTAAAAAAGCAACAAGCAGCTCAATGAATATTGCCATTTCTAGTAACTTTTCATGCCTTGCCCAAGCATCAACTGGATGTAACAGTTTTATGCTACCCTTTTTTTTCTTCCATCACTTTAAAACACGCATACAGAGCATAAAACAGCCAAAAAAAACTAATCACTAGCAGTCCAAAGGAGACCAACCTTCCACTAGTGAAGTCAATAATGTCACGTTAGCAGCTTTTCTTCTACCAGCCGGAAGATTCAAACCAATCTTATCCAATTTTTCACGCAATGATCTTCCACCATTTTTAGATTTTGCTCTGCAATAATCAGAAAGAGACAAGATCTTGCTTCAGGGCATACTCAAATGAGGATTTCTCTTATTAAAACAAAAAACAAAAACAACAAAAAACAAACAAACCACACACAACTTGAGAAAGAACTTCAGTCACCCAAACAGGAGCCAACTGTTTTACCCAGAGAGAAAGGGTTGCCAGTCAATTCAATTCATATTTTATATATACAAGTCACCCTTTACATCTCGACAAAGAATGCAACACATTGTCCTTTGATATAGCATGAGCTGACCAAGTTTCATAAGTAAATAAGAATATAATTTGATAATTTGTGCTACAGTACCAGGAGTCAACTTACATATATTTCCACACACAGGACAAGAGAAAAGCAAATTTACAGAAAAAAAAATTGGGAAAATGGAGTACTTGATGTCTTCATCTGTGTACCATAAAAAGAATGATGCAAAATATCACCAAGAAGGAATCAATCAGCATGCAGTACTTTCGAGATCCATTATTTAAAAGGTTATTGCTATATAATCAGGACATGGGCAATCTCACCTAGCTGATCAGATCCTCCAGCTAAGAATTATATGGTCTACAAAAGGTCAAAGAAGAAGTTGTTGGTGATAATCCTAAAATATTTTAACTAAAAAAGGTAACACCACTTTTCTGACTAGCTAGTCTGTAAGAGTTAGGCTTCCTCCATCAGTTCAGGGTAGCATGCCCCAGAGGTGAGGTTGTCTGAACATGCACAAGTAAAAATCAGTCAGTTTCTGTAGGGTCAACTTGTCCCCTGTACTATTATGCATTCCTCCAAGCAGTAAAATCAACTCAGTAGCATAACAGGCAAGAGCAGATAAGAACCAGTTGGCCCATCCAGTCTGACCAGTTAAGTCAAGATAGGAACAGCACTTTCAAGTAACTCCAAAAAGCATGACATGCACTTTTTTTCAGAATGATGCAAATTTGTTTCAGGATACTACAAATAAGTTTTTAAAGGTTTGGTTGCATAGGCAAAATGAAAAATTAAAAAAAAATTTTTTTTTACCTTCTAAGTACCCCTCCAAGCAAGGAGGCGTTGAGGCATTCTGGCGGGGATAGCCTCCTCTGAACTTCTGCCACTGTCACTTTGTACTTGGATGTCGAACTCAGCAGAGAGAGTCTCCCAGGAACAGAGCAAAACACTTCATTGGGGTTGATCACCACTCCCAGCAATCCGTCCTTTTGGTATGGGATATTCAATGCATTATTTTTGGTTATTGAAATAGGACCTGTCAAACGAAGTGAAAAATGCAGAGATTGGTCAGCCCTAATGGAAGACTGTCTCTCTCATATATTATATTATAGATTATACACACACAGATTAGAGCCCCGTCCTAAACAACTTTGCAGGAGTCAAGAGGCTGTCGGCGCCTCCCCTCCCACATCTACTTCTGGCACAGTATTAATGAGGGGAATGGGCTCCATTCGAGGAGCAGCTCATTTCTACCTGAAATCCACAAGAGCACACTGAAACTGTCTTGAAGCCTGAAGTGCCCCCATTACACCAAGGCATTTTTAAATGTTCCGGGTCTTGCATGAAGCATGATGGGGGAGGGCGGGTTGAAAGGGAATGGGAGAGGGCTCATTTATTAGGCGTTTGTGCCAGTTTTGTTCTGGCAAAAGACTGGCACCAGACTGGCAAATTCCAAACAAACTCATCGCCTTATTTGCGATGTGTAAATAGTCACTGGCACCATTCGTTGCAACACAAGGGGGAAAAGAATCCCTTGGTGCCAGCATTTAATGGCAACAGGCGTTGTCCTTTATTCTGATTTTCAAATTTAATAAAAATCTTAAATGGAAGTATATATATATCTGGTTACTGCAACCTCGAAATTTTTATTTTTGCTAATAAAAGCAATTTAATTAGTACATGTGATAGCAAAGATTCTATGAAACATTTGCTAGGCAAATTGTGTGTGCCCTTTTAGATATTTGCTTGAGTACCCTACTTTTCGTTTTTCAACAAAATGTTCTACTTATGAAGGATTTCCCCCAGTGAAAAGATGGCACAGATTGGTAACCAAATAGGGTCATAAGCTGCCAGCCTCACCGGATCAAGAAAGTTTACAGTTACAAGGGGCATAAATTCCATTTATGAAGATCGAACCGAAGAGGACTCCAGCGCCTGACATCTTCCAGTTTCTATGACCCCCCACCGTATCCGTGCTCTCGCCTCCCCCTCCAGTACCTTTCCTTTAAAAAAACAAAATCACCACAAAGAAGCCCAGTAATGGGCTCTGCAGAGGTCATTTGTTCCGCAGCCTTAGAGAAGCTGCCACCTTTTTTTTTTTTTTGAAAGGACTCCCTAACAGAGGACCCCAAATTGTACGCAGGTAAATTTACTCTCGCTACTCCATGAAGCAAACTTGTTTGACATTTTTAAACAAAAAAAAGTTTGAAGGGCATTTTTGCAGCTCAGAATTCTCTGTGAGTGCTGGGAGGGTCTCTCCCCGACTGCCTTCCCGTCCTCTCCTCCTACAATCCTAGTCAGGGTTGAGGTTTTTTTTTGTGGGGGGGAGGGGGGATAGCATTGATAGTCTTTAGATGCTAAAGGATTACCAACAAGGAAAATTTGGCATCTCATCCTTAAATTGTCCACTTGTGCCCCACCAGTATTAAGGGGGGGGAGGGGGACCAGCACATCACAACCACACTTAAACCAACGAAAAAGTCAGCAGCAGCTTTTTCTAATCAGAAAACAAGACAAAAACCTGGGGACTATTTTACACTAGAGAAGTATTTTACATCTCTTATCTACTTCCCATTTTTTTCCCCTGCATTGTTAAGGGGGGGGGGGGGGAATCAATGCTAATTTAGCAGCATTTTCGAGCTCCATATGTATAAGCATTCCCTTATCCTTTCCATCAGTATAAAACAAATTAATCTGTCCTCACATTGCCAGTGTTTTATTTGCTGCTGCTGCTGCTGCAGTGTCACTGCCATGTGCAGTTTTAGGGCTGCACTAAATCACTTTCTATCAGAAAAAAAGTGTAATTATCAGTTGGGTCTTGTGTAGCCTCCATGAGAGAAGATACTCCCTGGGAAGATCCAAATCCCAATTTTAGTTTTAAGGCGGGCAGGCCTTGCTACACCACCAGACAGGGAAAGCCATCTTCTGGCATTAATATTTGTATTTAAAGAAATAATCTTAAGCAGGACTGGCTACAGAGTTAGTCATTATTCATTTAAAGTAGCATAGCATGTCTGAAATGAGATCTTTTCCTTTTTGTCTTCTCTCTGAAAAAAAAAAATATTTTTTTTTTTATCTTAAGGCCTCCATTAACTAAGCATTTCCCCATAGACACGGAATGGGAGAAAAGCCTTAGGAAATTAGCCCCTTAGTCTCTTAATTTTTTTTTTTATTTTTTTTAAATAGAAGCCCAAGTTTGCTAAGCTACTTTAAATTATTTTATTAACACTCTACAAAATCATTTTAAATAAATAGCTTCCTGATAAAATGCAGTTCAGGATGCATTAAATCTACAGATGGCTGGATGAAGGGGGGAAAATAAAAGCAAAAAAAAAAAAAAAAAAAAAGTGTACAAGTTAGAAAACAAAACCCCATTCATAACTAGGACTCAAAGTGAACGCAAACGCATGGAGTGGATTGCTTGTTATGGAAATCGATAAGCACCGAGAGGCCTCTTAAAACCCCCACACACTTTAATTGAAAGAGTGGCTTCAGAATTTGCCATATTTCATAGAAGTTATTTTTTTATCTTTTGATCGAACAAATTATGCAACCGATGTAAAATGTTTTCTGAGCAGGCAAATCAAATCGCCGTTCCCACAGCCTGGCAGCTGCATTTAGGGCACATCTAATCTAATTCCGGCAGCCTGGGTCTGTTTCCATTTCATGGTACAACTGCGAGAGATGGCCTAAGGTTTTCCTTTTCAAAATGGGGAAACCGCTCCGTCTTCCTCCAGGGCGGAGCTCGACTTATTCCCAATCAAATAAAAGGGAGGAGGCGCGCACGGACGTTTTAGCGCGCTTGAAATGAAACCTTAAGTCGCCGACAAGTCGGGCTACAGTCAAAGTTCGTCTTTGATATTTCACCTGAAGTAGCGCCCCCCACTTCTCGCTAATTTAAAAAAAAAAAAACAACCCCCCAAGGAATCTCTCAGATATTGCGTTATTATTGTTATTATGTACAACTGACCTTTCTTAATGACTGTCTGGTCGTGCATTATTAAATGGTGATCTTCCACGCTCTGGAAAAGAGAGAAATGGCTCTTTCAGGGAAACTGGAACATAAATATGTATATATATATTTTTTTTTAAGTCACAGTCTCCCCTCGCACCTACAGAAGAGTTAAAAGGGGTGAACAAGGAGGAAGACCTCTCCCTTAAACGTTCCCACTCGTTCATCCGGCAGGAAAAAAAAAAATCAATCTTTGCTCTTCCTGAACTGCTTTGAGGAGCAGCCATGTCTGCCACTGAAAACCTCAAATGCCGCATTTTGACCGGCTTAAGTACCCAATTGTTTAAAAAGTAAAGAAAATAAGATTTGTTACTTTCAAGAAACCAAACAAAAAAAAAAAAAAAGTCAAGGCATGCAAACTGTAAACACGTGGACACAGCCTTCAGCAGTGTGGCAGTCCCGGACCAACTGCGGTGACTTTGTGCGCGTTCATTCATTTTTCTAAGCGTTTAAAAAGACTTTACTTATTCACAATAGCGTATGCCTTGCCACCGCAATAGTTAAAAATGTAAAATAAATCGAAATGTATGGCAAACAAAAAAAAAAAAAACACAAAAAAATAAATCGAAATGTATGGCAAACAAAAAAAAAAAAAACCCCACAAAAAAATAAATCGAAATGTATGGCAAACAAAAAAAAACAAAAAACCCAAAACCCACAAGATAGTAAATCAGATGAAACAGTTCGGAAGCCCCGTGATCGTTTATTACCTGAACTTCGTCCATTTGGTGGCCGAGGTCATGCAGGCCCAGATTGTCCGAGAGCGCCGAGGGATCCAGGCCGTGGGCGTGCTGGAGCAGGAGCTCGGACCGCCTGTAGGTCTCCCTCCTCAAGCCCGAGCCGACGTCCAGGGCGGAGAGGTGCGGGACGAGGCCCGGCCGGGCGTGGTGGGCCAGGCCCGAGTGGTCGTGGCTCGGCCGGCTGGGCCATGCCTGCTGCTGGCTGGGCGGAGGAGGAGGCGGCGGCTGGTGGAGGGAGTTAATGGAAAACGGGTCCCCCAGGTGAGAGTAAGGGTCGTTGGACTGGGAATAAGGCAGAGGCTGGTAAGGTGGAGGGAAGTAGGGCGGCTGGAAGTCAGAGGCGCCGGAATGCGAGAGAGGTGGGGCCGGGGTGTACAGGTGCTGACTGACCGCGGGCAGGTGAGGTAACCGGGGGTTGCCATTACTGCTCCCATCATGCCTGTCCTGAAAAACAAATTGGGGAATGGGGGGGGGGGGGGAGGGTTGCTCAGGTCATTTTTATATTCCACATCTGCTCGTACATTAATAAAAACAGACACAGGAAAGCGCGCAGCCTTTCAGAGAGAGTCGTGCAGTTTGTCTCCTCCTGAGAAGCTTCGCTAGCACCGTCACAGAGACGTGAATCCTTGCTGGAAACACATCGAAGCTGAGCTGGACTTAAATGTTTATTATTTCTTTAAAACGAATTATAAAAAAAAAAAAAGACGCTAGAAAGGATTGTTTTAAAGGATCTATAGTACAAATATTCTTGTAGCTCTACTCTTCCTACTTCGCAGGCCTGCTTGAATGTTTTCTGAGCATCCGCTTGTAAAAATAAAATAAAAGCCATTTCATCTGCGTTTTTCCTGAACATATTTTAATTAAAAAAACAAAACTTGCTAGAGACGCTTTTCCAAAAACCCTTATTTAAAATGTTTTTGTCAAACATCCGCACAAAAGTTGTTAAACAGAATCCAGAAGTCAGCTATGTGCTAAGAATTTAGATATGCGATATGAATAAAAGATTCAGAAGATTGTCTGAAAGTAGCGTTAAGTCTGCATAAAGTCACAAAAAAAAAAATCCTGACCCCAGCTTCGTGCTTTTTATATATTATTTTCAAGCAAATGAAAAAAAAAAAAGTAAAGGTCTTTTACTGAGGTCGCTGGTCTCCAGAAGAGAGACAGAAGGATGAAGCGAGGGTTACTTCTGGAACTAAAGTTACCATTCACTCGCAAGAAAAGCACAAAAACAACAAAAACAGTTTAGCGAATCGGTAAAAACAAGTGGTTGACGCGATGTAATTCTGTGCGTATTAATGAACGTATATTTTAAGGGGGGGAATGTAAAGTAGGTGTCGATTTATGAAATGCAAACTGTACAAAATTGCTGCAAGCCCCATTTCAAACCGTGACTTTCGCTATATTTTCGTGGACCGCACACAACCGAGCTCCTTAATCGGCTGCTGAGCGATAACTGAAGCGCATCTCGTGGCTAAGTTTATTTCCCTAGGTTCAAAGGTTTCGCCCGTTCCCGTGTCTCCTTCCGCCTCTAAACATTTTTTGACTGCGGGCGTGCGGGGGCTAAAACGGGAGCCGGTGGGGGTGGATGGGGCAGCCTGCGGCTTCACGGTCATTAGCAGGACATGGGCTCCTTAATCTGGGGAGAAAGGTCTCCAGGAGCGACCGTCCCTCCCTGCTAAATACCTCCCATTCATTGCAAGTGACCGCAGGAGCCCAGGCAACGAAGGGACGGGACCGTGACCAATCCACCTACAAAGGGAGGGGGAGAAGTGCTCCAGAAGCCAAAATGAGGTGACAAAGCCAGGGGACTATTGGTCTCCAGGGTTCCCAGAAACTTAAAAGACAGGCCAAGGTCGTTTCTCTCCTAAGATTGTGCTGCAGTCACAGATCCGGGGATGGGATGGGGAGTTAGGGCCCGCTGAGATTTTAGTTAAAGGCCTCACCCCCCCCCCCCCCCCCCAAGTCCGCTGGGACCCATCAGATCCCCCGCCAAACCGCAGGCCCTTCTGGTCACCTCCATAAAAGTAAGGATTTTTGGTACATTTCGCGCAGTGCCTAGCCAGCGCCTGGCCTGGGATGGGGGTTTTCTGCGCATCTCTAGCGCCCACTGGCTGTCACTTCTTGACTTCTCTCTGCCCCGACCAGTCGGACAGGCTGCCCCGCTTGCAGATCCCTGGCTCATCCCTTCTGGATCAACCTTTTTCTACCTGTGCGAATGCATTTCGCGCTCCCTCCTCCAGGGAAGCTGTGACGCTTTCAGCACAGTTTTCGGATGAAGGGGGGGGGGGGGGTCCTGCTTTTCAAAATCCGCCTTCATGGATTTCCCTGGGGGGTGCGCTGCTTTGCCCAAAATGTAAAGGGGATTCAATGTCCACGTGCTAGGAGCAGACCCTCCCCCTCCACCCCCTCACTTTTAATTTAATTTCGTTTCTGCAGGCTCCAGAGCAGAGTCTCGCGAGGACCGAATTACGCACTCTCCAGGAACCTTAGCGCCCTGCCTGCATAATATGAATAAAATAACCAGGTCCGTGCCCGTTTCTCCTAAACGCGTCATTCATTAAGGTGATGCAGTTAAAGGGGGGGGGTCTCACGTCCCACCTATTCTACTCTTCCTTTAACGCGCCCTGTTACAGACAGAGCGCTAGCCACAATCGGTCTCCCTCAATCCACCCCGGATCCCAGGCCCAACAAAACCACTTTTTTTAGGTGCAGGTACCAGGAAGACTTCCAAGAAGCGTTAACAGGCGAGGAAACGGTTTGCAATAAACCAACAGCTTGCCGTGAAGGCAAGCAACCAGCGCAAGGAGAAGCGGGCTCTGGATTCTCTGCGCCGATTACCGGACATAGCCGTCTATGTTATAGGAGCGACGAAAATCGGGTCCAGAGCAAAGGAAGCACCCGGGAAGTGCGCCGAGCTCACCTCACAGTCTTCTTCGTATTTCACATTATCTGCGAGTTTCCACAGCATGGCGTCCAGTGTCCCCCCCCACCCCCAAAATAAAAAAAATAAATAAAAACCACGCACCCCCCCCTCCCTCCCCAAACCCAATACAATCCACACGAGTGAAGCAAATCCCAAAACGGATGCAGCAGCAGCTCTCGGTCCCCCGGGCTCCTCTAGGACTGCTCTCCCTCTAATGGCCACACAGGGTTCACTCCTCTCTCTCTCTCTCTCGCGCGCAATCCGCCCTGGATGGTAATAAAATCCGCCAAACTCCTCCCCAGGGTCGGATTTGCAGCCGCAGCTTCAGGAGCCAATCAGGGGGCGAGGGGGGGGGGGCGACTGGAAGCCCCTCCCGGTGCTGGCAGCGCGGGGCTCCCCAGCCCGGCTGGCACGCGCAGCGCAGTCCCTTCCGTGCATTTTTTTTTTTGCGCGCTTCTCGCTTTCTTTTCGGATCCCGGGGAAGGCAGCGTTGGTCCGATAGAAAAAAAAAAAAAAAACAACCCCAAAAACCAACAAAAAAAAAAGCCTCATCCTCTCTGTGTTTTAACCTTACTGCCCTGTAAGCCGCACATGCATGGTCCATGTGTGCGCGATCGCGCGCTGTGAGAGGGCGGAAAGCACCGTGATTCCGGCCTGGATCTGCAAGCAAGGCGGCTGGGGGAGGGAGGGAGGGGGGGTTGCAAATTCATTTAGAAAGCCCCCCCTTCCCAGAAAAAACCCCACAAACATGTAGGCACCGTTCGCTCTGAGCTGAGAGTCCCTGCCCAATAAATCAAAGCAGGTGGGAAGAGGCAGAGCTGCAGCTCCCGACTGCAGCTCTGCCAAGAGGACCGTTCTCCTTTCCTTTCTGTCGTTTGCCAGCCCCCCCCAAGAAAGAAAGCAGCAAATAAAAGTTTCGGAGCTTCGCTTCGGCGGGGTCTGCCCGACAGCTCAGAAGCCGAAAGTAAGAGCCGCTGCCCTGGAAGGAAACGTCGCGGGACAAATACCGCCCCTTTCTTTTCTTTCGCTTCATTCCGCCTAAAAGAGAAAAGGATGCATTTTCCTGCGCTGCAAAGCAGATCTGGGGGTCTGAGCTCATCCTGGGCTTATTCCTGGCAGGCGGATCGGGGCTGGAGGGGGCGCCGGGCACTGGAAGCCACTTTAGCTCGCCAAAGCAAGAGGCGCATCAGGGACTCTTGAAAAATGTTTATTTAAAAAAACAAAACCTGAAGTGTAAAATTACAAGTGTTGTAAGGAAACGGTGACTATAACTAGATGCAAGCAAGTATCCGATGCAATTGGCATAATTGGCACTGCTACATTACTAATTATAACTTGCAGGCTACAAATGTTTTAGGGGAAAACGTGGAAGGCTCGCAAGGGTTTTGCGGTGGATAAATTGCTATTTGCAGCAGTTTATTGATTTCCAACAATCCCATTATCAAGTTGTTTTAAAACAAACAAAAACACACAAACAAATTAAAAAAAAAAAACAACAAAAAACAGCCCAACGTTATTCTTAAGTACTGATTTCCATGTAACGCTGAGGATATATTTGCTCCGTGGGGGTGCATTCGATTTAAACAAAAGATGGGTGCGTTGCAAAAGGCGCGTTATTAAGCAGTTTAAAAGTTCGCAGTATCCTGGAATCGGTGCTTATGTGAAAAGGTGGGGGGAGAAAGAAAGTTATTTGCATTTGGCAGGAAGCCTGGAAAGATACCCCAGGCTATATCACTGGGGGCAAGAAAAAAAAAATAATAATAATAATAAAAAGCCAGAAAGACTTGTTAGAGGCAAGAGCGATTCCTTGCAAGCTGTACGGAAAAGAGCGAAGCGCTCCGCGCTTGCAAGGGCCTGGAAGGTGCTCGTTTTTCCATCCAGGTGCTGCTGCTGCTGAGTCACCTCGCAGCCGGGAGGCTCCTGCTAGTCCTTCATTACCATTTTTGGCGGAGGCCCTGCTCGAAAGGTGCCCCCCCGAGAGGGCCAGCTCTTTGAAATGCAGGTTGCCCTCTCTGCCAGGCCAGCGACAGCAAAAGTGTTTTCTGCTCGTTTGTAAAAGGAACTTGGCGTCATTAAGGCTGGGAGTATAATAAATCAGTTAAAAAGCAGGGAGCCCGAAGCCTGCTCAGGCTGGGGAAAAAAATAATAATATATATATATATATCTACTTTTCAATCTGGGAAGAAGCGTGGGGTTTGCCCCATTTCGAGATATCTAGGCAGCACAGATTTTTTTTTCCCCCGGGGATGGACGGAATAGTTTCCCGGTTACAGGGTCTTTGGGGGAGAAATACACACGCGACCCTTCCTCTTGCAACAGTGTCTAACACCCAGGGCAGAGCTTTTCACTGTTTTCCCAAAGATCTGAAGCACGGATAGGCCCCCCCATCACCTGACAGAGCCCCAGGAATACTCTCTCTGCATATTTTTTAATCCTTCCCCCCCCCCCCCCCAATCTACTAAGCTTTCTCCCCTCAGACAGAGAATGAAGGAGAACCGTCTTAGTCGATCTGGCTCCATGCGTGCGTAAACCGGAGAATGAACTACGGCCTCGACAACCGTGTGCCAGATGAGCATTTTCTTAACAAATCAGATTAATAAAAACACAGAACAAGGGCTTGGTTTTTTTTGAGTCTTGGAACTTCTGTTTGAACACTTCAAAAAAAAAAAAAAGAATATATCCCTATTACGCGTTTTGTCGCTTTTTGTACACACTAGAAATACTTTGATTTATTTCCAGGGATGCTCAGCCAAGCGCAAAATTGGATTATAATGTTTAAATTAGGATTTTCAGAAACTTTTTTTTTTTTTTTTTTTTTAAAGAGCAATCGTCTCTGCCATGCTGCAGATATCAGCAGAGAGCGTCGTTTTGGGGGGTTTCTGATTGCTATTTCACGTGACAATATTTACACTATACACATTTCTTCTTTTACAGGCCCGGTTTGGAAAGTTTTAATGACATTGATCGTAGAGGCCCTTATTTTTATACCACCACACTTAAGCACATATTTACTAAAGGTTTTTTTCCCCCATTCTATGTCTATGGAAACAATGCTTAGTAATTGACCCCCTTAAATTCTTTCTATTCTAAAGGAAAAAAACTATATATTCATGACTACCAAACTCCATTAGCTCTGGACTGGAAGCGCAAAATAGATTCGTTATGCAAGGGACGTCTTACACAAAACTTACAAATAGTACAAACGCATTTTATGCAAGCGAGTTATTGTTGTTTGTTTTTTTTTAATTATTATTCCAAGGCGGCTGCAAAATCTAATTCACTTTTCAGAATAAAGCATCCAGCGATTTATGACTCCAATTCAAGATTGCAATAAAGTACCCACAAGTGAGGGTGCACGGATTGTCCATGACTAGTTATTTACGCTTCCAAGAAAAAAAAAAATAAGTGTTTTGAATTCCCGGAGACTCATATGACTGTAACCTCGCTTACTTACATCCAAAATAATTTTCTTTTTCTAACTATTTGAATTCACAGATATAACTTGCTATCCCTAAAGCTAGAACAGGTTACAGAAACGTCCCTGGTACCAGCCACAAATCATTTTAGGGACCTTGGATCCAGGAGAGGAGCCAAGCGTGGTATTAACGAGGTTAGTAGAGAAGGCAGTGGTGGCGCTGGCAGGTGGGAGACAGGAGGTTTACGGGCTGCGGTGTCCGCCTTACATTTTTCATTTGAAAGTCGATTCATTTGCTAGAAAACGTTGTTTTATGTCATTGCTATATTCCCTCACCACTCCTTTTTTTTTATTTTTTTTTTTCCTCCGAGATGTTTTTGGTGACAGGAGGTTTCCAATTAAAAGTTCTCTTTAAAGACTGCTGGACGTTTTCCCCTGCTCCACAGCTCTATTTATTATTATTTACTTCTCTGATCTGTATTCCGCCTTTCGGACCCTGCGAAGCGGATTACACTCGGCGGGGCTGGACTGGACTTTTAAAGTCAGAATTTATATAAATTTAAAAGATGACGACAGGGCAGGTCGCGAGTTAGAAAAGCAGGCACGTTCCCCACCAGACGACAAAAAAAATAAAATAAAAAAATAATAATAAATCCCACGAAAACAAGATTCAAAATCCAAGAAATATTAGACACCCACAATTAATGTATGCCGATGTCTGGCTATGTGTAACTGGTAATCGATCCCTGATTTATACGAATCCTTTTAATCCAAATACAAACTTCGTTTACAAACACGGATTAACCAGGTCCGACAGGATTTTTAAAAGAATTACCTGGCAGGGGCTGCAGTAAATCCTGAGGCACAAGAATGCACGCTTGAGAGAATAAATGAACAAGGTATACGGCAGCCAACTTCCAGCATCCGTTTAAGTTTGGATTTCTGCAAGATGTGTTTGCGATGCATTTGTTTGTTTGCTTTTTACTTTTCCTCCGAGTGGAAGGACTCTTCTTGCTGGAGAGGTGAAGCAGCGATAACACACTGGCATGCAGTCTGGGAATCGCGCGGAAAGAATCGCTTCCATTCCGCATGTCAGTCCCGTTCTGCTTAGCCGTATAAAAGTTCTCTTTTGCTTTCCGGCCCGGAAAAGCCAAGGACGCAGTGCCCCCCTCGTCCAGCCTGACTAAAGCCAGCATTCAATGCCCACCCCACGACCTGCTCCGGCTCTGCCCGTCCTGGAGCCCATTGGGCTCTGCTGGGATGTGCAGGGCACCTTGCCGGAGGAGCTCGCTCGCCAGCAGAGCATGCAGCCTCCTTCCCCCCCCCCCCCCCCCCCCCCCCACTTTCCGGCTATTCGGCTTGGAGAGAGAGCTCACGGTTAGGCGTTTAAGGGTTACGTACCTGCCAGTCGATCTTCCCCAGCAAAGCCATAAGGTTCCGAAACGGGAGGGGGAGGGTTGGGTTTTTTAGCCTTATGGTTTGTTGTTTGGTTTTTTTGTTTTGTTTTGCTTTTTGTTTTGTTTTTTTTACCACCGGTCTTTGCTGCTTTAACTGTTACCCAAGACCCGAGCGAGCGCTACACCTGGACTAGGGACTGCTTTGGGCAGGGAGCATGCGCAGAGGGCTCCTCCCCCAGCCCTGGCTCACCTTAGGAGACGCATTCCAGCCCTCTCAGCCTCCCTACCTGACGATTAGAGATGCTGCTCACCCAGGCCCCCTTTACAGCTGTGCATGCATGCATATAGATCTATATATATCTATCTATATACATGTATATCTCTAGGAGAGCGGGCTTTTTAAGGCGTTTCAGAGGGTCGCGGTTCACCTGGACACCCCCCCAGGCGAGTCTAAGAGTGAATTCCCTAAATAATAGGCAGGGACTGGGAAGCAGCCGAACGGGTAAACGGCCCTCGTGGACTTCTTTTAATTACCTGGTTGCCTATTGACTCACCGGGCGACTCGTCTAGCCTCGCAAGTTGACGCACATGGATCGCCAATTTTAACTGAATATCTATGTCCAGGCAAGCCCTGGAGTGGTGAATCCCGAGCTGAGCTTCCCCCAGTCGCAAGGCGAATCTCGGAGCCCTTCCGGGACTTTGCACCTCTGGCCCCGGCTGACAGTGGTCAGCTTTGGTGCTCTTGTTTGAGACGAGGCCGATGAATATGGGATGGGGGGGGGGGGGGGTGAGGAGTTGATGTAAATGCTGCGATGAATTTTCGCTGCTTGGGGACTTGCTCCCTTTCCGGACGGCTTGGTTTTTGCCGAGTTGTAGGGCCTTCTGCCACGTTTTATGTGTTGGTGGTTCCTACTCTTCCCTCCTTCTCATGGACAGTGCTGTGTACACCGATGGCGCTTTATAAAGACGGAGGGATTGTTAACGCGGAGGGTGAATGCAGCTCTGCCTCTATTTCCCGACGCTCTACCTGGGCTTTCCATTTTAAAAGCTGGGAAGTCCCTGAACCTTTCAACATTGCTAGTAAAAGAGAAACCGTTTTGCTTGGCTCGAGGTGAAGCATTTCAAAACAGATACAAACATTTTAGAAAATTAAATCTTTCCTACCGCCCTTTACATGTGGTTTAATAATATCGACAGCTCTATTTTTTATTTTTTTTAGCATAGTGACTCGCTTCAAGCCCTGGGATGGAGGCGTTTATTAATAATTGTATTAGTTTTACTCCTCGCATGAAAAAAATATCTGAGCGCCAGGCAGCTGTGAGGCCCGCATTACTGGGAATGGCGCGGTAAAACTATTCCGCCTCTTTCCTTGCCATTTTTCGCAGAACTCGCCGTTTCTATCGGAATCCCACACCCGGCCGTTGTTTTTGAGAAACAGAAGGCTACCCCAATGGTTGGGGTGGTTTTTTTTTTTTCGTTATCCTTTCCTTTTTCGTTATTTGCCACGTTCTTTTGTTTGAAAGCCTTACAGCCCCGATCCTGCAAACACGGACCCGTGTAGAAGGCTGAGACTCAACCGATCCCGCGGCTCCACTCAGCTGATACCTCCCCTGCTGCACCACCAGGCATTTCCATGTTACCGTCCTCCAGTCAGGCTTTTTTATTATTATTTCTCCTATTTTGGGCTTTTTTTCATGTGCAATCGGCTGGGGGGGGGAAGGATCCTCCTCTGCTGCCTGAACTGCCTCAGAGAGATCAGTGACAAAGAGGGTTCAAACAGGCCTGCTGCTTGTTTCCTTTCGTTTTATTTTCCTGGCATAGAATTGGAGCTTTACACATTATTATTATTATTATTATTATTATTATTTTGCCATTTCATGCAACCCAATGTCCTGCAAGCCCGAAGCCCCAGGCAGAAGCCCAGCTCGGGATCCCCTTCCGAAAGCAGCCCAAACGGGCCAGTACCTCCGGACGAGGCGTGGGGGGTCCGGCCGGGGAGAGGGAAGGACAATTACCCTTTCTTAAAAGTGAGGGCCGGCCGAAACCGAAATGAAGTACCGAGGGTTTCGGGGAACTCGGTAAATAAAACCAAACTCATTCAAAACAAAACAAAAAAAAAACAAACAAACAAACAAACAAACAAACAAACAAACAAACATCCCCATCTTAGTGAAGGAGGAAAGGGGGGAATGTCCGTGCCCAGTCTGTAGGGTGAGCTGCTAAGAGCTAAGGGCGGCCCGGTGAGATTTCAGGTTTGCAAAGAGCCGCCGGGAAGTAAACCGGGGCATTTCTTGGTCTGATTACAGGGGTCGGGGTAGCTCCTGGCGGCAGGCGCGGGATATGTGGGCAAGGTCCCTCCCCCAGCACTTCCCTCCTAATAATGCAAACGCCAGAAGCCTTCTCTGCTCCTTAAATCCTTTATATCGGGGGTGCCCTGGCCATCTCTCTGAGTTCCCTCCCTTGCACCTTTCCCAGTCTCCTCTGCCCCCTTCCACCTCCTGGCGCTCACTGCCCGCCTCAGTGTCCTGAGTCGACCTCTTGCTGAGACCTTAAAGCATTTTCAGCTCTTGTGCAAATCTTTTCAGTCCGTGCAGCTCAAGTACACGAGGACAAACAACAGCAGGCAATGACACAAAATCCCCAAATGAAAAATAACGTAGCAGGTACAGTTTCTGCGAGAAAAGTTAACACTGTTTGAAGTTAACGAGGGCCCTTTAAATTCACAAACAGGCCCTTCCCCCGAGAAGTGCAAGTCAAACCACCCGGGGCTAGGAGAAGGTGATCTGGTCCCGTGCGAGATGGCAGAAGCCAAGCAGGATCAGGTCTGAGGAGTATTTGGATGAGCTGCAGCCCGGGAATGTGAGGGGTGCCAGCCGTGGTGAGGGTGGTAGTGGAAGGGCTGTAACAGGCCGGGGTTTTCAGGATATTCTTTCGGGATGTGCCTGCTTACTGCCTCAATTCATTTGGGAAAGCCTGACCAGTTTGTGGCTGTGAGCACGAGGTCCCTTGGGAGTCACTTGTCCTCCTGAATTGAGCCTAGAAGAATGACCCAGGGTGGCGCTTAATGTGGGACAAACTGATGGAGGCCAAGGGTCAGTGGATAATACCACACGTACCCATGGAACATCTCCTCGGCCTGGAGGTCTAAATCCTCGTGTCATGGCCAAATTCCAAGACTGCTTGTACCGCCTCCTCTGTCCAAATTAATGTCTTCCTATAAAATTAAAAAAAACAAAACCCTCTGGTCAATTATCTGATTATCCTTTATTAATATACGGGCCGATACAATAAAGACCGCTCTCCCGCCGCGCGCACAGGCCACTCTCCTGTGCGCGCGATTCTCTATTCAAATGAGGCCTGGCGGTAAAAACAAAATTGAGCATCTGGTTTTCGGCCCGACAGCCGCGGGCTGACTTCAAATTTTTTTTTTTTTAAACTTTTGGAAACTTTCGGGACCTCCGACTTAATATCGCCATGTTATTAAGTCGGAGGGTGCACAGAAAAGCAGTTTTTACTGCTTTTCTGTGCACTTTCCCAGTGCCCGAAGAAATTAGCGCCTACCTTTGGGTCGGCGCTAATTTCTGAAAGCAAAATGTGCGGCTTGGCCGCACATTTTGTTTTCTGAATCGCGCGGGAATAACTAATAGGTCCATCAACATGCATTTGCATGTTGCAGGCGCTATTAGGTTCGGGGGGGTTGGACACGCGTTTTCGGCCCCTTACTGAATAAGGGGTAACGCTAGCGCATCGAAAATGCGCGTCCGATGGCGGGTTTTCTTATTACAGGGGTCAATCAGTAACTATGGATAAGCAACACTCCAACAAACCTCAAAGGATGTAAAATGTAAACCTGTGTTGTAGAATTAAAGGAGAATTAAATACATAAATATAGATGTTCGCAGTGAGACATGGCCTGCACATTCTGCAGCAGGGCAGCAGACATTACAGCTTCCTGCCCTTGTTGCCAACCTTTCAGCTTGCTTACCTTTTCAACTAACATCTGTTTAATTCACGTCACTGGAAGAAGGTTTATATCTGATATCTTCGCCCAGCAGCTCCTGCAGAAATTCGCCTCCCTGGGCACACAAGTAAGACCTCCGGGTTAGGGCAGCAGGGAGGAAGGCAGAACTTTCCAAGGCCACACAGGGGCATTTCAAATCATCGGGAGGGCTGGGGGGTAGGGGGGAGGGGGGGGGGTCATGTCTTGCCCTCTGGATGATTTGAGATGCTGGGGAAAGGGAGTGAGCGGTGGGAGAGGTCCCGGGCGTGGGGCAGGTGCAGCGCCGGTAACATTTCTAGATTTCTCTGAAGATGGGCAGGACCCCGGCAGCGACTCCGTGCAGGAGCGGGTGGGGATCTGCGCCTGGGAAATGCAGCCCCCCCCTTCCAGCAGAAAGTCAGAGGATGGTGGGCCGGAGAAATGTGCTCCGTGGTGATAGTTTGGGGACCCCTGCAAGAGAAGGAAGTATAAGATAAAAAAAAAAAAAAAAAGTCAGGGACAAGGTGGCAAAAGGAAAGATGAGTGACAGAGCTGCACGGAACAGTGCAAAAGATCAGAGAGGCTGGGAGCTCCTTAGAGAAACGTCCCAGACTACGTATTATTACACATTCAATAGGATGGACTCAATTCCACTTTTTATACTGGGAGTTTATTCTTTGGAAAATCCCAAATTAGCGGATCCAGGCTTTTCTGGCAAAGAAATGGCCGATATGGTTTGAACTGGACCCATAGCTATCGATTATTTGATCCGAAAGAGCCAGGGCAGTGGGGTGGGCGTTTAGTGAGGACTCTCTAGGGTCGATCCTAGGTTACATAAAGGCCCGTAATAGGGCCGCGTTTCCTGAACCGTGCGTCACGTTGCTTTCTGACTGCAGCCTTCCACATCCTGACCGTGAGAGCGGCTGTTGAAGACTGCGCCTGTCGGTTCGCAACAGAACCAGGCCAACAGTTAAAAGCTGCGAGTGCCTGCCTGGAAAACACATGTGAAACTGAGACATCCACCATGTGGACACACAAGGAGAGCAGATCAGAAAAAAAGGAAGGAACGATGCGCATTTGCGAGGACACAGACAGTACATCATGTCCTGGAATTATACACATCATGCAACCAAATATATAAAGATCGCCCAGCTATACACACCACAGTGCCTACCACAGAAAACTTAACAGAGTTCTTGTAGGAATAGGAAGTCTTGTTCTCATGACATTCAGGCTCATTTTCCAGGCTAATGCCAATTTATTATTGACTACAGGGGATTTCTCACTTGGTCTTTGTATTTACTAACGCTTTCAATCCCATTCTGTGTCTTACAAGGAAAAGCTCAGTAAACCAGGCCCTAAGTTACACAGACGAATAAGGAATCAGAAGACCAGCAATGATGATACCCCACCAGCAAAGGGCAAGAGCACTTAAAGCATTATCGGGCCGATACAGTAAAGTGCGCTGCGGTGGAGCGCACTGTTAACCCACGTTTGGCCGCGCTATTTTTACCCCTTATACATTAAGGGGTAATAGCACGTCGAAGATGCGCGGCCAACCCCCCCGAAACTAATAGCGCCCGCCACATGGAAATGCATGTTGATGGGCCTATTAGTTATTGCCGCGCGATTCAGTAAGTAAAATAAGCAGCGAAGCCGCACATTTTACTTTCAGAAATTAATGCCTGCCAAAGCTAGGCATTAATTTCGGCTGACACTGGGAAAGTGTACAGAAAAAATGCTTTTCTGTACACCCTCCGACTTAATATCATAGCGATATTAATTCGGAGGCCCCAAAAATAAAAAAAAAATCAAAAATTAAAAAAAAAATGTTTTAAATCTGCCTGCAGCTCGCGGGTTGGAAGACGGACGCTCAATTTTGCTGGCGTCCGTTTTCCGAACCTGTGGCTGTCAGCGGGTTCGAGAACCGACGCCGGTAAAATTGAGCCTCGGCTGTCAAACCCGCTGACAGCCACTGCTCCTGTCACAAAGGAGGCGCTAGGGGAAAAACACAGATACTATAGCATAAACTAGATTGATTGAAATAAATGTTTTTCTGTTATTAACTTTATAATCCTAATGCATTATTATGTATGGTGTACTGAGAGCATACTTAGGATATCCCGTGCTCTGACCAGATCTCATTCACAAGAACAAAAAGAGTTGAGATCAGTGGGGGAAAAAAAGGACTTATCAGTTTTCTGGCTAAATGTCATTTTGTTGTAATAAATCTCCAGGAAAAATACATTAAAACTGAAAATAAAGATGCCCAAAAACATTACAAATTGTCTTAAAATTGCAGCCAGGGATACTCTGAAATCATAATTTGTACAAGATAGCCAGAATCACTGCAGCATGCCTTAAACATTTATGACTTAAAATGTCAGTGATGTCCTATGTCAATAGGAATTTAGACGAGCTTTGTAACATATTTCCTGTGTTTTGTTTCTCTGTAATTTTTTTTTTTGGGGGGGGGGGGGGGGCATTTCTTTAGATATTACATCTTGATTTACTTATTGTAAGAGGTATTCTCTGTTTCCAGGCACTATCTTGGAAAATGACCTGCCTAATAAGGATTCAGAACTTAGATTTAATAACTCCCCTTTCCAAACCTGAGTTCAGGGTCAGTTCCGTTCAGGTGCAGGAGGTGCCTTAGAGAGGTTACGATCATTCTAAGGGACTGATTTACTAAGGCTTTTCTCTCATTGCAGGTCCTAAGGTTGTACTGGAGGCAATGAAGTGACTTTCCCAAAGTCAATGGGAGAAGCAGGATTTGGACTCTGCTTGCTGCTCCAGTCACTACTCTGCCTCCATTCCAGGGCTTTCAAGCTGATGGACATTTTTTTTTTTTAACAGAGAACTCAATATTTGCTTAAAGAAGAGCTCAGTTCAGCCAGATTCAGACTTGAGGGGGAAAAAAAAGTTACAACCAAATGATATTCAGCAACTTTGGAAAATTGTTTGCAATTGTAAATCACCTTGAGTTGTTATGAAGATGAGGCAATACGTAAATTAAATAAATAGCAACGATTGGATCATGTGTTAGAAGAATCTGGCCTCCGAGCCTTGTGAAAACCAAATAAAGCTCCTGCATGCAGCGTTAGAGCAGAGCCCTGCCTGAATCGCAGAAAGCACGATCAGTTTCATTAACACCTGAATATCCCCAGTATCATCCTTTACCGATACGCTGAGTTGCTCTCCTGATGTCACTGACGTCTGCCCTTGATTGGAGGGTCCCAAAATGGGCCTCAGCTCAGCTGCTTGCATGGTTGCCTGTGTGTGTCCGGATGCTACAGGTCTTGCATGCAGGAACCAGAGCTGCAGTTTCAGGGCCTGAGTTATACAGTGCGAAGAACTTCACTTGTTGCTGCCATGCTGCAGTCATAAGGGAGTTTTTTTTGTTTGTTTTAGGGTTGGGTTTTGCACTTGATGTTCATTGTCATGATATTTCATGTGCTGGCTCTGCTATGGCAATTTACGTGTACTTTTAGATAGCATAATCATATCTTTCTTTATTTGTGCGTCTTAATCGCCACTATACAATAAGAGGTAGATCTTTAAAAAGTACGCGCGCGCGAACAAAAGTATGCCGAATTTTATAAGATACGCGCGTAGCCGTATTTGAGATGCTGGTATAAGATAGCCGCGCGTATCTTATAAAATCCGGGGTCGGTGCACGCAAGGCTGCGCAAAATCGGCAGCCTGCACGCGCCAAGCCACGCAGCCTGCCTCCGTTCCCTCTGAGGCCGCTCCGTTCCCTCTGAGGCCATTCCCTCTGAGGCCGCTCCGTTCCCTCTGAGGCGCGCGCAAGTTACGCCTGCTTGAAGCAGGCGTAACTTGCGCGCGCCGCCTCGCATCCCCCGGCACAGGCTGCAGTGCCGGGGGACTCGGGACCGCCCTCTCGGCCCGCCCCCTCCCGCCCCTTTTACGAAGCCCCGGGACTTACGCGCGTCCCGGGGCTTTGCGCGCGCCGGCGTGCCTATGCAAAATAGGCGCGCCGGCGCGCAGGGCTTTTAAAATCTAGCCCTATTTGCAGTGATGTACAACATCTAGTGATACATATAATAAACAGCATAAAATTAAATCAAACCATGCATCATGAAATAGAGCCATAAATAATAAAATACATAATCAATAATAATAATAAAACACTAAGCCACCACCGAGAGCTCCATACTATAGGCATGGAGGAATAACCTCGTGTTTAGAGCAGGGAAACGGGGAAGCCAAGGTTCAAATCCCACTGCTGTTCTTTCTGACCCCGGCCAAGTCATTTCACCCTTCATTGTCTCAGGTACAAATGGAAGTTTGTGAGCGTTATGGGGACAGGGAAGTTTCCACAGTACTTGAATGTAATCCACTTTGATATATCACAAAAGGTGGAATATAAATCAATTCAAGCCTTGCTTTTTAAGAATGTTTTTAAATGATGGTCTTGTTGAGTTTTATGGGGGGGGGCTTTAATATTATTGTTTAGTCTGTATGTATTTGGAGTTAACTGTAATCTACATCGAACAATTGTATTGAAGGATGCAGAATATAAGCTTTTATAAATAAATGTTATGATCACGTCCCACTAAACCTGCCCCTTAAACCCATTCACTTCCGCTCTCACAACCCCCTGCTAGCAGAAATATCATGGAGCAACCTACAGCAGCTATCATAAGCCGTCTGGAACCACCAAGTTTTAACCTGCTCCCAAAAGCAGAGGCAATGACATTCTCTTAACAATTCATTCAAAAAAAAAAAAAAAAAAAGTCCAAAGGGCATAAGAGTGAAAAATTGAATAAAAAAACAAGACACTCATGTATAGAAAGGTAATGTATAAATAGAGCACTAATTATAACAAGGCATAAAGGTAATTCAATTAAGGACCATCATATCACCGGGCCGAGTAGTGGGTAAATTACATTTCTCCTTGGTACCGGTCATATATAATCATCAGTCCAAAAGTCTCTTTTTTTTTTTTTAATTTTATCAAAATTGCTCATCAAAGCCCAGATTTTTAAACATCCTGCGTGCGTAAAATCCGGGCTTCCCGTGCGTGGCCGGGCCTTGCGTGCGCCGAGCCAGTTTTCGAAGAGGCCCGGCCACGCGTGTAAAGCCCGGTGACGCGCACAAGCGTCGGGCTTCCTCGAAGGGGCGGGCCGGGACAGCACCATGGTTCGCTGTCCCAGAGACTTGCGCACCGGCGCATGCAACGTACTTCAGCCTGGGAGCTGCAGTAATTTGCAAAACAAAGAAAAATAGCGCAAAAAAAGTAGGGTTTTAGGGGGTGGGGAGGAGAGGGGAAGAGGGAGGGAGTATGGGTAGGGGGGTAGGGAACTGGGGAAGGCAGGAATGCATCGCCGCATGGAAATTGCTAAAGTCCCACCCCCTTGCGTGCACCGTCCACACATATGCACGCGGATTATAAAATCTGGCGCACATGTGCGTTCGGCCCACGTATTTTATAACTTGCGTATGCCGATGTGCATACGTTATAAAATCGGCGCGTCTATGTGTGCGCGCTGGGAAGTGCGCGCACATGGATGCACACACGCACTTTATAACATCTACCCCTAAATGTCCACGTGCAGATTATAGAAATTGTAAAAAATATTAAAGAATCAACAAAACATCTGCAGAGATTTTTCCTCTTGAACATACTGGTACAGATGAATTTGACTTTCTAGCACAAGCAAGCTTTCTCTGCAGATGTTTTGTTGATTCTTTGATATTGTTACAATTTCTATAATCTGCACGTGGACAGTTAATGAGTAATTTTGATACAATATTTAAAAAAAGAGACTTTTGGACTGACGATTATAGATGACCGGTACCACGGAGAAAAGTAATTTACCCAGTACTCGGCCCGGTGATATGATGGTCCTTAATTGAATTACCTTTATGCCTTATTTTTATAATTAGTGCTCTATTTGTACGTTACTTTCTATGCATGACTGTCTTATTTTTTGATTCTCTTAACAATGACATTCTCTCTGAGAAAGAGTCCCAGAGAGCAGAAACCACAATTGGAATTGTCTTTTGCAATATATAAACCTCTTTTAACTGTGAGGATATTTAGCAACTCCTCCTGGGCGGTGTATCGTTCCTGGCCTGGAGTACGGCGATCGATACAGGCACCCCCTCCACACTCTCTGACCTTAGCATCTGGGTGGACATCACAGTCTGCTCCTGTGCTTTCAGCTTCTTATAATTGCTACATTACCCTTCACATGTAATGCTCTGCCTCTAGTTCTACCCTCCACCGACTGCATCATACGACCTGGTACGGCCATTAGCTATATTGTAGTAGCCCCCATGGGATAATGTCTCTTAAAGGTTTACGTTCTTTTTCACCTACAGGATGGCATCTGCATGCTGTGGAGGGAGCAAGCAAGGAGCAGCAGTCGTCCCTGCTTCCAGGGAGCACGTGGACAGGGGCCATGCCAGGGATTTCCTTAGTTCTCTCTGGATAATGAGTTTCCTTTACATACAAATGAAACCATGAGTTTTACAGTAATTTAGTTGCTAGTACTGAGGATTTGGATTTTTGAGGAGGGGGATTAGATTTAATTATGTGCCTTTCTGAACCCAAAAATTAAGGTGAGTTACATTGAGGTAACTGTAGACATTTCCCCGTCCGCAGAGGGCTCACAATCTAGCAGGCCGATGCAATAAGACAGGGCAAAAAAAAAACAAACAAAAGAGTGTTCATAGTGAGCGCTCATTTTCCTAAGTGTGCGCATCCACGTCCCCCGTGCACCCGACGCAGTATTCAAATTAAATCGAAGTGATGTTAGCAAGGGAGAAATGTGTGTTTCTGTCACTCAAAGGCTTATTGCATTGGGTGCACGGGCATCCAAATTGTGCTGCCCTAACAAAAGTGCACGTCTTTCAAGTAATATTGCTGAAGTTCATAGGTTTGCTGATCTTAATGTTGGAAAACGCTGCTGGGAGCCTGCAGGTTATATAAAGGCTGCGGGGAGATGAAGCCTTCATTTACCACTTTTCCGGTTTCCCCGATCAAGTCAAAGCGAATATATTTTACGGCAAATATATATATTTCCTCCACCTTGTTGTCTTGTGACTTATTTAACAAGCGCTGGTTCAAAAACGTATTTTACAATGGTTTAAAAAATGTCTGAAGGAAACGTACAGCTTGAGGAAAAGGTCAGGATTTTAATTGGTCCTCATGCTGTACCTTTCCTTCAGGTTTGCTAAGACATTTTTTAAACCAGTGCTTATTAAGTTAGTTACAAGACAACAAGGTAGAGGAAAATATATATTATTTGCTGTAAAATATATATAATTTGACTTGACCAGGGAAACCGGAGCAGCGGTAATTTCAGGCAGGATTATGCTGAGGAGGAGGAGGAGGAGGACATATTTATCACAACACAGAGGGCCAATTTTTTTTAATGTTCTTCTATGAGCCTTTGCTGTGAATTAACTTTACTCCACTTCCAGAGCTGGAGTTAATATCCCTGTGTTATAAAATGTGCTCTGGGCACCCTGCCTTTGTGTGCACGGTAATAGCTAATGCCTTCATTGACATAGAATTTGCATGCATCGGGCACTATCCGCTACGCATCCCTTAATCTCTTTGCTGTACAGGCAGCTATTATTATTATTATTATACACTTGAAACAGGCGCGTAAATCTGGGTGCTCAGCTGGGTGCGCCTTACTGCATCAGCCTGTAAGGTCGTACCTGAGGCAATGGAGGGCGGAGTGACTTACCCAAGGTCACAAGGAGCATCAGTAGGGTCGGACCCCTGGCTTTGTTGGTTTTCAGCCCATCGCTGTAACTATTAGGCTATTCCTCAACCAGAGCTAATAGAGAAGTTACTGGAGGCCAAAAGTTAAACTATTGCCAAGCATAATTCTACCTACAGCCTTGCGTGTAATGTGCACCAGAGGAAAGGGTATATATATGGTGTTTGTATTATCTAAAGTGTCCGGCTGCATCTATCCTGTAGATTCTCCATTACGTGAGATGCTGGCGTGAAGATAAGCTCATGCTTTTCTCAACCTGGCTTCACCAAGTTTACACTAAGGGTTCCCCCCTGGCGCTGCCAGCTCACCCTGAAAACAACTTCTTCCCTTCCAGCATTGCTTGGCTCGCGGTGAGATTTTTAACCCTGCGGTGACCAAATTCCAGTGCTGCTCTCGAGAGACAGCGAGAAAAGGCGCAGGAGTTCGGGCCCCGGGGCGGCTCAAAGCTCCGAGAGCCGCAGCACCGGGGCCTGGAAGGGAAGGAGCCGTTCCTGGGCAGGGCCACATTTCAGCATCAGGAGGAAGGACAGACTGGAGGAGAGGGAGTGGGGGGGAAGCAGCCTGGTGGGGACATGCTGGTGCAGGCTAATTGAGGGCTGATCGAAGCTGGTGGGAAGTGGGGGCCTTATATGGTCACTTCGTTCTGAGAGGGAATCTCCCTTCCTTTCCATGGGTTCCTTACTGTAATAACTGGATTGTATGTGTGGGATAAAATGGAAGCAGAAAGGTCGGAGTGAATAAATGTAAGACAGAGGGAGTAACCATGTGCATGCAAAAGAAAAGCAGATTTAGATTAGGATAATCAAATCTGTAGACTAGATGAGATACTAATTACAATGGACCGAATCAATAAAATAAATACATAAACAGGTGCCATAATCCACCGTGGGAAAAGCAGCTTCAGCCACACTGAAAAGTTGCTTTTGCCTGGGGAAGGTTGGCCAATATTTCAAAATAAGGAAATGTTGCTAAATTTTTGTGTAATGTTACGTAATAAAGTTGCAGTTCACATACCTATTTTTTTCCCAGGGATATAAAAAAAAAAAAAAGGTTTTGACTGTTGTCAAAATGGCACCCATAGGAAATCATGGGAGCTGTGCAATTGTAGCAGTGCTCGGACCCAAAATTAGGCGAACTCAGCGCAGACTGAAATCAAAGGCAGGGTTGAGAACTTCTACAGTACACACGTAAATGCATGCATGTTTAAATGTGTTTATTCATTCCTTGGTACAATCAGGCACATTGTACCTGAACATATTCAGAGAGGAGCAAAACAGAACGGGGAAACACTGGTTGACTCTTCCCAGTGTCCCCAGATGAGTACAAGCACCATGACAGACTATCCCCCTACAGGTCAACCTCTCTGCCCATACTCCCTCCCACCCTCCCAGTGTGTCCCAATTAAATAATCAACAAACGAATTAAATAACACGCTTAACTACCATTAAGAACAAGGCTCCTTGCCCGGTGTGGCAGTGATTGTAAATATGCATCCCAGATGAGTAAGAAAGTTTTACGTTTCTTAGTCAAATCAGTTTTTTCAACATGCTTCTCACTGATGCACATAAGATGTACTTGATTTCTCTAATGAGTGAAATTCGGGGAGTCCTTGCCAACCCAATAGCACAAGATAGCCTTTTTTGCAAGCAATAATACCTTCCTTATCCAAAGTCTCTTAAACCGCTGCCCCAAGGCTATTCCCCGCAAGTTATCAAAAAAATAGTACATTGGTATGTATGCAGGAGCAATTGTATCCCTGTGACCTGGCTCCTATATTGAATTACCGATTTCCAGAAGGAAGCAATATGTGAGCATCCCCAAAACTGATGTCCTAAGGTACCAGTCAATTGATTGTATTTTAGACACAACGCTGAGGCCCCCAGATTCATTTGAAAAGCCCGGACTTGCGGATTGTGGTCCCTCATAAGAAACTTATGTTGAACCTCACGCAAATCAACAATACAAATAAGAGATGCTATACCCTTAAAACAAAAAGCGTATTGGGGTTCACTCAGATCCATGGGAAGTTCAGAGTTCCAACTGGATAACAAAGGTCCAAGAGACGTTTGTAAAAATAAGAAATAGTGTCTCAAGGGATCTTCAGTCTCAAATATATCTGATAACGTTCTCTTATCCCCCCTCCCCAGTCCCGCACTCTTAACTTGTAAATGAGCAAAGTCGTTTTTGTTTTCCAATCGTAAATGCCATGCATTTGAGTGAATGTTTGGTGTTTGTGGGAAAATCTCTGGACAGAGGGAACAGCATCAGTGGATCATCTGTGCAACGATGGGCAATTGTGGTCCTCAAGGAGTACAAACCAGTTAGGATCTCAGGCTATCCACAATAAATGTGCATGCAATGCATACATGAAGGCGCAGCCTAGTAGTTAGAGAAGCAGTCTGAGGACCAACTGTGAAAAACTTAAATATTCCACACAATTGGAATGAATTTACTTCT
This sequence comes from Rhinatrema bivittatum, assembly GCF_901001135.1. Taxonomy (NCBI): domain Eukaryota; kingdom Metazoa; phylum Chordata; class Amphibia; order Gymnophiona; family Rhinatrematidae; genus Rhinatrema; species Rhinatrema bivittatum. The sequence continues at coordinate 22,527,907 of NC_042622.1, forward strand.
TGATTAAGAAGGTTCATACAAATGGAGTTCGGTTAAATACAACTTACAAATTTACGGGACTGATAGAGTCCAAACTTTGCAGCAGATTTGTTCTTAGCTAGAGCAAAAATATTGTGAATACAGAGATAAATGATCTGCATGTGCCACGTTTGCAATGATAGCTTTTAACCCATGCAAACCCCTTGAGCCAGTCACACTGGGAGACCAGGTTGTTGGTTTCACCCTTCCCAGCCCACCAATCAATGCCTATTCTGTGCGACCCAGCATTTACAGACACAGGCCTTTGGCTTTTAAAATAGAAACACGGAAACATCTCAAGGAATAATGTCACGGAAAGCAGTATCTAATCATCTCAGTAGCTCTTTTCCATTTATTTATTCACCCGTGCTTGCCTTTTCTACTTACTCATACTAAATCCCTTAAAGGATGAAGAGTAACCGAAACTTTCCTGAAAATATTTCAACCCAGGCACAAAAATGACTTCATTTTTTGAGGTTAAACATGTCCCCTGCTCCAGAATTGCATAAACCTAACCCAGTCACGAGCAGTCCTTCTTTACTTAGCGTGGGCCTGAGGGACATACGGCAGTTTTATCTTCGTAGATGGATATTAAGTAGAATTATGTTTGCCTGGAAGCCAGGTATGAAAATTTAATGCCACATACAATTTGTAACTCGGCAACAGGTCTGACTGTTGAAACAGTTCTGGGTGTGCTGGAAGCTTTGGGGATCTGGGAGGTTTAAATAGACTCTTTCCCCCCCCCAAAAAAAAAAGGTGAGAGAGTCTTTTTATAATTGTTTTCATTAAAGGAATAAAGAAAAAATAATTTGTATGAAGTCATTTGCTAAGTGCATCATCTATCTCTGGAATTCTTTCTGCCACTGGGTCTTGGTTCAACCCGGAAGCCTATTGGGCCGCTACCTTGTACAGGGCTCAGTAATAGAGTATGGACGGGTGGGGAGAGGGCGCACACAGCTACGGAGGGGAGGCGGAAGCGGGGAAGGCTCGCGGTATTTATGAACTTTCATTTCCGCACGGGTCCTGGCAGGCCGAAGGGGAAAGTAGTTTCAAGGGCCCTAAAGCAATGCTGAGCCTCGGCAGGGAGGTGTGGTCCTTTTTTTTAAATGACAGGGTTGTATCGGTTTATGTCATCTCCTCTCCAAAGTGACAAAATAAAAACCCTTCAAACTATAATTTATGGGGATTTCGTAGCACAGGCAGGTCAAAAAACAGCACGCGCTGTAAAATGACAGCACGCGCTAGAAACGAAAATGAACAAACCAAATGAAATAGAGGGGAAAAAAATGAGGCAGAAAATGGAAAACACAACAAAAAAAACCCACTACTTTTATTTTTCTTGCATCTCCCTAACCGCCTTACACATTCCAATGTGGCTGGGTGGAGTCCAAAGTTTGCTGCACAGCAGTTAGGGTTTAAGCTTATTCAAGTCTAGGATGCATATTAATTGCATAGTTTGATCTTCCTTTGCCGTTCACTGCCTGATAACCAGAAAAAGCGCTGTCAGAAGGCTGTGCTGGAAACCAATAAGCAAAGGAAATCCATTCCAAATCATGTTCCAAACATGGTGAAAGACACTTTATTGGGTTTGGTCAAATCAAATGTAAAAATAAAAAGGCCCTCTTGAATAATTAGAATTGCTGGATAAAAGTCATAGGCCATATCAATCGGTGGCTCTAAGTAGAGTAGCAGAGATGCTTAGTTGTCAGTAGGGATCAGAAGTCCATCATGAGCGGCAAATCCTCTTCTCTCCCTACAGTCCTGGGCGGGAGGGAGAGTCATGGAGGACATGTTGCATGCCAGGTCGCCCCCTTGCCATGACCCCTGCCTGCTGAAACTTGTGAACAATCAGGTTTGCTGCTGTTCATTTTTGTGATGTGAATACGCAGGGCTGGATGCCGTTGAAAGGTTTAGGTGACTTCAAGGCGACAGCAGCGTGAATACCCCGGATCTCGTCAGGTGTGTGCCTCCTTCGCTTCAGTCGTTTCCCTTGGGGGGTGCTATAAAGCTTGCATCCTCATCCATGAGCACAGTACAAAAAATGTAGCCTGACCCATACTTACTCCCTTCCCCCTACTACTGGGACAGGGATAGGAATGAATGCTTCTCCCAGGCTGTCCCGTGCTCACCCCAGCGGCACCAGGAGGGGAAGCTGAAAACTTGTTTGACAGGATCCACCAAAGGTCTGTCGGTGTCACTGCCCCTGTAGGCCAAGCCAGCTGTGAACCATCCATCCAAAGGTGCAAGGCTGCTGCTCACAGCACTAACACAGGGAGCCCCTCCTCCCTCAATGTACCTTTCATGCACTACTATTTATCGCATTCGAATCGGGGGGGAGAAAAGCTAACTAAAGCATTTTGAATTATGTAGGTGCAAGCGATAGGGGCCTCGACCCATGAAAACGAAGCCAAGACCATAAGCAGCAATCTAAGTGATAAGGCAAAAAAATAAACGGTGTTACTTAGAATGGAAAGGCCCTAAGGCAGAGGTGGGAGTGCTTTACTCGTCATTAGATGGAAATTCTGAAATATTTGGAATAGTCTAGTGACAGTCACTTCTACAACGATAAAAAGCAATCTGCACCAGGTCAAAAGGAAGCGCACTGGGGATCACCAGGACTGGGTGAAGGCTAACAGGGCTGGCGACTAGCATTAAGGTTACAAAGAAACAAACAGACGTGGACAGCTCCACATTGAAGCAGCCGGCTGTCAAAATTTGACCTTGGAATGCGGTGAATGCACCAAAGTAAAAGTAATTTTGAACCCAGGACACCACCTTCTTACAAGGAGGAGAAAATTAGTGTTGATGAAGCTCGATCACCCCCTTCCATCAAAGGCTGGGGGAGGGAATTTCCGTTTGACCGATGGAACCAAACCAGGTGTAGACGGGGGATGAGTTCCAAGCCCTGTCTTGGCTTTAGAGAAAATCGGGATTATAGAAGGCTGGAGCAGGGAGAGGATGAGCGCAGGACATTTTTTCTCTAAGAGAAAAACGGGACTTAGGTGTTCGCCAAAGCTCACGTATGATGTCTTTGAATTAGTCTTAATGTTGGTCCAGGTTCCAGGTCCTGGTTAAAAAATTAATCAAAGGCTCCATCGCCCAGCTCATTTCAAGATTTACAAAGAAGTCCTGATTCTTTTATTTTATTTTATTTTTTTTCAGTGATGGTAAAAATTGTTTCACACTCATCCCAATGCCATCAATCTTTGCACATCTTTTAGGGTCTCTGGAGATTAACCCTGGAATTGGGATTTTTAACTGTTTCAATAGCTTGCTCTAAGGACTTAGCTGCAGTAATCTCCTAACAATTTAAAAGGGTCATCAAGATTTGGAGCTTCCACACCTACTTTTTGATTTTTAAGAAGAAAGAGCCGAACTTTCAAACCTATCCAGGGTACAACGGCAGAGATTAACGCTTGCACTGTATGAAGTGTACGGCAGGAGCTGTAGTTTATTAAATGCTGCCTGCTCCTGCTCTATGTTTCATCACCTGTGAACATTTCCAATGCCAGAAATCACACACTTTTTCTCTACCTCTTTTATAAATACATGCATATATATTTTACACACAAAATAATCATGATACTGCTACACGAATAAACAGCTAAAACCACAGACGAAAGTAGGTTATGTCATAAAGTATATAGATAGTGGAACTGGAAAACATACGGTGAAAGGCAATCAAAATGATAAAGGGAATGGAACAGCTCCCCTCTGAGGAAAGACTAAAGAGATTAGGGCCGGTCGGTTTGAGAGGAGACTGGTGGAGGTCAATAAAATGCGAATGAGTTGTTTGCGCTTTCAAAACATTTTTTAAAAGACTAGGGGAAACGCCCTGAAATTACTAAGCAGCACATTTAAAACAAATCAGGGAAACTACTGTTTTATTGAATGCACAATTAAGCTCTGAAATTCATTGCTGGAGCATGTGGTAAAGGCAGTTAACATAGCTGGGTTGAAAAAAGGTTTTGACAATATCTTGGAGAAAAGGTCCATTAACTGTTATTAACCACATAGACAAAGAAAGCCACTGCTTATCCCCGGGTGCAAGCAACATGGATTCTGTCTACTATTGGGGATCCTGCCAAATACTTGTGACTTGGAGTGGTCACTGTTGGAATCCGGATACTGATCCTGACAGACTCTTGTACATGTACTTGGAAGCATCAGTTCATTGATATCTACGCCAGTTGACCCAGCTCCCCTAGACCCTTCAGCACTTCACCGTAAAGCTCCACCAGTTCACTCAGACCTCCCACCAAAAAAATTACAGTCAACAGGTAAGTCCACTTTTCGCTTGCACAAGTCAATTAGCAGCTGTAAAAGTGAATACTTCAGTGATGTATACACATACATCTCTTACAAAACAGCATCTACCGTGTGTACTTCTGAACACCTCTAGACTGCCCCTTTTATCTCCCCAGTAAAATGTACATGTGACACTGAAAATATGCACGAATGTATGCTCAAGGGTTATAAAATAGCATATATGTGAACACATACTACTTAAAGTGAAAATTCACCTTTATGTCTGTTAAGTTTACCTGCATAAGTTATGCCCTCCGAAAAGCAGTTCATTATGCACATGTTTAAAGCAAACATGTGCATAAGTTTGTTTTGAAAATTCAAGGTAAAGGCTGCACAAACTCTACCCCAGCGCATACGGTTATAAACTTCTCTCCTAATGACGTGATGTAAAACTTAAAAAAAAAAAAATTCAGATTTTCATCCATGAAAATAAAAATATTCCAGCTGCAAAGTGTGCTTCTGTAACAAGTGTAATACAATTCTTACAAAAAAAAAAAGTAAAAATACAAAATATAAAGTTGTCTTGCACTACAAATTAGAATCTACGTAGATAGAATTAGCAAGGGTGTGCTAAATTGTGCTGTTGCTGCCATCTAATGGATAGTACAAGTAACTGCATCTCATCAACAGACTAAAATTTCTGGGAGATTTGAAGCTTTGTGTATTCTATCAATTCTTTTCATGCAATCTGTTTACTTCATCATTCAAAACATGCTTAAATGACTGTCAATTTTAAGAAAAATGTTTAAGGATTATCTTTAAACATGATACAGCCGCCTTTTTCCATTCCACTGTGCTCAGTCAAAACAAGTAAAATGTTTGCATACTTTAAAAGTCACCACAATGTTATGATTAGGATTTGTTCATTTTTAATGCAGTGGGGTTATTAGCATTCTATGTAGAATGAGTCTCTTAATATCAACATCTTAAATAAACATCAGGGACGCACTAGTCAAATAATTAAACTGTAAAGCATAATGTACCTTCAGAAGTCAAATGAGTGTCAGATGCATGATCAAACAATACCGGCAAAGCTTAATGCAAGTCCCAAGTCTAGACAGTCCATATAGCCTGTGCTGGAACCTGGATGCACATGGTTAGTTTGTTTAAAGTTGAGATGCTGTAAAAGATGGGCTTCTGTAGGCCAATTTATTAGGTTTAACTTAAAGCTAGTAAAACATCTTTGTCTGTAATGAGAACCAAGAAAGACTCCTGAGCCACCTATCATGAGGATGCATCCGAGCTTTTGCAATGACTGTCTGACCATGTGAAGAATTTCTCATAGGGAAAAGTGGTTTTTTTTTTTGTTTAACTTTGGCACACAAAAGTCAACAAACAACAACAACAAAAAAAAAATATATATAGATAAGGCAATACTTCTTTATTAGATGGAATACATTTCTTGACTAGCTTTTAGGAGCTAATACTCCTTTCATGAGGTCAGAACTTAAGAAAGGGGAGTGTTAATGGTCCCCGTACTCCCACCCCCCAAAAACCTACCTAAGAAATGTATTTAGTCCAATAAAAAGGTATTGCCATATATATGCTGTGTACCCAAAGGAACACCTTTTTCTAGAGTTTCTTTTGTTAGTATACTATGATTATGTGATTCTCTGTTAGCAGACTATGATTATTATGGTGATGTTATAAATTATAATTTGTTTGTATAAATGCTTTGTTAACATCGCTGTATTCTTGTCTTTTCACTTTGTGGCTGTTATTGATGAGCTGTATTTTAGATGAGCCATCCCATGTGGTTAGGTTTACCTTTGTATAGTTACAAAGTATACACATTCAACAGTGTTAAATGTGTGACATAGGGCCAGATTTTTAAACCTACGCACGGGCACAAATCTATGCCCGATTTTATAACATGCGCGCGTAGCCACGCGCGCATGTTATAAAATCCAGGGTCGGCGCGCGCAAGGGGGTGCACACTTGTGCACCTTGCGAGCGCCGAGCCCTGATGGCTTTCCCTGTTCCCTCCGAGGCCGTGCCGAAATCAGAGCGGCCTCGGAGGGAACTTTCCTTCTGCCCCCTCCCCCACCTTACCCTCCCTTCTCCTACCTAACCCGCCCCCAGCCCTAACTCCCCCCCCCCCCCCCCGACCTTTGTTGGTGAAGTTGCGCCTGCCTCCGGGCAGGTGTAGGTTGCGCATGCCGGCCGAGTGCTGGCGCACGAGCCCCCGGCACGACCGCTGTGCCGGAGGCCTCGCTCCCGCTCCCGCCCCCACCCCCGCCCACTCCCCGCCCATTTTTTCAAGCCCCGGGACATACGCGCATCCCGGGGCTTGTGCGAGTCGTCGGGCTTATGCAAAATAGGCTCGGCACGCGCAGGAGCTGGTTTTCGGGGGTTACGCGCGTAACTCTTTGAAAATCCGCCCCATGGTGTTTCTGATGCTCTCGAAGGGAATGTCAGAATAAGCTTGTGTCAGGTTTAAGTGGTTTGTTTTTGTTCACACTTGTACATGCGAATAGACTTTAATAAAGAATTGGAGTTAAAAACTACATTGTAACTAGTAATTGCTCAATCTCATAAGTGCTTTTACCCCTCTCCTTTTGGAGTGGTTTTTCTTCATGTATCATAAGCACTAGTTAGTACCACATATTGCCTGATTATGTTGGGATGCTCTCACTTCTCTGTTTTGTTAGTACCTTGTGAAAATACCACCCTCTGAGATTATCACAAGAGTAGTAAATTCATTTTTGTAGAGGTTTTTTTTTTTCCTTATCTACATTTTGCAGACTATTTTAGTTCCTGAAATATACCTATTTTAAACTGCGTTCATGGAAGCTCTTTAAAGAAAGAAACTTGTAACTGTGTAATTTGTTGAGTACAGCAGATATCAACTCAGTTAAATCAAGTCTTAATCTTGAAAGCCAAAGAATGCTGGAAGCTGCACTGAGGCACATGGGCTCGGCAGGGGGTCTGTAGTCACTGTCCAGGCTGCAGTCTGGGGAGGATAAGAGGACCCATATTCTGTCCAGCATCTTTACAAGGGCTTACTTAATCCATTTCAAAGGAAAAAAAAATAAAGTTGTGTTCGTATTGTTGACCTAACGAGTGCTGTCTACCTAACTAGTGCTTGATATAAGCCACAAAAAAAACCCTAAAAAGGGGGAGGAAAAAAAGCACCTAAATTAGCTTATAATATTTGATACCATCAATTATTTAAGTTAAAAATTCATATTTATTGAAAAACATTTTTTATAAAAGTATTTTTTTTACATATAATTCAAGATACTCATACATAAATTTAATATATAGAATACACAATTCCTAAATCTAAAAACCACTATTTATCCTTCAACTATGACTAATCTCATACTATCACTAACTTAGTCACCCTTTATACTTAAGCACAGTACATCTCAAAATAGCTATACTTTTTCATGTATAGCTCATTTATTTATTTTAAATCTTTTCTATACCATCATTAAGTTAATTCACCATCACAACGGTTTACAAAAAGGCACAAATAAGGTTAAAATTTGGTTGGTATAGATAACATATTATAGGTGTGCCATTAGGGAACCATAACATGTTTTAAATATGAAAGCTATGTGTTGAGTTTATTTATATTGTGGTTGAAAAAAATCTTCTTTATGGTACCTAAATAATTTAATATTCTAATATGTAATAGGAGAAAGGAGAGAGAACATTTTCATAAACCAAAGAACTGATTGCTTGGTGCTTCCTTATGTGCTTATTTGTTCTCTTCGTTCTGCTTATAGAAGGATTGTTTAAAAAGCCAGGTCTTTAGACTAACTTTGAAAAGTTTAAAGCTTCTCTGCAGTCTAATTTCGAGTGGCATTGAGTTCCACAGTACGGGTCCTGCCAGTGACAGCGCTCACTCTCATACCTGTGTGAGTCTTGCTGATTTAACGGATGGAACAGTTAATAGAGCCTTATTAGCTGATCTTAGATTTCTGTGAGGCACATGAACACGGAGTGCTGTGTTTAGCCACTCCGCTTTTTCATCATGGATTAATTTATGTATTATACACAGTGCCTTATATTGTATTCTTTGTTCAATAGGTAGCCAGTGAAGTTCAGCAAGTGTTCCTGTAATATGGTCTCTTTTCTTTTTTCCTGTCAATATTCTAGCTGCTGAATTTTGCAGTATTTGGAGCAGTCTAATGGTCGCTTGAGGTAAACCTAGTAACAGGGCGTTACAGTAATCAGTGCTTGCAAATACCATTGCCTGTAAAAACTGTTTGGACATTTGCCATGGTTAGTAAGAGTTTCAACTTTCTGAAAACCATTAATTTCATGTAACCTTTTATTTTTAGTGAAATGTGTTGTTGCAAGTTCAATTCAGGGTCTATTATTACACGCTGAGGTAGATCTTCAAAACATATGTGGGCATGTACTTTTGTTCGCGCCACCGGTGCGAACAAAAGTACACCAGATTTTATAAGATACGCGTGTAGCCATGCGTATCTTATAAAATCCGGGGTTGGCGCGCGCAAGGCTGCGCAAAATCAGCAGCCTGCGCGCGCCGAGCCACGCAGCCTGCCTCCAAGGCTGCTCCGAAATTGGAGCGGCCTCGGAAGGAACTTTCCTTCCGCGTCCCCCCACCCCCCAGCCCTACCTAAATCCCCCCCCCTACCTTTGTTGGGGCGGTGCGTGCAAGTTACGCCTGCTTGAAGCAGGCGTAACTTGCGCGCGCCGCCCTGGCATCCCCCGGCACAGGCCGCAGTGCCGGGGGACTCGGGACCGCCCTCCCGGCCCGCCCCCGAACCGTCACCATGCCCCCAGACCCGCCCTGGACTGCCCCCTGCCCCTGGCCACGCCCCCTCCCGCCCCTTTTACGAAGCCCCGGGACTTACGCGCGTCCCAGGGCTTTGCATGCGCCGGCACAGGGGTTTTAAAATCTACTCCCTAGATTGCGCACTTTCACCGCTAATTCCATGGTTTGATTATTTTTTATTGCTATTGGTTTTTGAATTGGGTTTGTATTTTTTCATTCGAGGTGCAGGAATTCTGTTTTTTCAATGTTTATTACTAACTCCATTTGGTTTAGTAGCTGTTTAATTATGTCTAGGTACATATTGGCCAGATTTATCATTTCTTCAATTGTGTTGTCAATGGGGAGCAATAGCTGTATGTCATCCACATAAAGGTAATGTATGATTCCCAGTCCTGCAAGTAGGTGGCATACCGAGAGGAGGTAAATATTAAAAAGTGTTGCAGACAGGGCTGATCCCTGTGGCACTCCTGTTTTTAACTCTACTTTTTCTGATGCTGAGTTATTGATTTGTACTTGGAAAAATCTGTTACTTAAGTATGACTTGAACCAGGTTATTGTGTTGTTCTGGAGTCCTATTTCCTTTAGACTATTGATCAGTATTTTGTGGTTTACAGTGTCAAATGCTGAGGACAGATCTAATAGAACCAGAATGTAGTATGTTCCTGTGTCAAAGCCTCTTAAGATATTGTCAGATAGTGATAAGAGTAATGTTTCAGAGATTAAGATGCAGATAAGGGACGTTAAACAATGGACTGCATTTGATGAAATATCAAAGACCAAAGTCGAGAACATGTTAAAAAAATTAAACCCAGCTCCACATCCAATTGACACCGTACCCGTAATAGAGTTAAAAATTATTAGCCAATATAGCAGCACCAATGCTAACAAGAATCATTAACCTCTCCCTAGAAGAAGGCTAAATACCTGATTATCCTGAAAGGAGCCATTGTTAAGCCAATCATTAAGAAAAAGAACCTTGACCCCCTTAAATCTGAATAATTATAGACCAGTCTCAAACTTACCTCTAATAGTGAAACTAATAGAAAAAACAATCCAAAAACAACTGTCAGAACATCTTGAAAGTAATAACATACTATATCTGGCACAACACAGATTCCGCAAACACTACAGCATTGAAACATTACTCTTATCTTATTTCCATCAATGAATACATAAAAATAGAATTTACACTTCATATGGCATTCATCCACTTATCAATACAGTACATTACTGAAAAAAGAACTGTTATGCCCAACCATGATTTTCCATTTCTTAATATCACATTGTGTAGTTTTGATGGCATAACCACATTACTTGCTTCCCTTTCCCATGATGGCGTGTTCACATATTCCAACAAGGCCTCATTTCGCCTTTACAGCTTCTTTCAAATGAAACCATCAGCTACACATGAAACAATTCAATCTCAGTATTAACTGTATCTGTGTATCATTGTCCACTCAGCTTCTAAGTATCCATCAAAGGGCCTCATTTTCCAATATCGCATGGAGAGAGAGAGAGAGAGAGAGAGAGACTTGCTATATTGCCTCTTCCCTAGACAGGTATTTGTATCCCTATGGGAGGCCCACCTAGTAACTCGAGGTGAGGTTTAGGTATTAGTGTAGGGGGTTAGAGGCCACCTTGACATTCAACGTGAGAAGTACGAACAGAACTTCTCACGTCTCTTGTGAAGATTTGATGGCCTTCGGAGTGAGGAAACTCACTCCAAGATGAGATTTGGACAATGTTCTCTCCACCTAGCTTGTTGTCACGTTGAATGTCAAGGTGGCCTCTAACCCCCTACACTAATACCTAAACCTCACCTCAAGTTACTAGGTGGGCCTCCCATAGGGATACAAATACCTGTCTAGGGAAGAGGCAATATAGCAAGGCACACTCTCTCTCTCTCTCTCTCTCAGCCTAAACCTTTACCGGCCTCTAACACACAACATACCGCAAATGAAAGAGTTGTAGCTATTGGCCGGTAACTCCTTGGAAAATGACCCCCAAACTATCATTAATTTGACCATAATGTATATCTCTTTGTTGTTAAGAAGGGCTCCAATGGGTAGAAGGGCACGAATGTCAAAGATGTTTGAAATATTATTTCACTTTCTCTATATCGGCTCTCTTGTTATTCATCTGTACCGACCAGACGACTTTGGACTATCAATTCCATAACGAGGAATATATGCTGTTGACCTTTATTTCCATGCATTCAAGTGGACTAATACGAACACGACTTTATTTTTTCATTTGAAATGGATTAAGTAAGCCCTTGTAAAGATGCTGGACAGAATATGGGTCCTCTTATCCTCCCCAGACTGCAGCCTGGACAGTGACTACAGACGCCCTGCCGAGCCCATGTGCCTCAGTGCAGCTTCCAGCATTCTTTGGCTTTCAAGATTAAGACTTGATTTAACTGAGTTGATATCTGCTGTTCTCAACAAATTACACATTTATAAGTTTCTTTCTTTAAAGAACTTCCATGAACGCAGTTTAAAACAGATATGTTTCAGGAACTAAAATAGTCTGCAAAATGTAGAAAAAGAAAAAAAAAACTCTACAAAATGAATTTACTACTCTTGTGATAATCTCAGAGGGTGGTATTTTCATAAGGTACTAACAAAACAGAGAAGTGAGAGCATCCCAATAGTGTGGTTCCAATAAAGGCAAGCATAGCCCAGATGTCTGATGTAAAGAGCACATTGAGTTAAAAGATTCCAAAATTTTCTTATCCACTGTAAGGAACATTGTATATACAAACAAAAAATAGATCTTGAAATGTCTGCATGCAAATGTCAGAAACAAAAAAAGTAAAATGGGAGAGTTAGAATGTATTGCACTAAACGAAGGTAGACATGATTGGCATCTCAGAGATGGGGAGGAAGAAGGATAATCAATGGGACAGGGTACAAATATCACAATGATAGGGTAGTTCAAATTGGTAGTGGTGGAGTTAGGTGGTGCTGTATGATAGGGATGGCATAGTCAAACAGGATAAAAATCCTGCACTGTGGAATCTGTATGGAAATTCTATTTGGGATGGGGAAATAGTATAACAGTGGGGGTATACTACTGCTGCTTGGCCAGAATGAACAGAAGGACAATGAAATGCAAACAGGCATTAAGGAAGCTAGCAAATTTGGCAGCAGAGTAATAATGGGAGAATTCTTCCCCTTTAAATTGGTTGACAGGGTGAGGGCATTTGCGCTCCATGGCTCCTTTAAAAGGTATGTGTTTACATTTTGATTGTGACAGTTTAGTAGCCCAACTAGTTGTGTTTCACCAGGATTGTATGTATTTATATTGCAGATGTTATAGATATTGTGGTCCCTCCCGATGCAGCTACCAGCGAAACACGGGACCGTGTCGGGGGACTGATACTTGTTTATTTCAAAACATATGTGGAGTTGCCGTATCTTACTGACTGTGAGAATAAAATTCAGAAATTATACACTTGACAGTTTGGTGGAACTTGAAATCTTTTCCTTGCACATTGTTTCTTGAGAATTCAAATACCCCAATATTGAATACGTAAATGTCACATCTAGGCATGCTAGGGAGAAAAAATTTCTAGATGAAATAAATGGTTCATGGAGCAACTGGTCCAGGAACCAAAAAGAAGGGATTAATGCAATGCAAGATTTTGTCTGAGAGGTAACAGTACTGAGGCCACTTGGCAACAGTGATCATAACACAATGAAATTTGACTTGACAACATTAAGGAAAACTACTGCTCTAGTATTTAACTTTTAAAAGGGAGACTGATAAAATGAGGAAAACAGAAAAAACTAAAAGGTGCAGCCTCAAAGGTTACGAGTTTGCATCAGGCATGGGCATTGTTTAAAAATATCATTTTGGAAGCGTAAAGTAGATGTATTCCACACATTAAAAAAAAAGCAGAAGGAAGGCCAAACAACTTCTGCATAGTTAAAAAGTGATGTGAAAGAGGTTGTTAATTTGATATAGCCAAAATAACTTTTCAGAAAAGGAAAGGATCCAAATAAAGAAAACAGGAAACAACATAAGCACTGAGAAGTTAGATGCAAAATATTGATAAGACAGGCAAAAGAAAATTTGAAAAGAAGCTTGTTTAGAGGCAAAAACTCAAATATTTTTCCAAATACATCCAAAGTAAGAAGCCTGGGAGAAATAAATTTAGACCATTAGATGATTGAGGGATAAAAGGAGCACTTAGGGAAGACAAGGCCATAGTAGAAAAATTAAATTAAATCTTGCTTCAGTGTTTATAGAGGGAAATATTGAGGAAGATACATGTGCAGGAAATAATATTTATTGGTAATGATTCAGAGGAACTGAAACAAATCATAGTGAACATGGAAGATGCAACAGAGCAAATTGAAAAACTAAAGGACAGAATATCACCTGGACCAGATGGTATACATCCCAGCGTTCTGAAAGAACTCAAAATGAAATTGTAGATCTATTACTAGTAATTTGTAACCTATCATTAAAGTTCTCTATTGTACCTGAAAATTGAAGGGTGATCAATGAATGCCAATCTTGATGATCCAGGAAACGATAGATCGGTAAGCCTGAAGTCAGTATCAGGAAAAATCATAGAAACTACTCTAAATAGCAAAATTACAGAACATATAAATAGACATAGTTTAATGGGACACAGTCAACATGGATTTACCCATCAGAAATCTTGCCTCACAAGTCTGCTGAATCTTTTTGGACGAGTTAATAAACATGTGGATAATAGTGAGCCAGATATAGCATATTTGGATTTTCAGAACATGTTTGATAAAGTCTATCATAAGAGACTCCTGAGAAAATTAAAACATCATGGGATAGGAGGCAATATCATATTGTGGATTGCAAACAGAATAAAAGACAAGAAACAGAAAATAGGACTAAATGGCCAGTTTTCTTTTAATGGAGGAAGGTAAATAGTGGAGTGGCTCAGGGATCTGTATTAGAACCGGTGCAGGATCTTATGAGTCTGGGCATCCAAACAGCAGATGAAATATATGTGACAAGTGCAAAGTGATACAAATAGGAAAAAGTAATCCAAACTGTAGCTACACGATGCTAGGAGTCACCACCCAGAAAAAGGATCCAGGCATCAGTGTGGACAAAGCAAATCCTGCAGTGGTGGTCAGAAAAGCAAACAATATTAGGAATAATTAGGAAAGGAATAGAGAATATCATAATACCTCTGTATTGCTCTTTGGAGCGATGGCATCTAGAGTACTGTGTGCAGTTCTGGGCGCCATATCTCAAAAAACATATAGTGGAACTGGAAAACGTATGGAGAAGGGCAACCAAAATGATAAAGGGAATGGATTGGTTCCCCTATGAGGAAAGGCTAAAGAGGTTAGGGCTGTTCATCTTGAAGAAGAGATGGTTGAGGGGAGATTGATAGAGGTCAATAAAATCACAAGTAGAGAAGAACAGGTAAATGGGAATCAGCTGTTTACATTTTCAAAAAATAGAAAAAGACTAGGGGACACTCCATGAAATTATTAAGTAGCACATTTAAAACAAATCAGAGAAACTATTTTTTACCCAATGCACATTTAAGCTCTGAAACTGATTGCTGGAGGATATGGTAAAGGCAGTTAACATAGAGGTTTGGGCAAGTTATTGGTGGAAATTCCATAAACCGTTATTAACCATAACCGTTAATTCCATAAACCGTTATTGAAGAAAGCTACTGTCTATCCTTTGGTGTAATCAGCATGGACTCTAGCTACTATTGGGGATCCTGTTAGATACTTGTGACTTGGATTGGTCACTGTTGGAAACAGGATACTGAGCTTGACGGACTCTTAGTATTACCCAGTATGGCAGCTCTTATCCTTTTTAGAAGGGATGGGAGGAGTCAAAGGCTATGACCCAGAAGTTAAGTAAGAATATCATGGGTCATTTACTGTATTTTGTGTCTATAGTGTGATTGCTTAATACATCTGGACCTATGGGTCTTAGCCCTGGCATTACTACTGGATAGCATTGAGTTCCCTGGTCAGTTCACTTTATCAGCCTCTACTTCTCTTTATATCTGTAATTGGTTAATAATAAATACTAGGATTCCAGCTCGTGAGGGAAGAGATAGTCACTACCTTCAATCAAAGCACATAGCTATGAGCCCTGACAAAACTCAACACACAATTAACAAGGTGAAGTTTCTGGCAAGTTGTCATTATGCATGTAGGATGGACCAGTAACAATGCTAGGCACCTCGTACAGAACTAGGCTCACAATGGAATATTCCTGATCGCAAACATGGATCTCTGACTTGGCTTGAGATACAGAGGTCTACAGGCCATGGTGCACTTATAAGAGCAGGATGGATCTTGCTGGAAAAGAGAGAGCAACCACAGAGAGAAGAGAGGAACATTCTTTTCTGAAGTTTGAAATTACCATCATTCCATCCTATTTAGATAGAATCCTCCTTGAAAGACCAACATTCCATCCTGTTTAGATAGAATCCTCCTTGAAAGGCCAACATATAGCCCTAGATTACTCAGCAGCAGAATACTGTGCATTAGTATGAGCTTAGAATTCTTAAACTAAGGCTTTTCTCCCATTTTGCGACTATAGGAAAATCCTTACGGGCGGATTTTAAATGCCCTATTCGCGTAAATCCGGGCGGATTTACGCGAGCAGGGCCCTCGCGCGCTGGCGTGCCTATTTTGCATAGGCTGCCGGGACGCGTGTAAGTCCCGGGGTTTTTTTAAGGGGACGTGTCGGGGAGGGGCCGAATGACGTGGCGTTTCGGGGGCGGGACTGGGGGCATGGTGCCGGCCCGGGGGTGTGGTCGAGGCCTCCAGACCAGCCCCCGGGTCGGATGACGGCGCGCCAGCAGTCCGCTGGCACGCGTAGATTTTCATCTGCTTCTAGCAGGCGTAAATCGAGGGACAAAGGTAAGGGGCGGGGTTTAGATAGGGCCGGGGGGGTGGGTTAGGTAGGGGAAGGGAGGGGAAGGTGAGGGGAGGGCGAAAGAAAGTTCCCTCCGAGGCCGCTCCGATTTCGGAGCGGCCTCGGAGGGAACGGAGGCAGGCTGTGCGGCTCGGCACGCGCAGGCTGCCCAAAATCGGCAGCCTTACGCACGCCGATCCAGGATTTTATAAAATACGCGCGGCTATATGCGTATCTTATAAAATCCAGCGTACTTTTGTTTGCGCCTGCTGCGTGAACAAAAGTACGCGATCGCGCTCTTTTTTAAAATCTACCCCTTAGTGAATCAGGCACTAAGGGGTAGATTTTACAAATCTACGCGGGATTTTATAAGATACGCGCGTAGCCGTGCGTATCTTATAAAATCCGGGGTCGGCGCACACGCAAGGGGGTGCACATTTGTGCACCTTGTGCACGCCGAGCCCTGCGCGCGCTGCCCGTTCCCTCCAAGGCCGCTCCGAAACCGGAGCGGCCTCGGAGGGAACTTTTCATTCACCCCCCCGCACCTTCCCCTCCCTTCCCTCTACCTAACCCACCCCCCCGGCCCTATCTAAACCCCCTCCCTACCTTTATCTTAAAAGTTACTACTGCCTCTGGGCAGTAGTAACTTACGCGCGCTAGCGCAGCAGGCCCCGACATAGGCCGCTGTGTCGGGGCACTCGGCCACGCCCCCGAAATGCCCCCAAGCCGGAAACACGCCCCGGATACGCCCCGGAAATGCTTTGTCACTCCCGACATGCCCCCCCCCCGACACGCCCCCCCCAGGCAAGCTCCGGGGCTTGCGCGTGCCGCCAAGCCTATGCAAAATAGGCTTGGCGCGCGCAGGGGGGTTTTAAAAGGGTTACGCGCGTACCTTATATGCGTAACCCTTTTAAAATCCGGCCCTAAGCTTCTGGACCCACAACTAAACAACATAATATGGATAATCTCAAGAACATTAACAGTGTGGCTTCTGATTCTTACTCATAGTCATCCACCAAACATCTTCTCTCCAAGCCGAATCAGAACATCAGAATTCTCTTGCATGATGATTTGAAGAACCCTCCTAAAAAACTATTACAATTGAGGAAGCCCCTTTAAACATGCAGTAGTACTTTGTGTCATTCAATATGACCATTAAAATCCTCCAATCTGCAACAATTCAAGAGTTTCAAACAAGTGCCTCATCACTGACCCTACTGATGACCTGCCAGACTTTGAGTTAAGACAGAAAGACTGATGCACACTCAATCATATAAGAACATTGAAGGGATGATGTCACCAGAAATTCTACTAGATGAAAGTGAGAAGAGCCTGGGTTGTGACGGTGGACCTCAACCACCATCCATGGATCATAGATGCTCTTCCTAGCCTAAGAACTTATTTAATGATAATTTTACTGACTTCTGATGCAATAAACTGGATTGCAAACTCTGACACTAACCTATGAACTGATTATTGCTAATTAAACCAACACCAGAGGAAGAATAGTATGGTCATTTAATTACGGCTGCTTTCTCAAGCTGCGTCTGCGAGAAAAGACATCGATGAAGTAGGCCACTAGTGTTATCATAGGTTCATTTTCAGAACCTCAGATGCATTTTTTCATTAGGCCACTAAAAGATCTCAGCCTCCACAGAAACTCCACATTTTCTGAGAATAATCTAGAATCTTCTATAGTGCATGTGTGTAGCTCAATGCCTTTGCAATCTGGCAACAAATTCCAGAGTTTAATTGTGCGTTGAGTAAAAAAGAACTTTCTCCGATTAGTTTTAAATGTGCCCCATGCTAACTTCATGGAGTGCCCCCTAGTCCTTCTACTATCCGAAAGAGTAAATAACCGATTCACATCTACCCGTTCTAGACCTCTCATGATTTTAAACACCTCTATCATATCCCCCCTCAGTCGTCTCTTCTCCAAGCTGAAAAGTCCTAACCTCTTTAGTCTTTCCTCATAGGGAAGCTGTTCCATTCCCCTTATCATTTTGGTAGCCCTTCTCTGTACCTTCTCCATCACAATTATATCTTTTTTGAGATGCGGCGACCAGAATTGTACACAGAATTCAAGGTGCGGTCTCACCATGGAGCGATACAGAGGCATTATGACATTTTCCGTTTTATTCACCATTCCCTTCCTAATAATTCCCAACATTCTGTTTGCCTTTTTGACTCCCGCAGCACACTGAACCGACGATTTCAATGTGTTATCTGTTTTATTCTCATTTTGGGCTAAGTGCTGCTGCTCTCTGCTTTCACCTCTCCTCTGGGCCACACACCGCAGTGCAGGAGTAGAGCCTTTAATGCAAACTTTAGTGTTGCTTTTATCAAAAGTCTCCATCAGCCGAATATTTTGGTGACTGAAAGGTCATACCCAGGTGCTAGAATCCTGAAAGGTGTGTGTGTGTGTTTTGTGGGTGTCCCACAACATACATTTCAACCATTCTGCAGCGTGACAAGCTGGTAGCTGCTGTGCACAGGTGGCTGAGCCCGTATTTACCCTGTGCTCAGCTTCATATAAGTGTTTTTCTAAAGCAGAGGAAGAAGGAACTCAGTAGCTCAAAACTGCTGAGGTTTGCTTATTTGGCATTAAACAGCAAATTATATCAACAAAGGCTAGGCGTGGCAAGTATATTTCTCTGCGTCAGTAGGATGGTAAATGCTTGCACAAAATACCACTGAAGATGCAGATCACACGTTTCTGCAATAAGGAACAGGATGCTGAAGCCACTAAAACACTTTTGATTGGGAATACAAATGAAGATAGCATATGTAATTTATTTTGTGTGATTAGAAGAGAAGACCAAAGTTCCAAGATACTCATTCCCAAGAACTGTACTGTTTGATCAATATTGTTACAAATACTTTAAATTAGTGGTTAAAAGAACCAAAACCATCAATGGCAATTTTCACAAGCCACTAACCTGGATGAACTGGCCATCCAAAAATTGCCTATTGCTTGCCCAGCTAAAAAAAACACCTTGGGATCAACAATTTGTGTGTTTTGAGCCTAGGAAAAAGTTGGCATGCCTTGAGGGTGTGGTTAGGTCGGGGAGGCAAATAATGCATGCAGATTACATTTTTAAAGCTAAACCTTTTATTTTCAAGGGAAAACGTAGCCACAGAAAAAAGCAGGCACCAGTCTACTACTCTAAATTTAGGAAGAGTTCAAAGACTTGGCATTTTAATCAAGCATTTACGTAGCGTTTAATTCTCTTTTAGATCTCTGACTTTTTTATTAGGATTTTTATGCTGATTAGATTAAAGTTTATTTTTTGCATGCTTAGCTTTTACGTGGCAAAGTTTTAAATTAAAATGTTTTTTGGGAGGGTTTTTTTGTAATGTTATAAAATCCTGTGTACATAGTTGGATCTATTTATTGCTTGGATTCTACTTTTTCCCCAGGCAATTTTCAAAGGGAAGCATGAAAGCCCACGGGTTTTTACATCTACTTGGGCAGATTTGAAAGTTGCTCCTAAGATTGTCCATTTTCTTTTTCAGTCATATTTTAACTCCATTCCTGAGGAGTCTGACATTTTTGTATGGCCTTTTATTTAGCCAAACCTGGCGCATCCCTGTGCCTGGCGCTGTGCCTCAATGGGGACCGATGTCGATGCTTCTTCGGCTTCCCTTGATGCTTGGATCACTCCTTCCCTGCTGCTGAGGCCAAAGACGTCATCAAGGGCGCAGAGAGGGCCAAAAGCGCCAGCGAGACGCCTCACTGGGACTGCTTCATCTCTATCTGCCTCTACCACCACCTGAGGACAGCCGAACTGCCGCTGTGCCGCTTCCCCCCTTGACTGCTGACTCCGCCCACCTTACGTCATCAAGGGCACCGAGGGGGCCAAAAGTGCTAGCAAGACGCCAGAGGCGCCATGCACCGAAGGAGCACAACAAAGGGGCCTGCCCCTTTGTGCAGCCCCTTCTTAATTTTTCCATATTAAACCGACTTTTGCCAGTCTACTTTTACTACTCTTTTCTTCCGTCTAGTATGGCTCCTCATTTAGAATTCACGATCCCAATTTGCATGAACAATGGTAAATATTCCGCAAGACGGACTCCTGATTCTAAACAATGGACAGATCGGTACAGAGTAAGAACTATCCAAAATCAGGCTTTAATTAATATCGATCATGGTAATCTGTTATTAATAACTGTTTACTTTTACCTATCATCCTATTTAATGCACAGACTCTGACCAAAAAAAATACCGATATCAACAGACCTAGTGTGTTGCGGTCCCGGTCGCCAGGCTAGCGACCGGGTCCTTACCTTTCTGCCGGCTCCCCCGGGGCTGCTGCGATCCGCCGCGTCTGGGGCCTGTAGGGCCGCATGGCAGCGTCTCCCTCCATGTGGAGATGCCGCCGAAGGTCGAGCCTGACTCCTCCCACTGCCTGGGGCACGCGCGGCGCGCGAGGAGGGGGCTCTTAAAGGTCCAGCACCCGGAAGTGCTGAAACGCCCCGTTCCTGACGTCAGACGCTGGCTGGCTATTTAAACCAGCGTCTGACTGCCTTACCTTGCCTTTGCATCGTGGTCGCTCCTTGAGTGGTTAGTTGCCTTGTTCCTGCTTGTTCCAGCCGTGCCGTGCTTCCAGCTCTGGTTCCTGCTTGTTCCAGCCGTGCCTTGCTTCCAGCTCTGGTTCCTGCTTGTTCCAGCCGTGCCTTGCTTCCAGCTCTGGTTCCTGCTTGTTCCAGCCGTGCCTTGCTTCCAGCTCTGGTTCCTGCTTGTTCCAGCCGTGCCTTGCTTCCAGCTCAGGTTCCAGCTCGTTCCTGCTGCGCCTTGACTCCAGCTCCGACTTCACGATTCTCCTTGCCTTCAGCCAGCCACGACCCTCGGACTTCTTCACGATTCTCCTTGCCTTCAGCCAGCCACGACCCTCGGACTTCTTCACGATTCTCCTTGCCTTCAGCCAGCCACGACCCTCGGACTTCTTCACGATTCTCCTTGCCTTCAGCCAGCCACGATCCTCGGACTTCTTCACGATTCTCCTTGCCTTCAGCCAGCCACGATCCTCGGATTTCTTCACGATTCTCCTAAGTCCCAGCGACTCGGACCCCTACGGGCCCCTCCTGGGGGGGTCTCGGGTTTCCAGGGTGAAGACGTCATCCTTCAGCTCCAGCTAAGCTCCGCCTCCCGGCTCATTACCAACTGTGGACGTCGTCCATATCAGCCGGCCCAAGGGTCCACTATTGACTTTCTTCACAACATAACAGTTTGCAAAGGCCATGGACTCGGCGGACTCCTCTCCTGTGCAGGCCATCCCTGGCATGGCTCAAAGAATCCAGCAGCAACAGCAATGCCTAGAAGTCTTGGCTGCTACAGTGGATCGTTTAGCCAGCCGCTTGGACGCCAATCCTCCATCGGTGGCACAACCTCTGCCTCCACCGGCAGTTCAGATTCCCGCTCAGACTCAGCTTCCAGCGCCTACACGTTATTCCGGGGATGCCAGATCGTGCAGGGCGTTTTTGAACCAATGCTTCATCCGTTTCACCTTATTACCGGGGCAGTTCCCGTCCGATGCCGTCAAGGTAGCTTACATTTTGTCTTTACTCGATGGGAGGGCCATGCTGTGGGCCTCTCCCATGTGGGAGAAACAAGACGCCATGCTGCACAACTTACAGGATTTCGTGACTCATTTCAAACAGACTTTTGACGAACCAGCTCGTGCAGCTACCGCTACCACTGAAATCCTGCAGCTAAGACAAGGGTCCCGCTCACTAGCAGAATATGCTATTGAATTCCGTACTCTGGCAATGGAACTCGGTTGGCAGGATGACTGCTTACGGGGTATTTTCCTGGAAGGACTCGCAGGTCGTATCAAGGACGAGTTGATGGCTCGCGACCTGCCCCTCACCCTGAATGGGGTAATAGACTTAGCAGGGAGGATAGACCGACGATTGCAACAACGAACCAAGGAGGCTCGAGTGCTTCGTCGTCCCGTTTCCTTGGCACCTTCCTTCTCCAGGTCTATGGTA
Source organism: Rhinatrema bivittatum (assembly GCF_901001135.1). Classification (NCBI taxonomy): domain Eukaryota; kingdom Metazoa; phylum Chordata; class Amphibia; order Gymnophiona; family Rhinatrematidae; genus Rhinatrema; species Rhinatrema bivittatum. The sequence goes on from NC_042622.1 coordinate 22,549,865, forward strand.
GTACCTCACAAAACATCATCGGCCACCGGCAGTTCCTCGGAGGAACCTATGCAACTTGGAAGGGCGCCTCTAACCGAGGAAGAGAAGAAACAACGCCGCATCCAGGGTCTTTGCCTATATTGCGGTACTAAGGGTCATTTCCTTGCTCAATGTCCTGCAAGACCGGGAAATGGTCGAGTCTAGGGAGAAATGAGGAGATTCCCCTAGGCTGTGTTAATCCTGCTCCTCAATGTACAGTTCCTATAACCTTGGAGTATCCTGGAGGTTCCTTCCAGACGCTAGCTTTGATTGATTCCGGTGCCGGAGGGAATTTTATCTGGAAAGAACTGGTACACCAGCTCGGACTACCTACTAAGCACCGGAGACCCCCATTACGGGTTACCTCTATCCGGGGAACCCCGTTACCGGGATACATTTCTGAAATCACGATGCCTCTCACCTTACGAACTGGTGTGCTTCACACAGAGACAATCTCTTTTTTACTACTTGAGAAATCTGTGCACCCTGTGGTCTTGGGACTTCCCTGGTTGCAACAACATGCTCCTGTGATCCATTGGGACTCCCTCCAGATTGTGCAATGGAGTTCTCACTGTTTCCAGAATTGCCTGGATCCTCTTCCAAGTTCAGAGATAGTACTCTCTCACTCAGTCCTAGAACTTCCTCAGCCTTACCAAGAATACTCTGACGTGTTCTCTAAACAAAAGGCCGAACTCCTCCCATGCCATCGGCCTTTTGACTGTGCCATCGATCTCTTACCAGGCTCCACCCCACCACGGGGTAGGGTGTACCCTCTGTCACTGCCAGAGACTCGTGCAATGTCGGATTACATCACGGAAAACCTTGCTAAGGGCTTCATTCGCCCTTCACATTCCCCTGCAGGAGCTGGGTTCTTTTTTGTATCCAAGAAAGACGGCTCCCTCAGGCCATGCATAGACTATCGAGGCCTGAATTCCATCACAAAGAAGGATCGCTATCCTTTGCCGCTAATCCCGGAGTTACTCGATAGACTTCAAGGGGCTAAGATTTTTACAAAGCTGGACTTGCGTGGGGCCTATAACCTTGTTCGTATTCGTCCGGGTGACGAATGGAAGACAGCGTTCAACACTCGAGATGGACATTATGAATATCTGGTAATGCCTTTCGGCTTATGTAATGCCCCAGCTGTCTTCCAGAATCTTATGAATGAGGTTCTCCGGGAGATGCTTCATTCCTTTGTCATTGTTTACCTCGATGATGTCTTGATCTATTCCCAAGATCTCTCCTCCCATCGCCAACACGTCAAACGGGTTTTGCAGGCGTTAAGAGACAATCATCTATACGCTAAATTTGAAAAATGCCAGTTTGAGTGTGAGTCCCTTCCGTTCTTGGGGTACATAGTTTCCTCGTCCGGTTTCCAGATGGATCCAGAAAAGGTGGCAGCCATTACCAACTGGCCTCGCCCGTCTGGCCTGAAGGCTCTACAAAGATTTCTTGGCTTTGCCAACTTTTACAGACATTTCATACCGCATTATTCCCAGAAGGTAGCTCCCCTCACTGCGCTTACACGCAAAGGAGTTAACGCTCATGACTGGTCCACTACCGCCTCGGAGGCCTTTGAAGCGTTAAAACAAGCTTTCTTAACAGCCTCGTGCCTACGACACCCAGATCCACAACGTCCCTTTATTGTGGAGGTCGATGCCTCGAATCTGGCTGTCGGCGCCGTTCTCAGTCAACACGATGCTTCCGGCAAATTGATGCCATGTTCCTACTTTTCTAAAAAGTTTTCACCTGCCGAATGTAACTACGGCATCGGGGACAAAGAACTCCTAGCCATCAAGTTAGCCTTCGAGGAGTGGAGGCAATGGCTAGAGGGGGCTAATCATCCGGTAACCGTGTACACGGACCACAAAAATTTATTGTATTTAGCCCAAGCTCAACGGCTAAACCCGCAGCAAGCAAGATGGTCACTTTTCTTCAGTCGTTTTAATTTCCTCCTCAAGTTTCGACCAGCAGAGAAGAATGTGCGGGCCGATGCCCTCTCTCGCACTTCTCAGCCGGAGGAGGAGGAGGACTCACCACAGACCATCCTGGACCCTGCTTGTATTCAACTAAGTATCACCTCCATAGCCCCCGCAAATAAAATTACTGTTCCTAAAAGACTACGGAAGAAAGTTTTGTCTTGGGGACATGACTCGCTGACCGGGGGGCATGCTGGTAGGCTACGAACTTTGGACCTTATAAATCGCTACTATTGGTGGCCCGGCCTTCGCCGTGACGTTTCCACCTACATCAACTCTTGTCCTACTTGCGCCCTGCAAAAACCACTAAACGGCTCTCCGAGAGGGTTTTTGCAACCATTACCCATACCCACAGAACCATGGACCCATATTGCCACGGACTTTATGGTGGAACTTCCACCTTCGCAAGGCAAAACCGTGGTATGGGTCACAGTGGACCGCTTCTCTAAAATGGCTCACTTTGTGCCTTTGCCCAAATTACCTTCCGCCACTGAATTGGCCTCTCTATTCACACATCATGTATTTCGTATACATGGTCTGCCTCAGGACATTGTGTCTGACAGGGGTCCTCAGTTCACAGCCAGGTACTGGAAAGCCTTATGCAAAAAGTTCAAGATCCAGTTGAGTTTCTCTACTGCTTTCCACCCACAAAGTAATGGGCAAACAGAACGCATGAATCGTTCATTGAAGTTGTTCCTACGAGCGTTCATTAATCACAAGCAAGACAATTGGGTAGAACTTTTGCCCTGGGCGGAATTCGCATATAACAATCAAATACATACGGCGACAGGGAAGTCGCCTTTTCAAATCGTGTATGGTAAACAACTCAAACCACCATTACCTCTACCAGTACCAACCTCCTCACCTGCCGCTCAGGTTACCGCAGACCAGTTGAGTAAACTTTGGTCCTCTGTTCAACATCGACTCCATAAAGTCGCACGCACTGCTAAACACCACTACGATCGTCATCGAAAACCTGCATTCACTTTCCTTCCAGGCGATCGAGTGTGGCTCAGTACAAAGAACATTCACTTGAGACAACCGTCCAAAAAACTCTCACCCAAGTTCTGTGGGCCTTTCCGCGTAGCAGAGAGGGTAGGTTTAGTCTCGTATCGCCTTCGACTCCCTACCACTCTACGCATTCATGATGTCTTTCATGTTTCTCTTTTGAAACCAGTAATTCTTTCCAGATTTCACCCCAGACCGCTCGATGATGGTTCCACCACTACGGTTGAGGATCCTACATTCCAGGTACGAGAGGTCCTTGATGCGCGCTTCGCCAACAGACGTTGGGAATATCTGTTGGCTTGGGAAGGTTGTGGGAATGAGGACAATACGTGGGAACCTGCCCGCAACATTTTGGACAAGACTCTTCTGCAACAATACCATCAAGACCATCCTGACAGGCCAAGCCCTTTGAAGAGGGGGCGTAAAGGAGGGGGTACTGTTGCGGTCCCGGTCGCCAGGCTAGCGACCGGGTCCTTACCTTTCTGCCGGCTCCCCCGGGGCTGCCGCGATCCGCCGCGTCTGGGGCCTGTAGGGCCTCATGGCAGCGTCTCCCTCCACGTGGAGACGCCGCCGAAGGTCGAGCCTGACTCCTCCCACTGCCTGGGCACGCGCGCGCGCGAGGAGGGGGCTCTTAAAGGTCCAGCACCCGGAAGTGCTGAAACGCCCCGTTCCTGACGTCAGACGCTGGCTGGCTATTTAAACCAGCGTCTGACTGCCTTACCTTGCCTTTGCATCGTGGTCGCTCCTTGAGTGGTTAGTTGCCTTGTTCCTGCTTGTTCCAGCCGTGCCGTGCTTCCAGCTCTGGGTCCTGCTTGTTCCAGCCGTGCCTTGCTTCCAGCTCTGGTTCCTGCTTGTTCCAGCCGTGCCTTGCTTCCAGCTCTGGTTCCTGCTTGTTCCAGCCGTGCCTTGCTTCCAGCTCTGGTTCCTGCTTGTTCCAGCCGTGCCTTGCTTCCAGCTCTGGTTCCTGCTTGTTCCAGCCGTGCCTTGCTTCCAGCTCTGGTTCCTGCTTGTTCCAGCCGTGCCTTGCTTCCAGCTCAGGTTCCAGCTCGTTCCTGCTGCGCCTTGACTCCAGCTCAGACTTCACGATTCTCCTTGCCTTCAGCCAGCCACGACCCTCGGACTTCTTCACGATTCTCCTTGCCTTCAGCCAGCCACGACCCTCGGACTTCTTCACGATTCTCCTTGCCTTCAGCCAGCCACGACCCTCGGACTTCTTCACGATTCTCCTTGCCTTCAGCCAGCCACGATCCTCGGACTTCTTCACGATTCTCCTTGCCTTCAGCCAGCCACGATCCTCGGATTTCTTCACGATTCTCCTAAGTCCCAGCGACTCGGACCCCTACGGGCCCCTCCTGGGGGGGTCTCGGGTTTCCAGGGTGAAGACGTCATCCTTCAGCTCCAGCTAAGCTCCGCCTCCCGGCTCATTACCAACTGTGGACGTCGTCCATATCAGCCGGCCCAAGGGTCCACTATTGACTTTCTTCACAACATAACATAGTGGATGATCGGAAGAATAATATTATTGCAATAACAGAAACATGGCTCAGAACAACAGATACTGTCCTAGTAAATCAAATAACTAATAGTAACTACTCCATCATTTCTGTGTAATGTTAATTTCAAATTGAGATCTTTTTTAGCAATTAATTCCAACCTCCATACGAAATAGCATTGTTCAAATCTATCTACAAATTTGTCTTGTCTATTGTCCTCCAGCTCTCTTAGACCACAACAGTTCTCCCCTACTTGAATACCTATCTACTTGAATTCTGAAAAGCCCTTGATCATCTTAGATTTCAACCTTCATATGGATGCATATCTACTCTCTCATACCTGTGAGCGCTTATTTGATACTCTTTCAGCTTTGGGATTTGAACTGATTACATCTGGCCCAACCCACAAAGCTGGTCATATGCTTGACTTGGTTTATTTAGTCATTTAAAGGTTTTTCTGTACCACCTATACAAGCTTTGGCAGATCTAAGTGGTTTACAGAAGAACACACATATTTAAAAAACATTAAAATTAAATAATAAAAATCACAGTAAAACAAGATACATTAAATAGAGAATAGGAGATGGTTATTACTGAGGTTCGGGGAAAGCTATTGAAAATAAGTGGGTTTTGATGGCTTTTTAAAATTCTTTTTTTGTTGTGAGTTGCCAAATGTAGTTGGGTAGAGAAGTTCCACAGATAAGGTGCGGGCCCGGGTCAAGTTTAATCTGGCAGTTTTGATGGTGGGGACTTCTAAGTAGTTTTTGTCTATTGAGCTTAGGTAACACGGTGATTGATCAAGACGAAGAGATGAGCATAGCCAAATAGAAGATGTACTGTGTATGAGGTTATGAATAATGGTTAGAATTTTGTACTGGATACACTGATGAATAGGGAGCCAGCAGTAACTGTTTCAATACTGGGGTAATGTGTTCGTTATGGGTTATGTTAAAGATCAGTCAGGCAGCACAATTTTGGATTATTTGGAGAGGGTGCATAGAGTGTAATCAGGAGGCCTAAATAGAGAGAATTTACGTCAATAGACAGCTTCTCAGTTAAATTCAAAAATCACCCCGATTCCGTGGATTGATCACTATATGATTTAAACTTTATCTTTCACAACAAATCAAAATACACAGAAACAGCAGACTATATCTCTCTCTTATTGCTCAGCTTTCGTAATAATTTATTTTCAATTTCAAAAAAAATCTAGTAATATAGACCTTACAGATAGCAACCGGGCCATTTATATATGGTATCAGATAAACTGTATTGTCGAAGAAATCAACCCTCTGTAACACTAGGGGGTGATCAGGAACCAAAGTTATTAAAAATCCTAAGATACATAAACCTTGGTACAACAGTAACATTAGAAACAGATTCTTCAGAAAAAAGAAAAATCTTGGCGGAAAAACCCCACTGATCTTAATCTCGGTGAATATAGATCATATCTTGCTTATTATAAAGCCCTGACCAATCGTGTCAAGAAAGAATATTTTTCCAAAAAAATCCAAAATTTCAATAACAATCCCAAAACTTTATTCACCATAGTCCAGAATTTAACAAAAAACCCTACTGATCAAAACAGTTTACTGGAACATAGATGTAATGAAATTTCAGAATTCTTTAATCAAAAAATTATCAATTTAACCACTAATATCAACACATTAGACTTACTCCCAGAGAAACTACTAAATGGTCAGCATTTGAAGAAACCACAACCATTGAAATTGAAGCATTAATTAAAAACCTTAATCCTTCCCCATATCCCATGGATAGCATCTCTATATCAGCATTAAAACCAATTGCCCATACAATGTCTATAATTTTGGACCCCCATAATCAACCTCTGTCTTAAAGAAGGAAATGTACCCGAATGTATAAAATGTGCAATTATAAGACCAATACTAAAGAAAAATAACTTTGACCCAACTGATCTAAATAATTATAGACCAATCTCAAACCTTCCCTTTATTGCTAAACTCCTGGAGAAGGTCGTACAAAAACAACTAACTGAATATCTTGAGCATAACTTCATAAGAACATATGTCAGAAACAATATCCAAGCATCTGAGCTGCAAGGAAGATGGGGCAAAGAAGAAGCACTATGGGCAGACTTAAAAAAAGATGGGGCATCCATTTTTATTGGAGTGGTTTACAGGCCTCCAAACCAAAAGGAAGAGCTGGACAGAGATCTGATTGAAGACATCCACAGGATAGCAAAGAAAGGAGAAGTGGTGATCGTTGGAGACTTTAATATGCCAGATGTAGACTGGAGAATCCCATCTGCAGAATCTAAAAATAGTAGAGAAATAGTAGATGCCCTGCAAGTAGCTTTATTCAAACAAATGGTAATGGAACCCACGAGAGAAGGAGCTATACTCGACTTAGTGCTCACTAATGGAGATAATGTCTCAGACGTCCAGGTGGGTGCCCACCTCAGCACCAGTGATCATCAAACGGTATGGTTTAATATCACAAAAAGGACACAAAAAAGAAGCACAAAAACCCAAGTTTTGATGTTCAAAAACACAGACTTTGATGAAATGGGGAAGTACCTGGAGGAAGAACTAAAAGGCTGGGAAAACGGGAGAGATGTGGATCAACAGTGGACCAATCTAAAAGGAGCAATCACCAAGGCAACTAATCTATATGTTAGAAAAGTAAAGAAAAGCAAAAGAAAAATGAAACCTATCTGGTTCTCAAAGGAGGTGGCTGACAAAATAAAGGCTAAAAGAACAGCATTCAAGAAATATAAAAGATCCCAAAAGGAGGAACACAAAGAAGAATATCTGTTAGAACTGAGGGAGACGAAGAAATTAATCAAGATGGCAAAAAGTCAAGCGGAAGAGAGGATTGCCAAAGAGGTAAAGAGTGGTAACAAAACATTTTTCAGATATATCAGTGAAAAGAGAAAAGTTCAAAATGGTATAGTGAAATTGAAAGGTGGAAAGGATCAATGCGTGGAGAGAGACGAAGAAATGGCAGAAATATTAAATGAATACTTCAGTTCTGTGTTCACTAAAGAGGACCCTGGAGAAGGACCGACACTAGTTAACAAGAAACTGGAGGGGAATGGAGTAGATGTAACTCCATTTACAGTAGAAAATGTATGGGAAGAGCTGGTGAAACTGAAAGTGGACAAAGCCATGGGGCCTGATGAAGTTCATCCCAGAATACTGAGGGAGCTCAGAGATGTGCTGGCAGGTCCGCTGTGTGACCTATTCAATAGATCCCTAGAAACGGGAGTGGTGCCGAATGATTGGAGGAGAGCGGTGGTGGTCCCGCTTCACAAGAGTGGGAACAGAGAAGAGGCTGGTAATTACAGACCGGTTAGCCTCACTTCGGTGGTGGGAAAAGTAATGGAGTCACTGTTGAAAGAGAGAATAGTGAACTATCTACAGTCGGGAGAATTGCTGGACCAGAGGCAGCATGGATTCAACATTGGAAGATCCTGTCAGACAAATCTGATTGACTTTTTTGACTGGGTAACCAAGGAATTGGATCGAGGAAGAGCACTCGATGTCATCTACTTGGATTTCAGCAAAGCTTTTGACACTGTCCCGCACAGGAGACTGGTGAATAAAATGAGAAGCTTAGGAGTGAGTGCCGAGGTGGTGGCCTGGATTGCAAACTGGTTGACGGACAGAAGACAATGTGTGATGGTAAATGGAACTCTCTCTGAAGAGAGAGCGGTTTTTAAGCGGTGTGTACCGCAGGGATCGGTGTTGGGACCGGTCCTTTTCAATATCTTTGTGAGCGACATTGCGGAAGGGATAGAAGGTAAGGTATGTCTTTTTGCGGATGACACTAAGATCTGCAACAGAGTGGACACGCCGGAAGGAGTGGAGAGAATGAGACGGGATTTAAGGAAGATGGAAGAGTGGTCGAAGACATGGCAGCTGACATTCAATGCCAAGAAGTGCAAAGTCATGCATATGGGGAGTGGAAATCCGAATGAACTGTATTCGATGGGGGGAGAAAGGCTGATGTGCACGGAGCAGGAGAGAGACCTTGGGGGGATGGTGTCTAATGATCTGAAGTCGGCGAAACAATGTGACAAGGCGATAGCTAAAGCCAGAAGAATGCTGGGCTGCATAGAGAGAGGAATATCGAGTAAGAAAAGGGAAGTGATTATCCCCTTGTACAGGTCCTTGGTGAGACCTCACCTGGAGTATTGTGTTCAGTTCTGGAGACCGTATCTCCGAAGAGACAGAGACAAGATGGAGGCGGTCCAGAGAAGGGTGACCAAAAAGGTGGAAGGTCTTCATCAAATGACTTATGAGGAGAGATTGAAGAATCTAAATATGTACACCCTGGAGGAAAGGAGGAGCAGAGGTGATATGATACAGACTTTCAGATACTTGAAAGGTTTTAATGATCCAATGACAACGACAAACCTTTTCCATAGGAAAAAAATCAGCAGAACCAGGGGTCACGATTTGAAGCTCCAGGGAGGAAGATTCAGAACCAATGTCAGGAAGTATTTCTTCACAGAGAGGGTGGTGGATGCCTGGAATGCCCTTCCGAAGGAAGTGGTGAAGACCAGAACTGTGAAGGACTTCAAAGGGGCGTGGGATAAACACTGTGGATCCATAAAATCAAGAGGCCGTCAATAAAGAGTGGGTGGCTCGCCAGAATGACGGCTACTGCCTGGAGATAATACCCTTATTCAATAAACATACACATGGTTACTGTGACTCCAACTTCACTCTAAGCTACAACAGCAAGAGGAAATGTGGAAAAAAGGATTCGCACTCACAAAGTGGGGAGTAGCTGGCTTGTTACGGCGGTTACTACCCCAAACCAAATAAGCCTGATACTTCACTTTCAATACATATCCAGCATAGCTCTCTGCTTCAACGGCAGGGGAGAAGAAAAACTGATACTTCACGCATAGCTCTCTGCTTCAACGGCAGGGGAGAAGAAAAACTGATACTTCACGCATATCCAGCATAGCTCTCTGCTTCAACGGCAGGGGAGAAGAAAAAAGGATTCGCACTCACAAAGCGGGGAGTAGCTGGCTTGTTACGGCGGTTACTACCCCAAACCAAATAAGCCTGATACTTCACTTTCAATGCATATCCTGCTTCAACCGCAGGGGAGAAGAAAAACTGATACTTCACGCATATCCAGCATAGCTCTCTACTTCAACGGCAGGGGAGAAGAAAAACTGATACTACACGCATATCCAGCATAGCTCCCTGCTTCAACGGCAGGGGAGAAGAAAAACAACCAATAAGGGCTGAATAACACAGTCTGGGTAAAACAAATAAACATGGGTGTAGCTTGCTTATTGCGGCGGTTACTACCCCTACTACCCCTAACTAATCAAGCTTGATATTTCACTTGGTTGCAGCTCCATCACTGCTCTCTACATTAATGGTGGGGGTGGAAGGGAAATAGAACCAAAGAGCTAAGAGAAACAGATAAGTATGAGAAAAAAATGTGAAGCTTGCTGGGCAGACTGGATGGGCCGTTTGGTCTTCTTCTGCCGTCATTTCTATATGTTTCTATAACAACATGCCATACTGGGTCAGACCAAGGGTCCATCAAGCCCAGCATCCTGTTTCCAGCAGTGGCCAATCCAGGCCATAAGAACCTGGCAAGTACCCAAAAACTAAGTCTATTCCATGTTACCATTGCTAATGGCAGTGGCTATTTTCTAAGTCAACTATATTCAGCTCAATACGGTTTCAGAAAATACCTAAGTACTGAAGTTTTATTATTAATGCTGTCTGATACAATTCTCAGAGGCTTTGACAGTGGCCAAAAATTCGTACTTGTACTATTAGATGTCTCAGCCGCATTTGACATGGTCAACCATAAAACTCTGATCAACCGACTTACAGAAATTGGGCTAACAGACATTACCCTGCAATAGTTTATCTCATATGTAAGTAATAGATCATTCTAAGTAAAAATTCAAAATTCCATTTGTAAGAAAATAAACTTAAACTCCGGTGTGCCTCAAGGGTCATCCCTATCAGCCACCCTATTCAACATCTACACATTGCCAATTTGTCACCTATTGGCAGGTATGGGCTTGACCTACTTCATCTATGCGGATGATATACAGCTTTTAGTCCCAATCCAAGATTCCATGAACAAAGCTTTCAAAATAATTTCCATGTATCTATCAACAATAAAAACATTACTAAGTCACATGAAGCTTATATGGGGTAGATTTTCAAACTTGCGCGAGCACATCCAGGCGCACGCACTACCCAGCGTGCACACGTGGACACGCAATTTTATAACATGTGCTGCCTTCCCCCATTCCCTATCCCCCCACCCCACCTTCCCTTCCCCTACCTCCCCTGCCCTTTCCCCCCTACGTTTTCTGTGCCGGCGCGCAATCCCCGGCACAGCGGCAAATGGCCGCTGACCCCGTCCCACCTCCTCCCCGCCCTTTTTTGCAAGCCCTGGGACTTACATGCATCCCGGGGCTATAAGCCTGGCGCACGTAACCTTTTGAAAATCTATCCCAATATAAATAAAACAGAAATTTTGCTTTTGGACAGAAAAAATACCCTTTGACAAAATTCCAACCTTTAAAATTGACAATAACTACACAGAAATTCAATTAGCAACTTTTATACGAGATATCGGCGTTTTCCTCGACTCAGAACTCAATCTTAAAAAAAAACATATTGCCCTAAAAGTGAAGGACGGTTATCACAAATTATTAACTCTTAGACATTTAAAACCCTTACTTTCCATGAATGAGTTTAGAACAGTACTACAATTATTAATTTTTTCTACCACTCATTACTGTAATTCTTTGCTACTCAGCCTCCCTACCTCATCATTACATTCCCTACAAGTCTTACAAAATTCAGCAGCTAGAATTCTAACAGGAAAGAAGAAATTCGATCATATCATTCCCGTATTGATCTCTCTTCATTGGTTACTAATCAAACAGCGGATCGAATTTAAAGTTCTTTGCGTATTACATAAAATTATCTATGGCGAGCAAATAGAGTGGCTCAATGCAGCAATTTGATTGCATGTCCCAGAAAGAAACCTTAGATCTGCTGGTAAAGGACTATTAACAATTCTGTCCATAAGAATTGCTCATCTCAGTGACATCCGAACTAGAGCCATTTCTATAGCAGGCCCGAAGATCTGGAATACCCTACCGGCCACTTTATGGACAGCCCAATCACAAACTTTCAGAACAAACTTGAAAACTTGACTATTTGCCAAAGCTTTAGAAGAGTCCAACTATTCAATATACAGGGGTAGATTTTTAAAAAATGCGCGTTCGCGTACTTTCGTTGGCACACCAGTCGCAAACAAATGTACGCTGGATTTTAGTAGATACGCGCGTAGCCGCGCGTATCTTCTAAAATCCAGGATCGGCGCGCGCAAGGCTGCTGATTTTGGGCAGCCGGCGCACGCCGAGCCGCGCAGCCTGCCTCCGTTCCCTCCGAGGCCGCTCCGAAATCGGAGCGGCCTCGGAGGGAGGCAGTTCCGGAGGGCGTGGCCACGCCCCCGGACCGCCCCGGGCCGAAACCACACCCCCGGGCCCGCCCGCGAAACGCCGCGTCCTGCCCCCGAAACGCCGTGATCGGCCCCGCCCCCCGACACGCCCCCAACAAAAAACCCTGGGACTTACGCGAGTCCCGGGGCTCTGCGCGCGCCAGCAGGCCTATGGAAAATAGGCGCGCCGGCGCGCAAGGCCCTGCTCGCGTAAATCCGGGCGGATTTACGCGAGCAGGGCTTTTAAAATCCGCCCCACAGTGTTGAACTTTTTCCTATTTATTTTGTACACTAGTCTGTCAATTTACCATCTCTATTCTTTTATTTGATTATTTTATCTTTGAAGCAATCTGAATTGCTACTATTTTTATTCTTTTTAATCTCTATTTATAATTTTAACTTGTATTGCTTTGTGCTATTTTTTACTCGATTGAAAACTGTTATGATGGTCCTACCGAATGACGGTATATAAAACTAATAAAATAAAAATAAATAAATAAAATAAGACAATGAACCCAATGTCTTCAACCTGGAAGAGGCAGGCAATGGCCTATCTCTGGTGTCCCTGGAAGTTGTTGACTCCGATGGAACCAATGGCCTCGCCCCTGTCGATGGCTCCGTGTCCATCGGTGCTGCTCTGAGGTCCCTGGCTGCCAATGGATTGGTCTTATCTGGTGAAAAGAGGCGCTCCATCTTATCGAACCGGATCTTACACCCTTTAGGGGCTATCTTGGCGCATTTGCTGCAATCCTGCACATCATATGATGCCCCCAAGCAGATGACATCTATCATGGGGGTTCGTGATAGGCATCACTTAAAACCAGACAAGGACATGGCATCTCAAAAGAAAAGGTATGCAATATCAAAATCGATGGTGGCAGCGTTCGATGGCCGGCAGACACCGAGCATACCACTGCCCTGGTGAATCAACTGCAACAGAAAACTTACTGTCGAAAATCCTGGCTAAGACGATATGGGAAGAACTGGGGGTGTCCCTGCAAAACTGGTACACGACAAAAAGTTAAAAAAAACATGCTAAACTTAGAAAAGCTGCGAGAAACAGAGAGGGAGACTCACTGACTATGAAACACAAAGCTCTGCAGAAAAGAAGAGACTGAGGAGATCCAGTGTGTATGCATACGTGAGCATGCTCAGAGAGGCTCAGTCAAAGTTCTAAAATCTTGGACATAAGTTTTCCATTCCGGGCTCCATTAGATTATGTCACCCATGTGTGAGGACTGACATCCTGCTTTTCCTCTGAGAATGGAATCATTAACTTTGAAAGATTCTTAAACATGGAAAATGGGAACATAAAAGCTGCACTTTTTTTTTTGTTTCAGATGAAAGAAAAATCCATGCCTGTGCCTGGATAGCGAAGTGCTTTTCAATTTTACTCTACAGAAAATGACATTAAGCCTCATGAAGCTCAGGTCATTTTCAAGAGGGCAAATTCCAAGGTCATCGTTGGCCTTCACACCAAATTTACAGCCAACTGAATCACTTGTATTGATTGAACCACTGCACAAGTGCTTTTCAGACACATGTTGAAAAGTGCTAAAAAGTAATTTTAAAAAGACACAATATGCATTAGAATAAGGACTGACTCAAAGTTCCTTCCCTGCAGGCTACACGTCTTGTAGAGATGCGCGAGCATACTTTTTCCATTGCTGGCCCAGTGCTATGGAATATGCTTGAGCATCTGCATATGACAACAAGTACTACATCATTTTTAAAAAATAGCTCTCAAAACCTGGCTATTCAAGCAGGCTGTTAAATCCACTCTGTAGTCAAAAGATCTTTATTTCCCACATTATTTGAAATGAACATTTGGGCAATGTTATTTTACTATCCTATGCTTAGGATCCAGCTTATGCTTTTGTGGATTATTGGAGAAATTACTTATTTGATAATTTTGTTTTCCTTAGTGTAGACAGATGAACTCAGGTCCAATGGGTTATATGCTCCCCTGCGAGCAGATGGAGACGGAGTCAGATTTCAAAGTTGATGTCACCCTATACATACCCTTGCAGTGACCTCAACCCTCCAGTATTCTCTTCAAAAGCCACTGTGGACATACTAGTGAAAAAATGTGATTTAAAAATGATTAAAAATAGATAAACACTGAACCTCAGTAAGAATATAGTTCCCCTGATCTAGGGACTGGATGAAGGCTTACCCATAATCTCTTGGATTCGAAATCACTCCATGGGTGAATCCTTGGCACCGTTCTTCGGCAGCCGAGGGCGGGATGCTGAGTCCATCTGTCTACACTAAGGAAAACAAAATTATCAGGTAAGTAATTTCTCCTTTTCCTAGCGTGTTGCCAAATGGACTCAGGACCAATGGGATGTACAAAAGCTACTCCCGATTGGGGTGAGAGGCTGAGGGCGGTCTGCTTAATACCGCCCTTGCAAAGGCTGCATCTTCTCGGGTCTGTATGTCCAGGCAATAGAACCTGAAGGTGTGCAAGGAGGACCACATCACTGCTCGGCAGATATCAACGGGGGAGAGCAGTCTAACTTCCACCCATGAGACTGCCTGAGCCTTGGTGGAATGAGCTTTAACCTGAGAAGGTAATGGCTTTCCTGCCTCCACATAGGCTCCTGTGACCACCTCCTTAATCCAGTGACCCATGGTAGCCCACGAAGCTGGTTCACCCTAGTTCCTTCCTCTGTGAAGGACAAACAGGCGGTCCGTCTTTTGGACTGGTTCTGAAACTTCCAAATACTGCACCAAAAGTCTACTGCCATCCAAATGACAGAGGAGGCGATATTCCTCCATGTCCTTAAGTTTATCTAGGGATGGCAATGAAACAGACTGATTCAAATGAAACTCCGAGGCTACCTTGGGCAAGAAGGATGGAACAGTATGAAGCTGTAATGCTCCTGGAGTCATCTGGAGGAACGATTACAGACATGACAATGCCTGCAATTCAGAGATGTTAAGCACCGGGCATATAGTCACCAGGAACACCGTTTTCAAGGTTAATAAACCCAAGGAAAGACTGCACAGTGGTCAAAAAGTGGGACCTGCCAAAAATTCCAATACTAGATTAAGATTCCATAAAAGAACCAACACCCATAGGGGAGGCCAAAGGTGCTCCACTCCCTTCAGAAAATGGACCACCTCCAGGTGAGCCAACAGGGAAGCTCCGCTCACCTCACCCCTGAAACAGGAGAGAGCTGCCACCTGTACCTTCAAGGAGTTAAAGGCCAAAAATTTATTAAAGTTGTCCTGTAAAAATTCCAAAATAAATAGGATTTGGCTGCTTGAGGGGGAATACCGTGTTCCTCACACCAGGCTTCAAATACTCTCCATGCCCACTAGGGACGTGGAAAACTTCAGAGCACGAAATAAGGTGATGATTACCGCCACCAAATATCTTCACTTCATCAGGCAAGCCCTCTCAAGGGCCAGACCATAAGACAGAATAGACTCGGATCCTCGTGAAGGACCAGTCCCTGATGTAGAAGGTCCCTGTGTGGTGGAAGGCACAGAGGGGTCTCCACCAGGAGTTTCCACATGTCCACAAACCACAGATGCCTGGGCCAAACTGGAGCTACTAGTAGGACTAAACCCCTGTGGTATCCGATTCTGTGAATGATCCTGCCCAGCAGGGGAGGCATAAAGTAACTCTTCTTCTGGCCAGAGCTGAATGAGGGCGTCTATTCCCAGGGACCATGGATCTCTTCTGCAACTGAAGAATTGGGGAACCTTTGTGTTGTAAGATGTGACCAGCAGATCAATGGATGGGAGGCCCCAGCAATCTACTATCAGTTGAAAGGCTTTGTCCGACAACACACACTCTCCTGGAACCAGCCTCTCCCTGCTTAGAGAGTTTGCTCTGATGTTGTCTTTTCCTGTGATGTGGGAGGCCGATATCATTTGTAGATGTATTTCCACCCACTTACTGGCTCTTGGTTCCTCCCTGGCAGTTGATGTAGGCTACTGTCGGTGCATTGTCCAACATACGCGGACCACTTGACCCTGGAGTCTGTGGCTGAACTGTAAGCATGCCAGCCTTACTGCCTGGGCTTCCAGGTGATTGATGTTCCAGAGGGCCTCTTCCTTCATCCAACGTCCCTGGGCTGTGAGTTCCTGAAAGTGAGCTCACCAGCTCCAAAGACTTGCATGCATTGCGAGAACCAGTCAGTTCGGGGAGGACAGGGGCACACCCCTGTTCCGATGATCATCCTGCAACCACCACTGGAGGCAACAGCAGACTCCCATCGGTAAGTGGAGCCAATTTGAATAGTCTTGAGACTGCGGGTTCCAACATGACAGCAGCGCATGTTGAAGTGGGTGCATGTGTGCTCTTGCTCATGGCACTACTTCTGAGGTTGCAGCCATCAAACAAAGAACTTGGAAATAGCTCCACACCATCAGGCATATTGTGTTCATCAAGTGATGCACCTGGGATCATCAACTTTCATATCTGTGTGGTCGGGAGGAAGTACTTGCCCTGCCTGGTGTCAAACTGGACTCCCAGATACTCCAAGGGCTGGGAAGGCTTGAGACTGCTCTTGTCCAGGTTTACTACCCAACCAAGGTCCTGAAGCAAGGAGGTCACCCTGATGGTCACCCGGAGGCTCTGTTCCATGGACTTGGCCAGGATCAACCAGTCATCCAAGTACAGGTGTAGCAGGATTCCTTCTCTTCTCAATGCTGCTGCCATGACCACCATAATCTTGGAGAATGTTCTGGGGGCAATGGCTAGGCCAAAGGGCAATGCCTAGAACTGATAATGGGGCCCCAGTAGTGCAAAGCATAGGAAGCATTGGTGTTCTTGAAAGACTGGAATATGTAGGAAGGCCTCGGATAGATCCGGGGGAGGTTAGGATCTCTCCCAGTTGTACGGCCGTTATCTCGGAGTGTAAGGTTTCCATGCAGAAATGACTCATTCGTAGGTGACGGTTGACACTCTTGAGGTCCAGGATGGGGCGAAAAGAACCTTCCTTCTTGGGTATTATGAAATAGATGGAATAATGCCCCATATTTTCCTGGGGCATAGGTACTGGGATTTCAGACCTCATCCTGAGAAGCCTTAAAAGAATAATCTCCACTGCCTGCTTTTTGTGCTGCGAGTAGCAAGGAGGCATCATGAATACATCCAGAGGATTGCTGTGAAATTCCATCGCATATCCTTCTTGTATGACCTCCAGTACCCATTTGTCTGAAGTGATCTTCACCCACCATTGGTAAAAGAGAGACAGTCAACCCCCTAGCTCCTCATTCCGAAAATGGGTTGGCCAATTTTCATAGAGAAGATTGGGACAAGCCTGAACCCGAATCTGTCCCTCTTTTGGGTTGCCAACTACGAAAGGACTGGTTCTCCCAAAGGGCCGAGACCTCTGAAATGTCGAGTTTTTGTAGGGGTGGAAACATTGAGAGCCCCTGGATCGGCCCCTTATAGATGCTGCTTTCTCTTATCTTCTGGTAGCCATAAGACTGAGGATTCACCCCTATTTACCAATTCGTTTTCCAAATAGGAGTGATTCTTTAAAGGGCAACTTTGTAAGGTTGGCCTTGGAGGTTGCATCGGCTGACCAATTCCGCAACCATAGCTGTCTTCTGGCTGCTACCACGGAGGCTACTCCTCTGGCTGGACTAAATCCGAGCCCTCATCTGCTAAAAAGGTGGCAGTGTGTTCCATAGGTGCTCTGGGATTTATAAACATTTAGACGGTGTAATACAGAGTTTATCACCGCACGATTTGACTATTGGCATTGAGGGGCAAATGCACTAAAAGCCCGCCATAGTATATATGAGGTCTCACTGTCTGTCAAATGAACAGGCTACGGCAAATATTGATGGTGTAATATGATGTTTGTTTGAAAAATCTTATAGAAAAGTACATCATAAATCCAACAGTTAAAAATTTATACTGGGATTCACCCTGGCATCATCCACCTCCTGCGAGAAAAGCATGAACGAGCTACCAGGGCACAACAAGAAGCAATCTGTAAGGTCGTTGCTACTGCGTCAAAGGCTTATTTAAGGATGGACTCCATCAGTCTCTCATGTGCAGCTTTTAAGGCTGCTCCTCCCTCCACTGGGATAGTTGTGAGCTTAGAGATGGCGCAGACTAGTGCATCCACTTTAAGGAAACTCAAATGCTCTCTCACCGCTGGAACCAGCAGGTATAGAGCCTCTAACATTTGGCCCTCTTTAAAACTTGCTTCTGGGGCATCCCATTCCAGGTCAATCAGCTCTTGGATGGCTTCCAGAACTGGAAAGTAGCAAGAGGCTTTCTGCAGGGAAATCAGAATGGGATTCTTCTAGGGAGTTCAAGATGGCCGCCCTATAGATGAGACGCACAAACCTCGCTCCCCGGCTTTAACTGAATTTTGCTTTTCTTTGGATATTTACCTAGAAAGTTTTCTCTCATGCTGCATACGAAATGAAAAGCAAAACTGAAATTAAATATTACCTCTACTCCATTGGATTCTAGACAGCCGAGGATTGAGACTTTGCGGGTCCTGGCAGGACTCAGCCAGCAGGAGGAAACAAGGAGACTTCCGTGGTGGGGCAGACCATGGGGTCTCAAGTGGAGGAAACATCCCTTAGTCCCGGCGCTCCAGAAGCTCCAGAACCGCCATCGAAGATTCTTGGTTCGTCAGCAGAGGCCACAGTCGAGTGGCTGGAAGAAAGAATGGCACTGGTAAGAGCAAGGGTCCCGAGAAAGGACGCGGAAGAGGCGTCGCTTTCGGTGAGCCGAGAAGATCGAGGCTCCGGGGATCAGGTTGCCTTAAAATATCAAGATGACGGTAAGAATGGAGAACTTGGGGCAACAGGGAGAACCGAGCCAGAGATTCAGGTAGCTGGTATCCATTCTTTATCAAAACCTAAAGAAATAACTGTGGATATAATTTGGAATATGTTTGTTACCATGGATTCATCTATAAAAAATATGTCTTCATTACTTAGAGAAAATCTCCAACATGCAAAAAGTATTGATATAAAAATTAATACATTGGAGAAATAAATGCTGGAGAATGAGCAAAAGACTGAGAACATGAAAGAAATTCAAAATAATTTAGTAAAATCAGAAACTATAAATTATATAAGAATGGAGAGGTTGGAAAACGAATGTAGACGTCTTAACTTACGTATACTAATTTCCCAAAACTTAAAGGTCTTTCTCCTAGAGATTTATTTCGGAGCTATGTCAAAGACATTTTGAAATTTCCTGAAGAGGCCTTACCGGCTCTGTCAAAAATTTATTACCTTCCAAGTTCTAAGGAAAAGAAAAAAGAAGTGATTCTATCTCAGAGGGGGAAAGAAGAGTCCTTGAATGTGTCAGAACTCCTTGAAATGTTTCTGGAAACTGTAATAAAAACTAGGGAAACACTATTTGTCTCATTTGTTTTCATTTCTGAAAGAGATTCCATATTGAGAAATTATCTAAGAAATCAAGATTTGATGTTTCATGGCTATAGACTGTGGATTTATCCTGATATAACTAAGGTTACGCAAGAGAGAAGGAGGAGTTTCCTACAAATGCGTCCAGAAGTCATAAGTCGGGGTGCAAAATTTATATTACGATATCCATCAAAATGTGTATTAATCTTTCAAGACGCTAGATATGTTTTTCATGATCCAGTGTAGCTACGAATTTATCTGGACTCACACTCCTGAATTTTGCTCTCAAGACTGGATATATGTAAAAAAACCTGCAGGAATCATTATATGGGGTGATTAGGTTATAATATTTTGTTGATTCTTTTTAAAATACTGCTTAATTGTATATTGGACTCCCTATTTCTTATAATGGTTATCAGATACTGAATGGATATTATTCTTTAAATATTCTATGGAAGTATAATGATACTTTATCTGTTATCTTGTATTCAATGTTTTGTTAAATTTGATTAAATTTAATAAAAATATAATAATAATAAAAAAAAAAAGGAATGGGATTCTTCTTTGGTTCTGTCAGAGTCTGCCCCAGGAACTCCCAAGTGTCTTCAGGGTCTGGGAAACCAGGGCCGGCAATTTGTCTCTATGAAAAAACCCTAACATGGTTTGATACGTTCCAACTCAGTGGGAATTTCCCCCTCTTCCAAGGGATCTGAATTCTCCTCTTTGGGCCATCAGGGTCCCTACTAGGGGTACCCTTGGTTAGGCGAGGCATGCCTCGAGATCTGCCTAGAGAAATGGGAGAGGAAGGGGTTACCAGCTGGGGTTCTGTCCAGACAGGCAAGCGAGGTAGTAGACTGTGCCTGTAGAAAGGCTTGCAGCCCCTTGAAAAATTCCACCCAAAAAAAACCGATCCATGTGTAGTACAGGGGGAACTGGGGTGGGTCCAGCTGAGTTTCCCTCTCCCATGGATGACCCAGACAAGGGGGGTACTCAGGCCTGGAGTACTTCCAGTTAAGGCCATGACTAACCCATCATCTGAATGTGAGGAGCTGGACTTAGCAAAGTCCGAGGAAGCCAACTCTCCTTGGGCTTCCTCACAGTGCTGACACAGGTTGGAATTTAGGTCAGGCTGTAAAACCCTAATTTGTCAAGCAGTGCAGAAAGCAAGGAGCTTGTTTCTTGGTTGCCAGTGCCATTGACGGCGGTAACTGCATCCCAATCGGCTCACGCTTAAAAAATGATATGCATGCAAATTTAGAGCATCTAGATGGGGCACGGCAAGGCACACACTCAGTCCGTGCGCTCAGCTTTTCCAGTATGTGCTTATGTTGTGCGCATAAGCACGCACTGAAATTATACAGACAATGCATGCGCTTTCAGAGTTGTGCGCTAAAGCGGTGGTCCCCAACCCTGTCCTGGGGGCCCACCAGCCAGTCAGGGTTTTCAGGATATCCACAATGAAATATGCATGAGAGAAAATTTGCATGCACTGCCTCTACAACATGCAAATTTTCTCTCATGCATATTCATTGTGGATATCCTGAAAACCCGACTGGCTGGTGGGCCCCCAGGACAGGGTTGGGGACCACTGCGCTAAAAGTACGTGCTGACATTACGCGCACAGCACATGCTCAGCCAACACACTGCGCATGCCGACGCCCTAAGTAGTGCCGTACTGCACTCACAGAAATGTGCGCAAGATGGCGTTGATAAAGCTGACCTAATGCGATGTGCCTAATGCAAGGCCTAGCCCACCAGGGGCTGCTCAACCCGCTCAGAGGCTCAATTCCCATTACCCCCACGGAAGCTGGAATGACATTGGTATGGCTCGCCGAGCATGGAGACCAGAGTTAACTTATCAGTAATGTCTCCAATCGTCTCTGAATCAGTAAATCTTACTCTTTTTTTTTTTTTTCAAAAACTTACCTGAGCTCAGCATTTACTGGCTGAGTACAGAGATGGTCTCTGGCTGCGGGAGGAGAGGGTTTTGACTTTCACTGCCATGCTCAGCTTCCTGCACCTGCTGCCTTTCAGCAGCTTGGGCAGCAAAGTCCACGCCGGGAACCAGCTACTAGACCAAGGCACACCTTTGAGGGATCTCAGAAATCGCTTCAGGGATTCTCAACTTGGGGAGGGACCTTTAGGTATCACCACAGGAGAGTGGGGCATAAATTTTCTTCAATTTAGAATGTAGAATTTCTCCTTCCAAAAAGTACAGCAATCTCCGTAGGGAAAGGTACGTCCACCATCTGCTGGAGATGGAGAAATAGTGGAGGGCTGAGGTTACACAAGGGTATGTATAGGGTGACATCAGCTTTGAAACCTGACTCTGTCTCCATCTACTGGCAGGGGAGCATAACCCATTGGTCCCAAGTCCATCTGGCTACACACTAGGAAATTATCTATTTATATTCTGCTTTTCAGCACTTCAAAGTGATTACATTCAGGTATTGTAGGTATTAGTCCTGTTCTGGTGTACTCTGTTAACACTTTTTCCACTCAGCTGCATTGGGCTCAGAAAGACTCATGATTGGCTTTTATGTAATGTATATTGTTATTATGATGTTTTACATGTCTTCTTGTATCCCACCATGAACAGTAGAGTAGGAGGGATATAGATTTTTAATTCAAAGAAAGGGAACACAGGGATTTGGCCACAAGAGGGAGAGTGTGTGTTGCAAACGTGGCAAGTGGGTATCTCAAGTAATCAAGGAAAAACGATATTCAGTTTCATCTGCCAGAGGCCATTCCTCTTTGCAAAAATATTTTAGCTTGACATCGCTCTGCAGCTAATAACTGTTTTAGCTAAAACTGGAGTTATAAAAATGTCAATGCTTAAAAAGGTCCACAAATCCTGTGCAATTATTAATCATTACTACAGTTTCTGACATGTGACCTTCTTCCATCCCTTGGACAAAGTCCTGCAAGTAGTACAGGAAAGAAAAACTAATGTCTAGTACAATCACAGGGGCATTTCATCATCTCTCTCTGAACCAGAAGGAAAGGTGCACACGTACTTTTTCCATCCACTCTCTGCATGAAGTTCTGGTTTATTGTAATTCATAAAGAACCTAAGAAGGGCCAGGCTGGTTCATTGCAACCAGCATCCTTGTCTCAGACTGTGATACTTAACTTGCAGATTCTAATAGGAAAGTTCATTCCATGGTGCTCACTCCCAGGAGTAAATCGATGAAGACACTCAAGGCTAATAATTAATGGCTTGCCTTCCAGAAACTCGACCAAACTTTTTTTTTTTTTTTTTTAAACTTAACTATATTACTAGTCTTGGCCACATTCTCTTGCAACAAATTCCATAGCTTAATGGAAAAAAAATAATACTTCCTTAAATTTATTTATTTATTTATTTATTTATTTAAAGTTTTTTCTATACCGACTTTCCAATAACAGAATTATTGATCAATTCGGTTTACATTTTGAACAATAACAGTGACAAGCAAATGTCTTAAATTTTAAAAAAAATTAAAATTTGTTTTAAATATGCTCCTAGTTTGTTTTATGGAATGTTCCCTAGTTCTAGTACTATTTGATAGCATAAATAACCATTTCCTATTAACTTGATCCACCCTAGTCATGATTTTATAAACCACTATCATATCCTCCCCTCAGTCATCTTTATTTATTTAGACATTTTATATACTATCGTTCCAATTATATATCACAACAATTTACAAAGTGACATTCATAATTATAACACAATTCATAGACAAATGAGGTTAGGTTACAGAGGTGGTATACAAAAGGTCAGCATTTATCTAACAATGAAATCCAATTTTCTAGTTACTTACATTGGTCTATTTCAAAAGTTTGGATAATGATAATGCGACGTTATGGTATTCACATCTTCATCAGAGTATTGTTTTGAGGATCTTTCATTCTTTCTGTTGTGTGATTTATAGTTCAAGGTTCAAGTAATACCTTCTGTCCCTCTTATTTTATGGTTCTGTATATTCTAATGTCTCTAGGTTAAATTATATGCATTCCTGAACAGCCAAGTTTTTAATTCATTTTTTAAATTTCTTTCTGCCTGGTGAAAAATGCAATGCCCCAGGCAGAGAGTTCCAGAGCTTGGACCTGCTATGGAAAACAATCTCTTATTTGCAGCAGATGTAGAATGGCTAAGAGCAAGGAGTTCAGAAAATTTTAAACACTAATAATCTCCTTAGGAATGAAATACAAAATACAATGAAAGAGAGATTTAATATACAATTTTAACTGGCAACTGTATCATTCAAAAAAGTTTATAACCAGTGCTGCTCTAAAGGATGGAGAATCTGAAAGATGGACAATTTGCTTTGCAGTGTCCTTGAAAGCAGGGATTATTTAGAACATAAGAATATAAGATATGCTATAATGGGTCAGACCAAGGGTCCATCAAGCCCAGTATCCTGTGGCCAACCAAGTCACAAGTAGCTGGCAAGTACCCAAACATTAAATGAATAGATCTCAAGCTACTAATCCTTATTAATAGCAGTTTATGGACTTCTGATCTAGGAACTTATCCAAACCTTTTTTTAAACCCAGCTACATTAACTGCCATACCCACATCCTCTGGCAATGAATTCCAGAGCTTAAGTATGCATTGAGTGAAAAAGACTTTTCTGCGATTTGTTTTGAATGAGCTACCCGAAAGAGTAAATAACCTATTCACATTTACCCGTTCAAGTCCTTTCATGATTTTGTTGACCTCTATCATATCTCCCTCTCAGCCGTCTCTTCTCCAAGCTGAACAGCCCTAATTTCTTTAGCCTTTCATGACAGGGGAGCCATTCCATCCCCTTCATCATTTTGGTCGCCCTTCTCTGTTCTTTCTCCAGTGCAACTATATCTTTTTCTGAGATGCAGCGACCAGACCTGCACACACACTATTCAAAGTGCGGTCTCACTATGGAATGATATAGAGGCATAATGACATCCACCATTTTATTTGCCATTCCCTTCCTAATATTGTTTGTTTTTTCACCACCACGGCATTCTTGAGCCGACGATTTCAATGTATTATCCACTATGATGCCTAGATCTCTTTCCTGAGGGGTAACTTCTAATGTGGAAACTAACATCGTGTAATCACAGCAAAGGTTATTTTTCCCTATATGCTTCTCTTTGCACTTGTCCACATTAAAATTTCATCTGCTTTTTGAAGGCCCAATCTTCTAGTCTCACAAGGTCCTCCTGCAATTATTTTCTAAATAACACAAAGAAGAAAGACTATGTTGGCAAAACAGGAATGTTAGAAAACTAGATGTTTAGTACAAGAAAAGCAAAAGGCTAGTAACACGAATTGCAAAAAGACTCCATGTGTTGAATTCAGAGTGACCGAGCAGCCAGCCGGGATGGAAGGACCACTGTGAGTGAATAAGTTCAGGACACAGGCAGAGTCTGACTTAGCCTGAAGATAGCTCTTTTTTTTTTTTTTTTTTTTGCAAAATGTTTGCCTACAGCAGCAGAGAGGTAGTGATACCACAAAACACATCCCCTAATTCTCTGAAACTCCTAACACAAAATCAACACTCCTAGGAGCAACAGGGCTTACAAATTCATTTTCACTTTGGTGGTAAATCACACCCATTGACTTTAAATGCTAGAGCAGCTTTGTAAGTACATTTTGCAGACAATGTGCAGAAAGAATCATCGTCCAAGTACATCACATAAGAAAAGAAACGTCAAGAAATAAAGTTTTGGCAAAGTATCTATTGTATGAATTAACACCGCAAACATATAAAGGGCAGAGCTGCATCACCAAATGCTCTCCTGCTGAACAGTGATCATAAAATATTGCTGAATCCTGTAGAAGGTGAATCCACCATTTCATATTTCTACAAAGATAAAGGACACCTCCATAACATTTTGTGCAATACATTATTGCAATATTCACCATCGTAGACTGAGCCCTTCTTCCATCTATTTGGCCCCAGCAGATGGCCGTCGCCTCTGAACTGTCCTCTTCCCTCGCTGCAGCCTGCTGCTCAAGGTGGGGGTGGTCAGGGTTGGGTTTCAATGACATACAATATGCCCCAATAAATCTTATTCCAGATCCTTAAAAATGTACACACACATCAAACCAACTGAGGTATCTGGTATTCTAATTATCACCAATAATATTATAGAACCACACGCAATTTTAATTGCAATTAACTTTGTGTTTGTAGGACCTCTGTACTCCGTGAGTCTGTAACACATACAAACCCATTGGTAGTTTCCAGGTCCAAAATTACTTTATTAATCATGAAACTATTCCAAAAAGAATAGTTTCATGATTAATAGTTTCATGATTAATTCCAAAAAGAATAGTTTCATGATTAATAAAGTAATTTTGGACCTGGAAACTACCAATGGGTTTGTATGTGTTACAGACTCACGGAGTACAGAGGTCCTACAAACACAAAGTTAATTGCAATTAAAATTGCGTGTGGTTCTATAATATTATTGGTGATAATTAGAATACCAGATACCTCATTTGGTTTGATGTGTGTGTTTCAATGACACCATCACTTTGCCTTGCCTTCTACACCCCAGCTAGAGAGCTCCAATCCTCACGTAAGGCCCTTCCCTTCCTCCCCACCCATGACGTCTGCCAACCTGAACAGCACCGAGCCTAAAAGGATCATTTATCAAAACGTGATGGCCCGTTATCGCACGCATTAGGGCCTTAGCACGTGCGATAAATGCCCTAACGCACGCGATAACGATCGCATCGCAACAATCCGATTTAAAAGAGGGAACGGGAAGGGGGTTTAAAAGATTTGGGGCCTGGTACCATTGCAATGCGATAATGGTTTAACACATTATCGCCGGCAGTAGCACAGGAAATAACTACACCTTTTGCAGTGCTGCGATGGGGGCGACGGTGTGCAGCACGGCCGCAACCACGGGAGGCGAAAACACACCGCCCTGATGCGGCCGGCTGCACACCGTCGCCCCCCTGCCCCTTTATTTTTTGTGACTCATCATTTCGCTATAAATCCTGGGGTAAGAGCCTTCAGCAGCTATGCTCCTATGACCTGGATCGAGGATCCTTTACCCATCTGCCAGGAACCAAACTACCTTGCTTTCCGGGAAAAAAAAAAGCTCTTCCAACAGGCCTTTCCCCAGCTGGCTCAGGAAGAGGGTCCTTATGTCACAACAATGGCTCTCTACATTCATCTTGTTATACCTGTTTAAGTTTTAAATGGTCTGCAATCCACTTCGAGATCAAAAACTGGCAAAAAGCAGAATATCAAATGTTCGTAAATAAACATACGAATGTTTTCTGTTTGAATGCAACTATGTACAGGCCATGAAACAGACTGAAGCATTTGCAAACCAATTTGAGAGGCTCTAACCATAAGCAAGGGAAAATCTACTGCAATGTGATAGACTGGGACCATGAATTTAATAATTTTTGCTTACACAGAGCCATAACTCATGTGTCAGAAGAGCCTGAGCAAAGGAAGGCTGAAAGAGTCTGCAGTGTGCACACTGAGTGGAGATCTGCATGCTGTACAATCTGCACGGTAACTGTTTCCATCCGTCTGGGTCGTTTTTCAGCTGCATTCTTGTGATAAATTACGTACATGCTTCCCTTTCTCTATAAAGAGAGATTTATAAATGCAACTTTGGACTGTAAGAGAAAACTAGGCAACACATCCACTAAATCTGATGCAGCAAGATGATCTCTCTATATGCATAACTTTCCTGGCAATGGAAAATTCTGCAGTATTGGGACATATTGCACGTCTGCAATTGTTGCCACATCATATTGAACATACGGAGATGCACTGATATATATATATATATAGATATATAAATATATCTATATATATATATATATAGATATATTTATAAAATCTAATTTTCAAACACACACTTTCTCCTTTTGTCGCCCACAAATACACATATACTCCCTTGTGTTTAAAATTGTGTGTTCAATATAAAGAACACCTTTGGACATTTTGTGTAATCCTTTCCAATCTTATTTTAATGAGTTAAGGATAAATCACAAACAAAGTTTGTTAAAAACTTTTCCTCAATTTTGTAAATTTAAATGTATGCATCACCCACCATGGAAGGTATGGTCAATCTATCCATCTAACACTAAAGAAGGTGAAAGCCCGACTTACGATAGTAAGAAACAGCAAAAGTAGGGTAAAAAAAAAACTTTCTTCTTGTCCAGTTTCTTGTCTTTCTTAGTCATCGGTGTTTATATGACCACTCAAGATGTATCATCAGATATTGAAATCTTAGCGAAGGTTACACGGTTCCCTGCCATGGGCCATGCTTCGTGGGAGACTGCATTGGGAGGGACCACACATCTAAAACAAATAGCATATTATATTTTTATAAAGGGCAATAGCAAGGCATGCATGGGGATAACGCTCAGTGAGGACTTACCAAAGATTTGGTGAGGAAATATAAAGGTTTCTAAACTTCTTTAAATTCTAAAAATGAAAATATATTTCTTATCAGAACAAATCATGGATGAGAAACATTTAAAATAGTGTCAATCTATCCGAGGTACAGACTCAAAAAGTCCATGACACTCACCAAATGGCCTGTGCTGGTTGTTTTTCACATTTCTTAACACAGCATGAACAAAGGTGGAGTAACACTGAACACTGTATCACCGCACGGTCTGTATTTTTTTAATTCTATACATTACTGTACATCTCTACTTCCTCTGATGGCATTTGACAGAACTGAATTACATCATTATAATATATACATCATCCCCTGGGCAGTCCTGACCTGACAGGCAGCTGATATCATGTGATCGCATTTTGGTGCTGTTTGTTTCTCAATGTCAGTCTATTTAAAATTGTTCTTGTGCTGGTTCTCTTTTGATTATCATTTGTTTAAAACCAGCTATGTGCATTTGGTGAGTTTCATGGACGTTTTTGAAATGTACTTTGGATAGATTGACACTATTTTAAATATTGTTTCTTGTGGATTTTCAAGCACAGTGGGACAACTGTTTCCCTTTCGTTGGGCAGGTGACTCTTTTCGTTATCTTGGTATTCAATTGTCTACGTCCTTGGATCGGATCTATGATCTTAATATTCTCCCACTGTTCAAAGCTCTTAAAGATAAGCTGTTAGGTTGGATGGATTTGCCGCTCTCAGTAAAGGAAAATTAGTTCTTACCTGTTAATTTTCGTTCCTGTAGTACCACAGATCAGTCCAGACCATGGTTGAGCCTCCTTTCCAGCAGGTGGAGACAGACCAAAACTGAAAGGGTATCCTATATGAGGACAGAGCCTACCCTGTAGCCCTTCAGTATAACCATTGTCAAAGCAGAGAAGATAAACACCATGGAACAAGCAAGTAAAAACACCATGGAACAAGCAAGTAACAGAAGAACTCGAGCAAACCACAAGAGAACTTTGAAAATATTGAACAAGGAAAAACAGGGAATAAATGAATGAACTCCGTGTATGGACACTCTTGCATGAATGCCCACAATCATCACATGGCTGCTTCCGGTGCCTCCAATGAGGAAATACATAGCATAATGATCTTCGAGCAGACAGGATGATAGAAAGGGAAGGGCATCTGGACTGATCCGTGGTACTACAGGAACGAAAATTAACAGGTAAGAACTAATTTTCCTTTCCCTGTATGTACCCAGATCAGTCCAGACCATGGGATGTACCAAAGCTTCCCTAGACAGGGTGGGACCTTGACAGGCCCGCTCGAAGTACCTGCCACCCAAAAGAACCAAAAACTGGCGTGGGAACATCAAGGCGGTAATGTCGAGCAAACGTATGCAGAGACTTCCAGGTAGCTGCCCTGCATATCTCCTGCGGGGAGCCCGACTGACTTTCCACCCAGGCGGCCGCCTGAGAACGCAAGGAATGGGCCTTGAGGCCCTCCGGGACCGGGCGTCCCTGACAGTTATAAGCCGACGATATCACTTCCTTCAGCCAGTGAGATATCGTAGTCTTAGAGGCCTGGTTGCCCCGGTTGGGGCCACTCCATAAGACAAAGACGATCCGACATTTGGAAGTCATTAGTTACCTCCAGGTAATGCATGAGAATGCATTTCACATCCAGACGGCGTAGGTCATCCCCGCCAGGGCTTGCAATGTCCGCAGAAGAGAACGCGGGGAGCTCGACCGATTGATTGACATGAAAAGAAGACACGACCTTCTTGAGAGAGACCCCGGAATCCGAAAAACATAAGAAAGGCTCGCGGCAAGACAAAGCTTGGATCTCAGACACCCGTCTGGCGGAGCAAATAGAAACCAGAAATACCGTCTTGAGCGTCAAATCCTTGAGTGGAACGGCGAAGGGGCTCAAAGGGAGCCTAACAGAGCGCCCGAAGGACCAAGTTAAAACTCCATGAGGGACAAGTAGGACGCAACGGTGGCTTCAAGTGTTTGACCCTTTGAGGAAACAATATCCAGGTGAGACACAACCGCGTGGCCGTCGAGGCTTCCCAAAAGAGAACTGAGGGCAGACACCTGAACACGGAGTGAGCCAAAGGAGAGACCCTTAGAGAGACCTCGCTGGAGGAACGAGAGGACGAGCGAGACTGAGGCTGAATGTGTCGTAACGCCCACTTCCACGTAGGCCAGCTCGAAAACCTTCCAGAACCGGACATAGGCAAGGGAAGTAGAAGTTTTGTGGGCCCGCAAAATAGTGGAGATGACGTCCTCAGCGTATCCCCACCGCCTTAGCCTTCGCCGTTCAAAAGCCAAGCCGCAAGACAGAAGCGATCCGCCTGGTCAAAAAATACAGGACCTTGACTGAGAAGGTGCTGAAGATGGTCTAGCCGAAGAGGACCGTCCAATGCCAGGTTGACTAGATCTGCGAACCACGGTCTGCGGGGCCACTCGGGAGCTACGAGAATGACCGGGCCTCTATGAAGCTCTATGCGTCTGAGCACTTTCCCTATGAGGAGCCACGGAAGGAACACATACAGCAGGACGTCGCTCAGCCATGGAAGGGCCAGGGCATCCACCCCTTCCGAGCAGTGTTCCCGCCAGCGGCTGAAGAACCGGGGAGCCTTGGCGATGTTCAGAGTTGCCATCAAGTCCAGGTGTGGGGAACCCCACCTGTCAATGAGGGACAAGGCGTCGGACAGCTCCCACTCGCCGGGGTCCAGGCGCTGACGACTTAAGAAGTCGGCTTGAACGTTCTCGTTGCCCGCTATGTGGGAGGCCGTGAAGCAGTCCAGGTGCCGTTCCACCCACGTGAGAAGGTGACTTGCTTCGAGGGCCACCAGTCGACTTCTGGTGCCCCCTTGGCGATTGATGTATGCCACGGTGGTTGAATTGTCAGAGAGCACCCGGACCGCCCATCGCCGAAGTAGAGGGAGAAAGTCCTTGAGTGCTAGACGAACCGCCCGGGTCTCCAAGTGGTTGATGTGCCAGAGAGACTGGGCTGGGGACCAGAGCCCCTGCGTGGTCCGAGACTGGCAAACCGCTCCACGGTGCTTGAGAGAAAGCCACCATTGTAATTCACTGATGGTAGAGTCTGAAAGCGGGAGCTGCATCTGAAACTGCTCAGAAACCAGCTGCCAACAAGCCAGCAAGACTCTCTGTAACGTTCGCATGTGTGCAAACACCCAGGGGACCAGGTCGATCGTGGAAGCCATGGTCCCCAGGACCTGCAGATAATCCCACGCCATGGGGAGAGGCATAGAGAGGAAGCCCTGCAGCTGATCCATTAACTTGAAAGCTCTCGAGTCCGGGAGAGAGACCTTGCCGACACAGATATTGAAGCGAGCCCCCAGGAACTCCAAGACCTGAGATGGATGGAGATTGCTCTTGGATAAGTTGACTATCCAACCTAGGGATGAGAGGAGAGCAAGTACACTGTCCACCGCCTAGCGGCATAGGATCTCTAAATTGGCCCGGATTAACCAATTGTCCAAGTACAGGTGGACCAGGAGACCGTCCTTCCGGAGAGCTGCCGCCACCACCACCATCACCTTGGTAAACATGCATGGTGCTATGGCAAGACCAAAGGGCAGGGCCCTGAACTGGAAGTGCTGACCCAAGATATGAAATCGGAGGAACCTCTGATGTTCAGGACGGATCGGTATATAGGTAGGCCTCCGTCAGATCGAGTGAGGCCAAGAACTCTCCGGGATGTACCGCCACTATCACTGCCTGAAGGGTTTCCATCCAGAAATGGGGCACTTTGAGGGCCCGGTTGACCCTCTTGAGATCCTGCATCCTGAGGAGATCATAGAGAGCATCAGCCCCATACACAATCGCGCCTTCCAGCCTTTCTGCCTGTTCCGCCTATGCAGATGGGAGGTCCTGGGTGCTGAGTAATTGTTGAACCCAGCTAAGGCTTGCCCGCTGCACGAGACTGCTACAGACTGTGGAGACCGAACCCCGAGCTCTCTGGAACAGACATACCACCTGAGGTCATCACCCTCCAAAGAAGCCTGTTTCCCTTGCTCCTCATCCATGCCCCCCCCCCCCCACCCACGGGAGGGGAAGGAGAGGCTCCTGCACCTGCAGCCGCACTGCCCGGCACATCCGGAGTGGCAGACCCTTCTAAAACCACCGTGCCTTTTAACTTCGTGACCCTTAGAGACGCGGGAACATCGGCACGCTTGGCTACCTTGGGGGGCAGTCCCTGTGTAGGTCAGACTGGCAAGGTACCACCTTGCAGAGACCTGGGAGTCAAGAAGGCTTTATGCAAAGGAAGACTGATATGCCTGATACTTCACTTTCAATGCATATACAGCATAGCTCTCTGCTTCAACGACAGGGGAGAAGAATAATTGATACTTCACACATCCAGCAGAGCTCTCTGCTTCAACGGCAAGGGAGAAGAAAAAGGGTTCGCACTCACAAAGCGGGGAGTAGCTGGCTTGTTACGGCGGTTACTACCCCAAACCAAATGTGCCTGATACTTCACTTTCCATGCATATCCAGCATGGCTCTCTACTTCAACGGCATGGGAGAATGACTGATACATCACGCATTTCCAGCATAGCTCTCTGCTTCAACAGCAGGGGAAAAAACAAAAAAAACAAAAAAAACCAAAACTGATGCTTCACGCATATCCTGCATAGCTTCAACAACAGGGGTGAAGAAAAAAAGGATTCGCAATCACAAAGTGAGGAGTAGCTGGCTTGTTACGGCGGTTACTACCCCAAACCAAATGTGCCCAATACTTCACTTCACTTTCAATGCATATCCAGCATGGCTCTCTGCTTCAACGACAGGGGAGAAAAAACTGATACTTCACGCATATCCAGCATAGCTCCCTGCTTCAACGGCAGGGGAGAAGAAAAAACAACCAACAAGGGCTGTACAACATAGTCTAGGTAAAACAAATAAGCATGGGTGTAGCTTGCTTATCGCAGCGGTTACTACCCCTACTACCCCTAACTAATCAAGCTAGATATTTCACTTGGATGCAGCTCCCTCACTGCTCTATATATGACACATAGCTCTACCGTTCCCATTTTCTCACCTGAATCTCTTATTTTCTACATGCCTATACAGTTTTGTATATAACCTATGTATATTTCAAGAATATAACCTATGTCAATTTGCCAATGTATATAGATGTCAATAATATAACCTATGTATACGTCAATAATCTCTCGACCCCTGTACATATTACTCCTTTTGTACCTGTTTTTCACCCACCCACCCTCCCCCCCCGCCCCCTCCCCTTCCCCTGTCTCGACCACCCCTACCCCTCTTTCCACAAGTTTGCTAGTTTTGCTCTGTTTCTGAGCTATGTTTTAAACACTGTTCCTTGTAAAGGCTCTGCCTACATATCTTTGTTTGTAAGTTATCTGTAAACCGGCACGATGTGCAAACGGTTGCCGGTATATAAAATTAAATAAATAAATAAATAAATAAAATAAATAAATAAATACATTAATGGTGGGGGTGGAAGGGGAATAGAACAAAGAGCTAAGAGAAACAGATAAGTATGAGAGAAAAAATGAGGGAAGCTTGCTGGGCAGACTGGATGGGCCATTCGGTCTTCTTCTGCCGTCATTTCTATGTTTCTATAAGACAAAATCTAAAGAAAAGGAAACAGAATCAACATCCTGATCTGGAAAAGCAGGGTCCTCCTGTAAAAAAAACAACCTGATCCTGAGCTGCATTCTCATCAGGAGTTGCAGGGACTGGATACAATGTTGGAGGAAGCTCCCCCTCCCCCACAGCCCTTGCCTGAGCTGCATGACATGTGCTTGCTTAAGATGGCTGCCGTCCCTGTACTGAAGGAGAAAAGACGCCAAAAGATAGTCCAAGTTTGAGCTTTATTTGAATGGAAACATAAATTTTGTACATGTGCCCCACTCAGGCCAAGTTTCGCCCCGCCTGGGGTTGCCTCAAGGGCTGTATTATAGATGATCACTATGTATATGAGTAAACTCTTAGACTTAGTGCACCAAAAATCTAGTGGTCTGGTGGTTTTGAAGGAGTTCAATTTCGTGAACCTCTGAAGACTGAACAACTGAAAAGTCTCTCGTCTAACCATGCCAGCAGTGAAACGCACAGCCATTTTTAATGTACTAATATTTGCAACGCAAACGGCACATAATGGGTAGTGACGCAGTTACGCACTAACATTTAGCGTAATGTGACTCCATTTTGGAATAATAATTTGTATTGTATTAATACGAACGCCGCTGTAAAATGTCTAACATGTCAATTAAGTGACGAAACAATAGTCTGATCATAAGCTACACCTACTAGAGGACCACGCTAGCTAATGCTTGTTCAGCAGTTTGTAAATTGTTTGTTCAGCAAAACCAGAACGCATGTGTGAAAGATAAGAGTTGTAAAGTGCATAAAAGTTAGCTCCTAAGGGGGCGTGGCATGCAGTTGTACTGAGCCTTTGTCTTAGCTGCATCTTGCTGGCAATAAAAGTCTATCTTTACGGATCAGTTGTCTGGACCTCCTTACTGACTTTTAGAGACGGTTACAGTTTTAGTAATGCGGTGGTGTGATATTGTCTCCGCTCAGATACTGCAAGGACATACAGCCCACTAGATTTTTAGTGCACTAAGTCTAAGAGAGTTTACAAAACTTATGTTTCCATTCAAATAAAGCTCAAACTTGGACTATCCTTTGGCGTCTAATCCACATTGTTGCCCAAACGGCTTTCTTAAGATAGCCTACCCTCTTGCTTTAATGGTCTGAGGGAGAAAAGACCAGGTCTGAGCTCCTGCGAGCCTGGCATGTTTGAGCCTCACGAGGCTTGGCTGTTGCTGCAGACCCTGAAAAAGAAAAAAAAAAGCTGCCCACCCCCCCTGGAAGGCACCTCGAGCAAATTCCAGTCCTAGAAAACCGCACGGCCGATTCCTCACATGCTATACACCAGGATGGCCGTGGCATGGTGGGGGAACGGCTCACAAAACACGAAATTGGCCAAAAACATGGTGATTCAGGTGGGCAGGGGTCCTGGATTGCAGCTGACCAAAAAAAATTTTTTTTTTTTTTTTTTTTTTTACACAGTGCTTAGACACACACGGGTGAAGAGAGGGACTGGACCACCAGTAATCACTTCCCCGGCTGCTTACCTTGCTGGAGCCTGCAATAAAAAGCATGGGTAAGCTGTGCCTCCGATGGTCTTTTTTTTTTTTCCCCCAAAGAAACAAGCCGAGGAATGGGAGCCTCTCTGCTGAAAGACCTGAGGCAGACGCAAAAAGGGGGGGGGTGACTGGACCACCCGTATCAGCCTTTTAAGCCAGGCAAGTGGTCACCGGGAAGAGGGGTTCCAGGCTGAGTACTCAAGGGGAAAATCCCCCCTGGGACCCTGTAAGAACTGTGAGACAGGGCTGTCTCACATTGACAAGAAGTTTGATTTCCCTCAAATTCTTTTTTTTTTTTTTTTTTAACATATAGAGATTAATCAATACTTGCTTGATCCTGGAAACAATCAGGAGAAAGAAAGAAATCACCAGTGTGGAAAACAGAGAAAGCCGCAGGTTCAACTGCCTGCCTCTAGGGGGGGTTCAGGATCCAGTAGAGGAGAGTGTGGGGGGCTCAGATCAGGGGGGGGGGGGGGGGCACCAAAAAGGGTCAGGGGCTTCAGGGAGCTCCGATAAAGAAACCAGAGCAAAACCCAAAATGGCTGCTGTTACCACGGTTTGACGGCCCGGGAACGGCAGGGGAAACAGTTTTGGCGGCTTGGTCCGGGTCCCGGAGGGCATCGGGACCTCGGAGGAACATTCCCCCCCCCCCCCCCAGTAGGCAGCATGAACAGAGCCCCTCCCACGAAAGCCTGACCGAGGAATCCCCGCAGGCTAAACACATCTCAGATCGTGGCATGCTGCTGGGTGGGAGAGAGGCAGCACTAATATAAGCTGAGCTACTGGTGCTGAAGGAGCGGAGGCACAGAATGAACTGTGCATGCTCTCAATTCACTCTCTCAAGCTGCAAGAGTAAGCAGGCAGGCAGGCAAGAGCCTTCTGTTAATGTTATCAGGGACTCCTCTAGGTAAAAATCACCTTTTATTTAGTCTTTGTTTTTTTTTCTTTTTTTTACAAATGTCCCTGTCAGCAGGTAAACAAACATGGATCCCAATGAAGGGAGAGCAGTACAGAAGAGAAGGAGAGAGGGAGCTGAACAGGCGGAGTGACTGGCACCACCAATTTTCACCCCTGCAGCTGAGGATCACCGGGAAAAGGGAGCCTAGGCTATATAAAACAAGGGGCCAAGCCCCCCTAGGCCCCCGCAAGAGTGAGGAAACAGGGACTGTCTCCTGTGAAGGAATCACAGAGTTAACACTTTTTTTTTTAACACAATAACTCAGAAATACTTGCTTGATCCAAACACGATAGACACACAGAAGGAAAAAAACGCCCAGAAGGGACAAGTAGAAGTGAACAGGGAACCACAGGGTGAGCTGTTCCACCTGCTGGAGACAAATACTGAAGGGCTACAGGGTAGGCTCTGTCCTCATATAGGATACACTTTCAGTTTTGATCTGTCTCCACCTGCTGGAGAGGAGGCTCAACCATGGTCTGGACTGATCCGAGTACGTACAGGGAACGGGACGTATTAATCTACGCAAGATGATCATTTGTCTCATTGGCTATTGTCCTGAAGACGCTACCACTAGCCTTACAGAAACAGGACATACGCTTGATTTATGCCATTCTCTCATGCTTTTTATGGAAGCAGAAGAGAGCACGGATTTCCATCAACCGGCTGGTGGGCACATGTCAGCAAGGGGGCCTCGGTCTCCCAAACACTAAACACTATAACATGGCCTGTCTTTTACGACATGTCAGAGATTATCTACTGACCTCTACCCAATTTACTCCCTTGGAAGTAGAAATTTAAACCACTAACTCCTATCTACTTCACGCTCGTAGATCCCAGCTTCCTCCAACTTTACTAAGTAACACTGATTGGAGTAGTGCATAAAGCATTGACCTATATTTGTGCCAGGCTGCAACAGGATCCGCAGACCTCTGTCTACCTGCTGCTTTTAGGCAATTTAGACTTTCTTCCAGGTTTTCAAAGCCCGATTTTTCGTCAGTGGACACGAGTGGGCATAACATCCACATCACAGCTCCTTGACTCCCAGAGGACCGTGGTTCCTTTCCAGGCACTGCCAAAGCAATATAATCTTTCTCCTAAAACGTTTTTTGCATATCTTCCAATGAGACATATTTCTTCATTACAAAAATCTCACTTTAATGAGACTTTTGTAGAGAGCCTTGAGAAATTGCTGTAGGTTGGAGGGGAAAGGTGGGTGGGTCTTGCCTGCGGAAGGCCCTGGCCAAGCTCCAAGCCAGGACATTTTGTCCCCCCCTGAACGCAGGCTGAAAGGCTGATCTGCCTCACCTTGGCTGAGTTCTGTCTTGTGATCCTTCAAACAAATACCTGAGTTAACAGACGATGCCAACCTAAGGGAAATGCAATATAAAATTCTCCATCGGGCTCATCTTCCTGCCCTGTTGGCTTTTTCGAGCAGGGTTTTTGAATTCTGAATCCTGCAGTAAATGCCAGATGGGCAAGGCTACACTGGGGCACAGTTTTTGGACCTGTAAACCTAGTCAAATGTTTTGGGAAAAGATTCAGCGGTATTTATCCTCTCTGATCAACCAGTGGATTTTACACCGGGAAGGGGTGCTCTTCAACGTACCTTCTTCCTTCCGAGTCCACGGAAAGGACAGGCGTCTTTTGATCCACAAAGCCTGTCTGGTAGCAAAATGTGAACAATAACAAAAGAATAAATGTATTGGTCACTTTTTTACAGAAAGCACTCTGTCGCCAAATTACTAATGTAAGACCCTCTATTCACGAGTAAAGCATATTAAATAACTTCTCGTTTACCATAGGGGTCTAATTTACTTTTAATAAATCCTGCAAAACTTTTACTTAATTTTTCTTAATTTTCTTAAAAAGTCGATACGAAAATTATAGGGAAACTCCCCATTAATACTGCATGGCTAATGAAGAAGGAATACTCTTCATGGCCATGTCGGGACTTGTGGGACTTCATTATTGTGGATGAGTATTCCTTCTTCATTAGCCATGCAGTATTAATGGGGAGTTTCCTATAATTTTCGTATCGACTTTTTAAGAAAATTAAGAAAAATTAAGTAAAAGTTTTGCAGGATTTATTAAAAGTAAATTAGACCCCTATGGTAAACGAGAAGTTATTTAATATGCTTTACTCGTGAATAGAGGGTCTTACATTAGTAATTTGGCGACAGAGTGCTTTCTGTAAAAAAGTGACCAATACATTTATTCTTTTGTTATTGTTCACATTTGTGGTGTATTGGAGTACACTGTGTGTGCGTGGGTATTTTTGTGTGATTGGTAGCAAAATGGGCCATCTTGTTGCATTGGTGTAAATCAGAACCTCCCAGCTTTTGGTTATGGAGGAATAAAATTCATGCAGTAATGCAACTGGAAAACCAGTCCACTGCAATATCTTTCAAACGTACCTTTATAAGTGTATGGCACCCCTATCTCCAAACCCTATCCCCTAAGGCAAGAAGTGAACTAATTAACTACCCATAAATGTAATCTACATGAGATTTCAAGTCTGATCTCCAAATTTGTGTTATATTGAAGGGAGGGGGCAGGGAGGAAAGAGGGAAGGGATCGACCTGTTCCAAAATGTTATGACAAGTTGTAATATAGTAGTAAGGTATATCAGAAACCAAGCACCCTGCTATGTATGTGTTAAAGATTTTGATTTAATAAAAAGATGACAAATATTGTCTCTCATCCATAATTTGTTCTGATAAGAAATATATTTTTATTTTTAGAATTTAAAGAAGTTTAGAAACCTTTATATTTCCTCACAAAATCTTTGGTAAGTCATCACTGAGCGTTATCCCCATGCATGCCTTGCTGCCTTGATATTGCCCTTTATAAAAATATAATATGCTATTTGTTTTTAGATGTGTGGTCCCTCCCAACAGTTTCCAACTTAAGATTTGAATATCTGATGATACATCTGAGTGGTCATATAAACACCGATGACTAATAAAGACAAGAAACTGGACAAGAAGAAAGTTTTTTGGCCCTACTTTTGCTGTTTCTTACAATCTATCCATAGTACATGAAGACTTGGTGGGGGTTATTTTCATTTGTAAATTATTCTATTCTACATTGGATGATCAAGTGTCTCACCATGTGACATTATAAGAACAGTCACACACGCACACACCTTGGGTGATAGCCCCCAAAATAAAGCTCACCAGTTTTAAGTTCCTTAGAAATTAAAGGAGACTATACCTTGATATGCACTACAACTGGAGTATACCTTGTATGCAATATGTAGAAAGGATAACCAGCCACATAAGAAGCCAAATGAGAAGAAAAATTCCTCAGTAAATATTTCCCATCTCCCACCTTCCTTACCAATCTGGAATATCAGGCTCAGAGCCAGATAGTCTTATGACCAGAAAGTACTGAAGGAATTCTTACGAGAAGGTCAGCTCTGACACTATGGCCAACTACAGGACTGATGGTCCTGCCCTGAATTTCACCTCTTTAGACAAGATCTAAAAGTAGAGTTAATCATTTACTATTGTATGATTCCAATTATACTTTATGCAAAAGCTTTTACACTGCCTACTTCAATTTAGCAATTTATAAAATTTGGTAAGAACAAGCAAATCGGAGAAAGTCACGATGTAGAGGGCCTACAGAACCTCAACTTCCACAAGATCTCACACTGCTACAAATATACACAATGTCCATTTAGAAATAATAAGCAGTGTGAGTAACCCAGTTGGAGGACTGATCCTTAGTGCGCTTTGCTGAGCTGTGAGAAGTGAAAATGGATTTATAAGCTTCTGATTTCTCTTCGCCATTTGGTAATGGTCTCTTCAGGACAGTGGATGAAGACATTCCTAATGCCGATGTGCCTCCCTCAGCTGAAGGAAAAAGTGGGAAATAATACATTAAATTTGTGGCTTAAAGAATTTAGAAACAGAAGAGTCAAGTGAAGGAGATAAAAACTGTGGGACAGAAGATGATACATTTACAGCTTAAGCAATGCTTTTTTACAGAAAGGTGAATAGAATTAGAATTATTTTCATTAATATTTACCGTAATAATAAATCACAACTATAAATTCTACTACTAATTTCTATAGTGCTACTAGACAAAGCATTCCAATTTCTGACCACTGTCTCTCCAAATGAAATATAAATTTACACAAAAATTCATACTTGCTGGTACTCATGCAAGAATCTCTTCTCATCCTCTACTAACACTCAAGAAAGTAAGCAAGTAAACATGTGGAATAAAGCAACATTGCTTACGCATAATGGGGGTTCTCTGTAGATGGCAGGATAAATCAGACATATTAATGGGTGAAGTCGTTCAAAGGTACTGACACGGACCGGCTCTCTGTAACCTATCTCAAAAACCTCCTCAGTCAGTTACAAAGCTTAGGAGGATGGGATATGTGCATCCAATCTATCCTGCTGTCTACGAAGGATAACAGCTTTGCTTTCTCCATTGAAAAACAGGATGAAATCAGACAGTGAGAACTCCAAAGCTGAGTGTGGTCACTGATTATCTAGTTTTCCTTTTCTGAAGAGACAACCCGGGTAGTGAAGAGGGGGAGTTGGCTTTCAAAAGATTATGTAAAATTGCTTTTCCAAAAACAGTGTCTCTTCGTGACATGGTGACTAGACAGTAGTTGGAAATAACATCAAAATAACATCAAAACAGATGACCATATAGCAGCTCTGCATATTTCTTCAATGGAAGCAGAGTGAAGGTATGCCAATAAAGTTGCCATTACTCTTACTTAATAACCCTGATAATTTGTAGCAGTACGATATGCAATCAGATAGCCAGTTAGAGAGAGTACTTTTGGTCACTAAGATCCCCAAACTATTAGGGTCATAGGAGATGAATAGTTGAGAGGACCCATTGTGGTTTTCTCTTTATGTGTAGACTAAGGCCCACTTGCAATCCAGTATATGCAGTGTCCACTACCCCCTTGTGTAAATGAGGTCTTGGCAACAATGTAGGAAGTGTTACTGTCTGGTTTATGTGAAAAGCTAATATCTTGGGCAGAAACTTGTCTGTATATAAAACAAACACCCTATTGTTGAAGGACAGGAGGTGTGAGAAATACAAGATGAGTGCTTGAAGCTCATTTACTCTGCATGTTGATGTTATTGCTATGAGAAACAGCACTTTGATCAAGCACCTGATGCCATGGCTGTTGGAGTGGTTCACTTTGCATGAGGAGCTCTAGGTCTTTCCATAAATTTAGAGCTTTGCATACTGGGGCCATGATGGTTATTGGATGGGAAAGGGGTCGAGACCGGTGATGCCACTAAACTTTGTGACCTCATTGAATCCATCAAATGTGAAGCCACACAAAAGCCTGATGTGAACTGTAGCCATAATATGTCCTAGGATCTCCAAAACTGAGCAAGCAGCTATGATCTCCATTTCCATAAGAAGACCCACTAACATTAATAAGGTTTGGGTTTCTATGCAAGTAGATAGGCCCTGCCGATTTGAATGTTGATCAGTGCTCAGAGGAAGAGAAAAATGTGCATAGGGATTAGATTAGAATTCAGAAAGTTGATGAACCCTAGGGACTGCAAGAGGCTTATTATATCTTTTAGCAAGTGGTGGGCACTCTCCTGCAACACATTCTTCCACCAATCAATCGTCAAGATAAGGAGAAACAAAAATTCCCTGTTTCCTTAAGTGCACCACCACCACAGCTAGGCATTTGGTGAAGATACTGGGTGCCATGTAGAGGGCAAAATGTAGAACTTTGTACAGATAATGTCAACCATTCACCACAAATATGAAGAACTTGTGATGAAGGGGATGGATAGGAATGGGAGTGGGTTCGTCTTTTAGATCCACAGAGCATAATAAATCCCTCATATCTTTGGGAGGGAGGACAGTTTGAACAGAGTTCATTTTGAATTTTTCTCTGAAAAGGAATTTTAGATTTTTCAGATCAAGAATTGATCTTGACCCTCCCCTTTCAACTGCCTTGTGATGAAGCAGAAGTCTCATTTCTTCCTGCAACTGGGGAGCCTGTGATGAACTGGCCAAAGATCTCCTGCTGGGTCTCCCTGGTGGAAGTTGAAGGAAATGTAGTTGGTATTCTTCCTTCAGTATTATGACACACCATCTGTCCAGTGACTCTTCCCCATATTTTCAAGAGGCATTGAATTCTGCCCCGATTCTGACTTAAGGGAAAGTGATGTTGGCTTGTTTCAAAAACTGGAATCTGGTTCCTGCTGTCATGTGGGTTGTGGCTTTTATGGTCTCCTATACGGCTGCTGCTGTGTGGTGGGGTGAAACAATCCCCTATTATAGAATGATTTTCCTTGATTTTGACTGCTTATTGGTTGTAGCTGAGAACATCATCTACAGGGTGCAGCAGTGGTCAGGTTCATTATCTTATTTTACTCTCAGGTAAGCCTGCCAGCCAATCCGGATCACCTACCGCTCAAGACTGTATTAAAATTGCATGCAAATACTAGCCGCATCCAACACGCGTCCATGAGGCCCAATCCATTTTACTGTATAGGCGCTTATACAGCACCTATACAGTATCCTGGGTGCGCTGGTACCTGTCATTTCAAATGACATTGGAAATGACAGGTACCAGGAAGTGGATACAGGAAAAGGGCTGACTGAACCCCTAACTCCTCCCCCTCCAGGACTGCTTCCTCTCAACCGGCCAGGCCATCCTCCCCCTGAGCCCCAGCCACCCCCTGACTCTCCCCCCAACTCCCCCCAAACTTTCAGCCAGCCCCCGCTCACCTGCCCTGGCCGCGTCCATCTCCCGCGCTGACAGCTCCGGAGCAGCCCCAGTCCTCTCTCCCCTCCTCCCAGGGGCAGCCGGCGGTGGTGAGAGCGGCTTCGGCAGCCCGGGGCGGATCGGGCGCTCCCCATGGCTCTCTATTCTCTAAAAGGTAAGGCGTGCACGCCGTGACCTCGGACGTCGTATGCCGTGACCTGAGCACCCGGCTGGACGTCCAAGGTCACGGCGTGCACGCCTTACCTTTTAGAGAATAGGGAACCATGGGGAGCGCCCGATGCACCCCGGGCTGCTGAAGCCGCTCTCGCCGCCGGCTGCTCCCGGGAGGAGGGGAGAGAGGACTGGGGCTGCTCCGGAGCTGTCAGCGCGGGAGATGGACGCGGCCAGGGCAGGTGAGCGGGGGGTGGCTGGGGCTCAGGGAGAGGATGGCCTGGCCTGTTGAGAGGAAGGAGTACTGGAGGGGGAGGAGTTAGGGGGTCAGTCAGCCCCTGGGGCTGCTCAGGAGTTGTCAGCGTGGGAGATCGGCATCCATGGACGCGGTCAGGGCAGGTGAGCGGGGGCTGGCGGAAAGTTTGCTCCGTCTTGTCCCGGGGAGTTAGGGGGTCAGGCAGTGAAGCGGGGCTGGCTGGGGTTGCTCTGTGGCCCGTGAAATTTCATCTCGGCTTGCCTGACGCTCCACACTAACGCAGGGGTAAGGGTAGGCGGTAAGTTAGGAGGTTAAACGCGCGGCAAAACTGCAGGTTTGAAAAGCGATAATCGGGCCGCGCGTTACTGTGTGAGGGAATAGCTAATCCGATCGTTTACATCTCATAAACATGCCGCGGGCGGAAAGGGTTACCCGTTGATTTAAAGAGGCGGTAAGGATGGGTTAAAGGGGACAGTGAATCGCGGGTTGGACTAACGCGGCCAAATTTGAGTAGAAAGCGGGTTAGAAGCAGGGTAACTGCGGCCGCACTTTACTGTATTGGCCTGTGAATGAGTTGTTTTCCACATTCATCCATATCCCTAACATAGTGGAGGAATTTCTCCTTCCTCTCCTGCCTTTATCTGCTGGACAAGTAATGCATATATATGGACCTTTATTTTCAGTTTTTATTTTTTCCCTAGGAATTTATCAGGGTTTATTTTCACAAGAATAAAAATGGGAGAAAATCAGTGAAAACAATATTCATCATTTTTCTGGGAGAAAAATCAGTGGAAAATAATTACGCCTCATTTTTCCTGGTGAGGCTCAGAGCATTGTTTGGTGGACAGAAGTGATGATAGGGGGAAAAAAAACACAAAACATGAAAAATTTACTGCTTACTTACTATAGAACTTTAAAACAAAGTTCTAAACAGTTATGCCATCAATCATGCATTAACAAATTCTCAAAAGATAATTTCCTTTGAAACCTTGTGTTCTTGCAGACAGTGGAGGTCTTCAGTGTAATTTCCAAAAGTCCTGTGCAGCACAAACTCACAATACGTTGTTTAAAGTGTCTTTTTCAAGATGTTTTCTTCTGCAGCCAGATATAGGCACATTTAGAGAACACTCTCTCCCCAGCAGCTGAGCCAGGTGGGACACTCAGGATGCGAGAAGCAGCACAGCTCAAAGTTGGAGAGTTGGTGCAGTGGATTTTCCAGAATTCAA
This sequence comes from Rhinatrema bivittatum, assembly GCF_901001135.1. Lineage (NCBI taxonomy): Eukaryota > Metazoa > Chordata > Amphibia > Gymnophiona > Rhinatrematidae > Rhinatrema > Rhinatrema bivittatum. Next base: position 22,594,052 of record NC_042622.1, read on the forward strand.
AAGGAGTGGTGGTGCTCTTGTCTAGAAAGGCATTGCCAGGTATGCATGGAACTCACTTTCCAATATATCATGTCCTTCATTTGAAGCCGCAAAAGGTAATATAACATGAAAATAGTCTTCCAATTTTTCCGCTGAAGTTGCACTTTTGTAATGAGGGTCAAACAGCACAATTACTTTCCAGAATGATCTATCGCTATGAAAAGCTTCAGGGGACAGATTATGAGTGACAGTAGCTTCTGACTTCTATAACAGAGCTTCAAGAAAACTTTGAAACAATCTGTGAGTGCCTCCTGCTCACCAACTGACATCATGGACATGAAAACATTTGTTTTTTTCTGGAATCTCTACAGCGGTGCTTTTACAAGAAAGTTCTGCAGTGATATAGTTAGCCAGAACGCCATACACCTCTGTATTAGAGAAAGGATTCCAGTTTCTTCTGTGCTTCATACAATGGTTGACGTGTTTCAATCAGAAATTCAAGTTTTGCACAAAGGTTTTGCCTAGTTTGGGTAGTTGCTTGCATTTCTAGTTTTTTGGCTTTTCCGCTGTTGAACAGTTCGTGATCTAAGAGACGCATTAAGACCTGCCATGCTTTTTGCACACTCTGTACAGCCAAAAACAAACTAAACCATCTTGTTGGTACATCAGGAACTGGACTGCTGCATTCAAACACCATCTCTTCACAGATATCATAAAAGACTTTTTTGTTTTACTGGAATGCTTGAAAACTGCACCAAAATCAATTATGAACTTCTTTAAATCACCCATTTCTGGAATACATGTTGCATGAGAGACAGTACCATACGGTAGGTGGGTAGGGCAAGTCAACGAAGCAATTTAGGGTTTTCATTCAACTTCACATCCTGTGTGAACTTTGCACAGTAGGAAGCTGAGTCACTCTTCACTGCTGTAACATCATTCCAGGAAAGATCATATTCATGCTACAGTTTGGCTGTTTGCTGATGTTACAACTGTACATTTTCTAAAATTAGTGAAGGCTTTTCCACAACAAAATCAAAAAATCCCTCATGGTTCTTAACACCCACGGGAGCACTCCTTTCTTTCTCTCCCTTTTTTTTTTTTTTTTTTTTTTAATCTCCAAACTGCAGGTTTTACACCTCTATCATCTGCTGGGGACAGAGAAATACTGTCGGACTGCAGGTGGTGCACTTTAAGTAATAGTCTCAGCCAAACTTTTCTTCTCTGTTTCCATCTGATGGTAGGGGAGAAAAACACTCATGCGTCCGGACTGATCTGAGGGACGTTCAGGAAACATCACCTGGGGTGTTTTCTCTGGTGATGCTCCTGAGGATGGCCTGGGGAAGAGTGTTTCTGCTTCCAGGGACTCTGTGCCACATGATGCTCCTTGAATGATGGTATTTTCAGCACAGAAGGCTCTGGTGTCAAACTTCATGGACTCTTTCTGCATGGACGATCCTGGCACCAAGGTGCACAGCCCCAAGAAGCATGCACCTGTGTGGAGGTTCTGCCAGAGAGATATGGCACCAAGTGGATCTTTTTGGCTTTACATGTCTGGAGCCATTTTCCCCTTAGAGGCGGTCACTATGACAGACTAACTCCGCTTAGAGTAGCCCTCTTTAGAACGCCACCTTTTTTGCCAAGCCTCCTTACGTGAGGCCTCATTCCTGGAGGTGGAGAAGCTTTGCTTTATCGCCTCTGGCTGGAGAACAAGGGCTGCAGCATCCCTTGCTCAGTGTCCTACTTTCCTTTGCTGCCATCTCTGTGCCAAAGAATGACGAAAAAGGGCCTCCATCTTAAAGGGATGGAACTAGTGCACAGTACCTGCAGCTGGGGACATCATTGTGGTTGGGTCTAAGACACCAGCAGCAGATAGTGGGTATCTGTGATGGACATATTTCATCCACAGATGCAGGCCTTAAATCCACTCTTTCCAAAGACAATGTCAGCTAGGTTGAATTAAATTTGTATAGGTGTCCCAGAGGAGCATCAGAAAAAAAAATGTGATAGGAAAAAAGTAGATTTAAACAGTAGAAAACACTTTTAGGGAGAACGACAGGTCTGAATTGGTGCAGCTGCTCAGGTGAGAAAATACCAAAGAGGTCTGTGAGGCAGCGGTTGCAAAGTGGTCCTCCAGAGAGCTGGTCCATGTCGGTACTATAAGATGACATTGCCCACTAGATGGCTGATGTTGTCATACTTGTTGACACAGAAACCAGGGTACATTTTAAGAGAAAAGCCTCATGGCAGAATGGGCCAGTATCTGGATTTAAATGGAGTCTGCTTCTCAGCTCTGCGTTTGACAGATATATCTTGCTGGGAAGTGATGTACACCCTTCTTTACAATGCCCCTCATGCTGCAGCCTGTCTCTGGGCCAAACAATTTCTGCTGAGGCCAGCACACTGTAATTTAGAGCCAAAATCCTGGTGCACTTGGGGCACACCCTTGTACAAACAAACCTCTTCTAGGAGCATCAGCACAAGTAGGAACAAAGTGAGCAGCAGGTTCTGAAGCAGAGGCTCAGTGTGTAGGAGGGCATGTGAAGGAAAGCCCTGGTCCTGGTACAGAGTGATCTTACCTTTTCAGAGAATGTCAACTCCTACAGAACCAGTCCTCCCAAAGCCCCACATTATCAGAGCAGAAACTGCGTCCCAGAGCCTAAACGTTGCAGGACTTGGATGAAAAAGCCGTCACCACCTGCCATACTGATCATGTGCACTTTCACAAATCTGCCCTAACTGTAATCTTGATATTAAAAGAGGTCCATGTTCAGTAAGCCAGCGTGCAGGAACTGGGTAGGCATTTATCCGAGCAGATTTACCTAAGTTTGTCTGGGCAGTGCGGATATCGACCACATCCCAGGAAGATATCCTTCACTGCCTCTTTTTACCCCGGTAAATTTAGCTAGGGATCAAGGGGCTGCACATTTTACTTTCAGTATCCCGCGGGTATAACTAATAGGCTCATCAACATGCATTTGCATGTGATGTGATGAGTGTTATTAGTTTCGGGGGGGGGGGGGGGGGGGGGAGTTGGCCGCGTGTTTTACATGCACTATTACCCCTTACAGCATAAGGGGTAATAGGGTAATAATAGCGCGTGTAAAGCGCACCATTCTGTATTGGCCTGCTTGATATTATCAAATGAACATCAATGAATAGACATTTTCACACTATGCCCTATCTTCATATATAATTTTATGCATAAAGCTGGGCAATGAGGGGGAGAAGTTATCCTACCTACTCCCACCACTTACTACACTTGTAGTGCAGAGCTCTCATCACAACAATATAATAGATGAGAGCAGAGAAAGTCCAGTTGGCCCAATCTGCTCAAAGTTATTCCTGTTCAGCTGTCATTTGTAGCAGCTTGACCACTTGTCGGATATTGCTCCTTAATCAAGCTGTACTTTTCACGTTGTCACAGGAGGTTGCACATGGGCTTCAAGAGCACAGAGTTCCCTCATTTCTGAAGAAAAGGCTTATGTGGTCTCCAAACTTCTGCGCAACGTCTCCTATGCATAACTCTTACGTTAATGCAATAAACGGTATCAATGACTGCAAAGAATTCATTGGTCCTTCCCACTGATCATTGTTTCTTCATTATCGCTCTGTAATGGGCTGAAATTGCTTATCATAGCATGCACTAACCTGCACAGCTTTTTCTGCTTGTAATGATCTAGTGAGCCAACCAGTGGTTGAATTATTTTACTGGTAAGAACATAAGAAGTTCCCATACTGAGTCAGACCAAGGGTCCATCGAGCCCAGCATCCTGTTTCTAACAGAGGCCAATCCAGGTTACAGGCAGTTTTTTTCTCATTTTCTAAATGATAATGTAAATGCTGTGAGGGTAATCTGGGATAATCTGGTCTCTCTGAGCAGTCTCTCCTTGCACCCCGGTCAATACTGCAGTTGCTGTTTCTTTCTGAAATGATTGGAACCCAATTTGGCTTCATATAAATCCTTTCTATTCACGAGCATAAATTCTCTTCCAAATTCAAAGTGTGCATGTTCGTTTCTGTACAACCATCTCATCTCTCCCTCTAGCGTAGAGGCAGGGGGGAGAGGTAACAAAGATAAAACAAATGGCAGTTGCAAGAAGCACAACCTGCAAGCCATGGGCCAGTTGGGTTAATATCAGCATTCTACAACATCCCAGAAACCAAACAGGTTAGCATTATTGGTGATGGCCAGCAAGGCCAGAGACCTAGGAGGCCAGATGTTTAGGCAACGGGCTCACTAGTTTTTGGTAGCTGCTAGATAATTACAAAGTTTGGAAAAGGGACAGGAGGGAGGGCTGATGGATTAGGTATGGAAACAATGCTCATCTGCTCAGCATGGCTGAGAACCAATGAGAAATAAACAAAAGAAAATTGACGGATAAGAAGTCACATTTACAAGAGGTCAAACTTCTGCAGCTGGCATATATCCTTAGCAGTGAGGTACAACTAGGCAGACTGGATGGGACAACTGGTCTTTTTCTGCCATCATCTACTCTGTTACTATATAGTGGGAGTGGGGAAGGTACACAACATACAGTAAAATATGACCCAAGAAGTTAGATAAATCTGGTAATCTGATGTTTGCTGTTCACCCTCATAAGATCTCTTCCTCATGCAAAAGCTGCATCTTTAAACATTTGTTAGCCTTAGAAGTATCATGTCTATCTACTTTGATGGTTTTCTTTTAACTAGCTTTATTTCTAGTCGGCTAAGAGGACACGCCTTTTCCGTAATGTGAAGGGAGGGAGGGAGAGAGAGAGGGGGGAAATAAGAACATAAGAAATTGTCATGCTGGGTGCAAGGGTCCATCAAGCCCAGCATCCTGTTTCCAACAGAGGCCAAAACCAGGCCACAAGAACCTGGCAATTACCCAAACACTAAGGAGAGAGAGAGAGAGAGAGAGAGAGAGAGAGGAGAGAGGAGAGAGGAGAGAGAGAGAGAGAGAGAAGAGAGAGAGAGATGAGCGAGCAAAAGACTTTAGGCCTGTCCCCTTTTCAGACACCTGCCCCTCCCCTTTCATGCGATTTGGTGCTTGCAGTGCTGGTTTCAAATGGATGGAACAGGTCCACAAGTCCCAAGATGCACTAGGATGCAAGTTCACGATAACCAGGAGTGGTCAAAAATCACATCTGTACACACGGCAAAGGTCAACCATCTAATATGACTCTGCAGTATCAAACTCATCACGTGCTACTCTGCCACGGATTGCACTTCTATCATTAAGCAGTGAGATTGCAGCCCAGTGCTTCTGAGAGCAAACATTAACCCGTGATCTGATTACAGCTCCATAGTTAGAGTGAGGGAAAGTCCAGAGGCCTCCACAGCCTGACCCTTTCAAGGACTTCTGTTTGTAATAGCTGAACACATTAAGAAAAACGCACTCCAGAGAGTACTAACTTACAAATTCATTAACCTATGGTATGACTCGCTTGTTACTTGCACTTCAGCTGAAGGACTAAGTGAACAGACGGATTAATTCTATAGCTTCCTGAGCAATACTGTGGTACTGCCCTCAGCGCCGTCCCTGCGCTGTTGCAAGCCTGCCTACAGGATAAAATTCTGGAGGCCAATGAACCATCAAAGGCTGCTTTGTACTTATTTACAACTGCACACTGCATTTTACATAGAAACATAGAAAGTGATGGCAGAAAAGGACCCTACGGCCCATCCAGTCTGCCCAGGAAGCTCCCAAAGTTAACATTTTCCAATACCTATCAGTTTCTCAGACCACCAAGTTGTCATCCTTTTCTACTTCTTTTGCTGTGGTATTCAATTCAGGGTCTGACAGCATACCACTCTAGCAAGAAATGCATTATAGAATTATTAGACTGATCCAGTGGTGATCTTGTGCTGGCTCACCCCAGGGCCACCGACCCAGAGCCTTTTTGGCCAACATGCAACAAAGATCAGGCTGCAGGATTGCACTGCTGCTGCCCCCACACAGTCTGCACAACAGATGGCCCAGATGAAGAGAGGAATGTGGGCAGGATTGTGGCCTGCCTTCCTAGAGTCTGCATCACCGCTGGTCTGGTGCAAACGAGCAGCACAGGGAGGGAAAGTGTTATCAGTAAGGTAAGACTGGTGAGGAGGACTGTGTGGGGAGAATAGGCTGGGGCCTGTCTGGTGAAAAGATAAAGAAAAATAGTAGTGGGGATGGGGTTTGGTGGGCGACAGAGAAAGAGAGAGACCATGGGGATAGTTTGCAGGGGCCAGAAAGACTTGTAGGGATGGAGGAGAAAGAGAGATTAACTGGTGAGAACAGGCTTGAGGTAGAGAGACTTGTGGGGATGGGCTAGGAAGAGGGGGAATAGTGAATGAAGATGCCCCTGTCACTGGGGCGAGGGAAGCTTCTGCATGGCCTGAGCCTGCCCCCACTGGAGGAGGAGATACCCCTCCCCCCCAGGCATCCCCACCAGTTTCTCCCTCCCTCACCTACTCTCTACACCAAGTCTGTCCCCATGGGCTTCCAAGTCCTGCTGAGGGCGTTACAGCTTCCCAGTGCATCTGTACAGCAGTCAAAGGGCCTCATAATGTGGTACGGAGAGTTAGTCCTTAAGCGGTGTGGTTTGTATGGAAGCCTCTGTAAGCAGGCTCCATGGTACAGCCAACACCTGAAACAGAGACATCAGCAGGATCCCCTTTTTAATTAACAGAAGAGAAAGAACCCCAAAACACAACAAAATAAAAAGCTACCCAAAATATATTCCTCTTGGAAGAATGAACAGTGGTATAATCTGGAGGAACATTTCAACGTAGTCCACTTCCAGGTTAGGTAGCCTGAGACACTGCTAAAGCAGTGCACAAATAAAAAAAAAAAAAAAAAAAAGCCACCATGTGCATGATTTGTGACCAGTTAAAATGCTACATTAACATAAAACAAACCTTTCAATGTTATTATTCAATTTAGTTGATCTCCTTTCGATACAGTGTCTCTTACCTTCACTTTTGCTACTGGAAACAAACTGGATTTTTTCAATGGCGGGAAAGACCTTGTTACTCTTTGCTTCTGATGGCCCTGGAGAGTCTACAAAAGAAAAAAAAAAAATGGCTCAAGAACACCCTTCAAAAGTCCACATACGAGGCAAAAGGGCAAATGATGAAGTACCTTCTGCAGCATCTGGCTGGGAAATGCATTCTGATGCCTTGCATTTCTTCGACTTCTGGAAGCAGAGAAAAATAAGTAAGAAAACAGCCCAGGTAGTGCAAGTACATCTCAAGGACGATGCACTGCAAATTAAGCATGCGGCATGCTGATTTGAGCTCAGCTTTCACAGTGGAGTAAATGGCTCGGCATCACTGTATTCAGGCCTGCTCATGTCACACTTACTAAAAATGAAAAATGTAAGGCCATCTGGGGATCTATCAGGCAGGATGGGAAATATCAATTAACACTACCTCCCCACCAAGAACTGAGGCACACACCATAGATGTTAGAGTGAACTGTCCAAGATCATGGAAGCCAGGATTGAAACAAAGACAGGTAGGGATTCTTCCATCAGACCCTACTTCTGAATAGATTTCAGACTTGGCAGGAGGAAAGATGAAACCTGGGGAGACAAACTGTGAGCTCCATGATAACATGGAGGTAACTGATGGGTAATTTAGAGACAGAGCCCACAGAGAAACCCTGCAATGAAAGAGCTGATATTTCTTCTAAAATACAACAATAAGAGTTCTTTTAATTAACTTTGTTCATTCATGGCTAGAGTAAATACTGGAGTCAAATAAAACCCACATGCCTTGGCATCAAAAGCCTGGGAAAGACCTGATCTCTTGAGGTTATGCAGCCAAACAGAGGGAATGTAAAATGCTGACAGGGAAAGGGCTGGGTCATTCCCAGGGTTAGAGAAGAGTGGAGTCATATTAGGAAAAGGACCATGGGAACAGACAATGAGCTTTCAGACTCTCCTCCTCCTTTCCCCACGCACTAAAGCTTTACTAAAAATTAAAAAAAAAGCTATTTAGGAGGCAAATGTTTGGAATTAAGTAAGCTTGCTACAAACATAGTCTGAGTGCTTTAGCTGACAGATGTAGGAATCTCACATTTAAAGATGCTGCAGAACCATTCATCTTTGGTACGGCTCTTGGGCAATGCTGAAGATGTTTAAAAACATGCACTGGAGCTGAAACAGCGACTCTGCTACTGCAGAGAGGTAACATGCTCCACAGCCAGCTGTATAGAGGGGGTGCCGTGCAGCCCTGGGGAGGCAGGGTTTTAACCATCCTTAAGCCTTCCACCTTACCTTTCCCACTTTCGCCTTCAGCCTTCGGTCTTCCATTCTTTTCCTCAACATCTCCACCTCTTCCTTACTGCCATTTAACAAAATGACGTCCTCTTCTTGAAAACCTCTGCCACACTTAAAAAAGGAACAAGAACAGGAGAAAATGTTTCCCAGATCGCAAACAAGCATTTTCCATTCTTATTACATGTGCACTTTTTAAACTGCCTTGCTCCACAAACACGAACCCAAAATATTCTACATCGCAGATAAAAATATCAGTAAAATGCAATAATCAATACATGTATTTATACCTGTATACAATGTAAACATAACTAACTCACCCAGGAAGACAGTCCCACCATTCTGTACGATTATTTCTCTCTCAGGAACCAGTACGCAGCTAAAATTAACATGCAAGTTGCATTCAGAAGACCTGAAAGAGATATCTACTACTCATCCCTCATCCTGCATGTCCTACAAAAGACCTAACTTCCTTCCAATCTAACTCTACAGACGCAATTCAGCAAGCCTCTTCTCTGTGTCCACAGAAAAAGACCTCCATGAATCAGGCCCCATATATTGGAAGCAGTCCTTAAGAAATCTAATCATCTCTCTTCCACTCATTCACTTTCCAGTCTCATTATTTCACTTGGTCCATTCTGCTGCTATCCTTCCATCCCCGGTAAATACCCATTCTTTCAATCGTTGTAGTCACACACACAGCTCTCAAAAGCTAGTCCCAAGTGTACTTAGTCCAATAAAAAGTTCTCACCTGCAGCTTCCTTATTCACCTTTATTTCTAAGTTTCTCAGGACAGGACATGCACTGTACTGAAGAGTACTAGGTATCCATACGGGCTCTAGAGAAAACTGGGTTGTACACAGCCTTTCAAAACCACCAAGGACCCTCCTTCCTTCCTTAAGCCTTACACACATATCTGAAGACGGGGGATATGTGGTCAAAGGCTGTTATGCCAGTCCACGAAGAAGGTCCTGCTATGAGACCAAAACTTGTCCTTTTTTGCTTGTCACAATTATATAGTTTAAAAATTATATATATGGTTTTTAAAATGGTATGCCTGGGCCACTTCTATTTGACATTTCCTAGCCTATGCCCTAAGAGACCCCTTTCTCTGCACCTATACAGCACAGAAGACATCCGATATCGTAAACTACACTCGCAGATACCAGGAGCTGGAACGGCATCTAATTGCCCTTTAATAAAAATTCCTCCTGCTAAAGAGATGCACAGACTGGAAACTGTCAGGGCTCCCCTCCCACTAGGGAGAAGCCAAACCTCAGGTTAGCAACCGATGAATAGAGATGCTATTCTCTCCTAGGCACACAGCAAGAAGATATCGGCAGGTGAAGAGTTAAAGGTTTGAAGGCGTTATGCGACATTAAGAAGGGTACAGGCTACTCACAACCTAGAGGCTACAAGAGCAGTGAGATTAAATTAAGAGTGCGCCCAGCTCTCTCTACAGAGCCCCCTGCTTACTGCCTGAATACGCTTTCCCAGACTGAACAGCACAACAGAAAGGTTACCGATATCTCTCATAGCACTCTCGGGGACGGTATTTCCTGCCTGCTAATAGAAGAGCAAACAAAATGCTAAGCAGAAAGGTGCAACTGGACACTTTTTAAATTAAGCAAGAAGAACTGTGTTAATATTAACTCATTTCATCTGCCCAAGGTCGGTCAGTCGGAGGACGCGCACAGAGCACGCTGGCCATGGGAAGGACAATGGAGAACGAGGGGGCTCTCTCACTTGAAGGTCTAAGTTGCTGCAAATAACAGACTGATCAGCTTTCACCTGAAAAAGGTAAGTCTGAAGGAAAATAGCTTTACATGGGGCCTTGGTTTCATCAGATCACTCAGATCAAGGAGCCTAAAACTACTTGCACATAACAGAAAAATTACCTCTTCAAAGCCACAGACTCCATTTACTCAAGATACTTCTTTTTCCCTTTGTAAAATGCCAGCTTAGTCAAACTATCATAGAGTACTTAAAACAATCCTTTCTGGCTCATTTTTACAGATGTGGCCTGGGTAATGCATGCACTAGGATGGAGGTCAATATTATTCTTTAGCCAGCAAGCACCAACAAAATTGCACGAATCTAACTGGGGAGTGAAAGAGTAGCTTAGTGGTGCCAGCAGTGGCTAAAGAAGCCAGGGTTCAAATCCCACTAGCCTTGGGACCTTGGTCAGGTTACCTCAGGTACAAGCTTAGGGTCTGACTTACTAGGGCTTTTCTCCCATTCTGTGCCTAGAGGAAAAAAAATGCTTAGTAAATGAGGTCCTTAGATTGTGAGCCCACTCGGGGCAGGGAAAATATATCTGTTGCAATTGAACGCAACTTGCCTTCAGCTGCCAATGAAAGGCGCGAGATAAATCTAGATAAATAAAATAAGTAACTGTACTGTACATTGCATAACGTCAACAAGTGGAAGAATGAAATCGCTTCCGGTTTTGGCTCACTCTGCTGACAGCACACGGCCCTGCCATGGACTGTCTAACAATTACTACTGACTGAAGCCTCCGCACCTCAGAAGACAGGGCCCGGCCTCACCTTTCAGGCTCCTGGCATTGGCTAGCAGCACATTTTGCACTGAAGCTTCAGTTGGAAACAGACAAAAAAAACCAACTCATTTTGAGGCCGTCTCTTGGTTCACACTGCCCCAGGGTAGTGACCGGCACCTAAGAGACCCACCAAGAAAACCTGAAAATAGAAAGACCTTCTGAGATAAGGACCGTCAGTTATTTCCTCATGTACTCACGAGGGAGGATCGGATATTCCAGGGAACGAGTCTAGAGGAGCAGGCAACGCATCCCTTCTGTGAAAACAATTGCTTACTCGTCTTCCGTAACATCAGAGCAAAAGAAATGGCAGCCAGAGCAGATGGGGAGGGGGGGGGGGGGGAAAAGCCCATCCTGAAGTTTCATCTCTCTCGCTGTGACCTCCTGGGCTCATCCTCTCCCTGCACTTTGCTTTCTTCAGATAGAAAAACAGCTTCTGCAGAATTTCCCAACACTTCTAGCCTGCTTTCAGAAAACCATCCCATTTTCTGTGGTCACCAAATCTGAGTGAATCCTTTCTCTGACCAATTGCCAATAAAGAAGAAATGTCCAAAAAGAACAAACAATGGAGGATCAACCACCAACTTCGTGCTTGCAGTCAATCCCATTTTTCCCTGTCCCTCTTGCTTCAGAGCCATGCAAACCACAAGAGATGAGAAAATCTGGAATTCAGCGGACGCTAACTTCAAGAGGATAAGAGCTGTGGAAAACCTTACAAGGAACGTTAGCCTTGGACTGCGATGGCATCCAAAAGAATTAGTGAGAGTCTCGGGGCTGGAGCACTGGGAATGGATGAGATCATAGCTCTTCCATGTACGAGGAACAAGGCAGTCTGCGTCAGATTCTCTCACCGGATCTGATAGTCAACGATACTGTTCCTTCCCCCAAACCTGAGTAACAGTCCAGTCCAAGGAGGAGATATTGGCATACCACAGTCATTTTACATTAGATATGATTTTCTGGTGACATCATTCTAAATAAACAATATGGATGATAAATGAGTCATTTACAGAACTATTTCCAGCAATAACTGCTAACAATAATAAATCTGATAACTGAAAATCAAGTGAAAAGAAATCACTTCTAAGTCATTAAAAAACAAACAAACCCCCCCCCCCAAAAAAAAAAACTTCCTTGGGACTCTGGAAGATTAAGTTTGCAGTGATTATGAGTTTACAGAAAGCTTTAGGCAGCAGGAGACATATCCACTCATGACAGCACATAAAAAGTGTTTTCCAGCTATCAAACATTACGAGTCATAACGAGAAGAACTATATACAATGAAACAAAAGAAGATGAACTGGCAGATATCTGTCAGGACATCAGTTTTCAGAGATTCAAAAGCTAATGTTATCTTCTAGCTGAGCCAAACATGCATTAAATGTGTCCACCAAGATTACTATTGGGAATAGGCAGAATCCGTCATCTGCATGCTTTTAAAATCTGATTTCCAGGAAAGTCTGTGGATGCCTCTGCTCTGTTCTGTCCATGGCTCTCTACCTAAGATGTTTGGCACAAACTGCCACGGTCCCTATATCTGGTTGTGTAGTATTCCAATGGGCACCTGAACTCCTCCATAACAAATCCAAATTAAGTGCTGATGAACAGCACAGTAATATTTTACCAAGGCAGCGTGGAATAATCCGGGAAGAGAAATGGCTAGCCACTACTAGCCTAGCTAGGCAAGATAAACCGTTAGCTCAGCACTAGATATTTAGTCTGAAACCCATGCATATGTTAAACAGGCACTCATGATAGAGCACCCCCTCCCTTAACCCGCTCCAATCCATCTCTCCCGGGCGCCCAATATTTAAATCAGGCGCCATAGTAAAAACGAAGCAATTGGGGAAATTGTGCATCCTTAGTGCTTCCTCAGCAGTGGCTGCTCAGGAGAGGTGATGATCAGATTAGGAAAATGGATGCTCAATTCTGTGTGTCCCTTTTCTTAACCTGTGCACAGCCACGGGTTAGGAAAATGGACGCTCGTTAATTAAGCATCCTTTTTCCTAACCTGCCCGCCGGCACCCTGGTTTTTAAATCCTATTTTGGTTTCTCCAACCTATTATTGCAATGATATTAAGTCAGAGGAACAAAAAAAAGGAACAGAAAAGCAGTATTTTCTACTTTTCTGTTAACTTGAGGGGCAGGCGTTAAATTTTGCAGGTTAAAATGTGCGTGTTGGGAGCACTTTTTTTTTTTTTTTTTAAATTGGTGGGGAAATAGGTAATAGCTTCATCAACACGAATTTACATGCGATGAGCCTCATTACCTATGCTCTCACCCCAGTTTTGCACTGGGGGGTTATGGAAGCGCGTCCAAAACGTGCATCTAATCGCAAGTTGAGCCGTGCGCTGTGGCCAACCTGAAAGTGCACAAGATCAACTCTTGAAATCTCAGATTGGGAAGGAAGGCTTTGGCACTAGGGACTGCCACAGAGTGTGGCAAATTCACAATCTTGCAACCATGCTGAAGCTTTTTCCTCACATGCGACTCTCAAAGAGCTTGTTCAAATGGCGCTCTTTTATGCAACTGTGAGATATGCGATACACATGGTTTGACAGGTCGAGTATTTTTGATATGGATGATGCAGAAGAACCCTTAGAAATATGCTACATGTACAAGTTATTCAAAGCAAACTGTGTTAGTAAAGAAAAGGACAAAGCAGGATTTAAACCAACATACAAGTGTTTCCATCAGCGACTCCAGATCAATAGCAAGCTTCAGCAGACCTTGAACAAATATTGACAGGTGGTGCATCACTGGCTTTTTGTTAATGAACTTTGCCTAAACACTAGGAAGACAGAGATTAGTTAGGCGAGCATGAACCAAGTCCCTGACTTAAGGCTGCACATTATTGTTGATGGCATACTGATACCTGAGAAAACTCCAAATTAAGTATGGAGTACGCGTCTTCAGTTTTTTAAAGCTTTTTTTGACTGCTGAAACCTTATCTTCAATTGTCAATAGAAAAGGGATACCACTGTACGAAGGGACAGATTTCAAAATTTGGGCTCCTTTTCTGAGTTTTTATAATTTGGGCCACTGGATACAGGGTTTCTCAGACTGGTTTGTTAGATGTTGTTAAAAGTGCTGATTTTTCTTAAAATGGCTTTTATTTCTATGAGCTGTGGTATGTGCACTTTGTTCTGATATAAACACTTTACAATTGTTTGTTATGCCATATTTTGTACTGTCAGTTTGCTCACACCTGCAATGAAATTAAAAAAAAAAAAAAAAAAAAAAAAAGAACGAACAGCGAAACTAGTTCCAGTTTTGTCCAAAAATTGACTGCTATAGCTCTCTGTAAATGGACTATCAGCAAGAGCGCTCCGTTGATTATTATAACAAAATCTGGCAGCAAGACTGCTTTTGGGATGGTCATAGCAGGTTCATATCTGTCCAGCCTTACATGCTGATAAGCTCTAGGTTTCATGCACCATTCCATCTTTTAGACACAAGTGACTTGGATGATCAAGCTCTACTGCTCCAAAGATTGAGTAACTTGGTTATCATGGGCACAGGTAGTTTGCCTCTATCTTATTTATTTATTTATTATTTATTTAACAGCTTTTGTCAGACAAGCAACAGAGAATAAAATTGGGCTCCAGCTTTTTTTTTTTTTGAGTCACGCTCCTTATTGTGTGGTGTTTCACAAGGTTCCCCATCACCTATTCTTTTTAATATTTTTCTACAATCACTGGATGCTATTATTAGAAATCTAGAATTTACGGATTATAGTTACACAGATGTTTTAGAAACTACTAACCAGAATGTGAATGCAGCTTTCTTAGTGATTGGTGACTGGATACAAGCCAGTCATTTCAAAACTTAATCCCGATTAAACTGAATTACTGTGGGTGGGCAAAACAGAGCTACCTGCTGCTAATTCTTGTTTATTGATGGGTAGTGCCATGGGAATTATCCACTCTGTTAATGGTAGGTCAGATTAGCCTAATGGTTATGAAGACATATGGCAAGTTCTGGTTGGTAAGACAAACGCATCCATCTTTATGGCAATCAATCCTAAAATGTGATTCAAACAGTGGTTCTCTCCCATCTGGATTAAGGCAACATAGGTATTTCCTGTGATGTTATAGGCATAGTTGCAATTAGTCCAAAATACCATTGCTAGGGTCATTACTGGCCGGAAGATATAGAACAAGGCCACATTGCTGTTGGCTGCTTTGTATCGGTCACCTATCAAACTCCATGCTCCTTTTAATATTCTCACTATTACGTGCCCCAGACTAGACAAAGTGCACAATATCTTCCTTGAAGGCTCTTATGTTCTAGCTGAGATTACTGCTTGGCTCTACCCTCTGTCCAAAAGTAAAGCTCGCCAGCTCATGGGAAAGATCATTCACTGGTAAGGGGCTGCAGTTACAGAATGCACTACCAATAGATTGGAGACTGACCGACTCCATTTTTGGAAAGCATCAAAGACCTGGCTATTTGGTCAATTTTTTGGCACACAGGAGGTGATCCCTGATGAAGTCCAATTTTATATGTGCCGAATTGGAAAGGTATCTTTCCCAGTTCAGATCCAGTGGTTGCTTGGACAAACTGGACATGACCATGGTAGTAGGGGGAGGGCCTACTCCAGACTGATTGTTTTCATTTTTTATTTACTCATGGATTTGTATAAGTTTGTACTTTTAATTAAGACTGTATGTGATATTTAAAATGCTGTTGTACTTTGCTTTGAATTTGGATGCCCCATGGAAAAGGAAGAGAAATGCTTATTTCAATTAAATTTAAATCCTCATGCTGACAAAATTTTGAGAGGATCTAGCCTCTCAAATGCATCTTTTTACTCTCCTATACGAAATTAAGTTTTCCAATCTCTGCAGAAAGCTCATCTTGCAGGAACTAGAAAACTTATATTTGTAGCATTAATGCTGTGGAACAGTCTCCCCTTGGAAACCAAGCGGAGGTAGATTACTTACAGTTCTGTGGCCCGGCTCTTTATCCAAGCATTGCCATTTCACTTAACCTTTGGAAAGCACCATCTGTTAGATGGTGCTGTTCAGTTCACAAACCTAGAATTGTCTAATTTTTATGGTATTTGTGGATATTTTGTTACTGCATAAGCTATTTAATTTATTTATATTGTATACTGTATTTGTTTCATATAATAATTTTTGATTTCTTATCTGCTGCAAGCCATAATCTGAATGTACAAACCAGCTAGCAAGGTAAAGAATATGAAAGAAGCCTGACATACTGTAACTAAATGGAAGACATCAGAATAACTAAAACATTAAACATTTTTTCTTCTCCTTGTTATGCAGATTTTCCAAAACAAAGCATGGTGAAAAGAAAGTTTCAGAAACGGAAACAATGACCCAGCTGGATGCAGTCAAGTCTGGATTTATACTCTGCCTTGGCATTTCTATCTTCATCTGCACTTTTATTTATATAAACTCTCCCCCTCCTAAGGAGCCAAACGAACAGAAATTCCTTCCCATCTCAATAGAATGCGGCTTCTACCCAGATGAGCTTTGCTCAGCTCTCTTCCAGGGCTTGGCGGCAGCGCCTACAATTGGAAATTTCTGCCAACAAGCTATTCCCCAAGGGGCAACACAAATATCCATCTTACTACAAAATCCAGGCAACTGCTCAAGGTTGATTAAAGAACTGCATTTCATAACAAAAGCTCTGTCTGAAGAGGAAGCCAACTTCTCCTTGGCTTACATCATCACCATTCACAAAGAGCTGGAGATGTTTGTGAAGCTTCTCAGAGCCATATATGCACCACAGAACGTTTACTGCATCCACATTGACGAAAAGTCTTCCAAGGCCTATAAAAATGCTATCCAAAGCTTGGTCAATTGTTTTGAGAATGTTTTTATTGCATCTAAGAGAGAAAATGTTGTATACGCAGGATTTTCAAGACTCCAAGCGGACATTAACTGCATGAAAGACCTGTTCCGTTCCAAAATTCAGTGGAACTATATCATTAATCTTTGTGGGCAGGACTACCCAATTAAGACAAACCGGGAAATTATTCAATATCTTAAGAGCAAATGGAATGGGAAAAACCTAACTCCTGGTGTTGTTCAACCAGCCCATATAAAACACAGAACACGTGTTAGTTACAAGGAGTTTGTTCACGTTGGAGTATCTTATGTATACCCAACCACCAATGTGAAAGACGAACCACCACATAACCTCACCATATATTTTGGCACCGCCTATTATGCACTCACTAGGAAGTTTGCAGAGTTTGCACTGACTGATGAGCGTGCAAAAGATTTACTGGAATGGTCGAGGGACACATACAGTCCAGATGAGCACTACTGGGTCACACTGAATCGTTTGAAAGGCAAGGCCTATATTTTTTGAATGTACAATGCTTTGACATATATACATTCTAGGGATATTGAGATCACATCCATAAATTTTGTACAATGCAAGCGAATGCGATAAGGAAAAGTTAGCAAGGTAGTGTAGTAGTTAGAGCACAAAGCTATGAAACCTGGAGACTAGACATCCCATTTCTACCACTATGCCACTGACCAGAGCACTTAGCCTCTTTTGGTCTTTTCCCCCTCAGTAGTTTCTGCTGTTTCCTCCCCTTCCCTGATGGCATGTCTAGACAGCTCAAAGGACTCTCGGCTGTGAGACACATTCCCCAAGACACATCCTTAATAACATCACAGTAGCCAGAGCCATGTTCCTGCTCTCCCTCCACAGTGGTTGCAGGTCCAGGCCCAATGAACAGGGAGTATAAACCCGGATCCCTGTGCTACAGTGCTGAGTCCTCTGCCAGGGGACTTCAAAAACTAAATTACATACAAGCATGAGCCTCAGCTCCCAACCTAAGTGGGTACTGATTGCATCTTGTCTTTGTTCAAACTGAGGATGGTCTGTTATTTTCATTGGGGACAATCAATTTACCTTTTGCAATGCTGTTTAATAAGGTAGGGATGTGCTGTTTTTTTTGGGTTTTTTTTAATTTGTTCCATTACAAAATTATTTAAGGGCTGATAGGGTTGTGGTGGTGGAATCTAGACAACAGTGAGAAATGTTTGCTTTCTCTACTTCCTAGAGCCTGTCCAGATTTCCCATCCACAGATGATAACCTGAAACATATTCACAAGCTTCTTTTAAGAACTCTTCATCTTGGGCAGAAAAGCACTGTTGGTTTACCTCACGTCTCTGCTTACTCCCTTTCGAGTCAGAAATTCTAACTTACAAATACAGATTTGGGAACTTATTTTGGTACATTTTCTATATCTGCCTTCCAAGTGTCTCCCTGACCCTCTGGCATTCAATGAGCGTTAGAGAGCAAGAGGGTCTTTCGGGGAAGGCAGTGCAGACGGGGTCACGGGTAGGTCAATCCTTCTTCCTCTCACATTTCACTGTTATTTCTTAGATGCTCCCGGTGCTACTCCTGATGCTCTCTGGGAAGGAAATATACGCGCTATAAAATGGCGGGATCAGGAAGGAAATTCTCACAGTGGCTGTCAAGGTAATTGTTACTTGTACGAAGGAATCCTTTAAAAATAAGCAGGCCGATTCAGTATCGGCGCGGGGAAAACGGGCGCTCTGGGGCGCCGCATTTAATATTGAAATCAGCAACCACGGTAAAAAGGAGGCGCTAGGGGAAACTGTGCACCCCTAGTGCCTCCTTGGCAGCGGGCACTCAGGAGAGGTGGCTGTCAGCGGGATCGGAAAATGGACGCTGGTTAATTGAGCATCCCCCCTTTTCCTAAGCTGACCGCCGGCACACTTTTTTTTTTTAAATTGTTCTCCTTTTTGTTCCTCAGACTTAATATCGCCACGATCTTAAGTCGGAGAAAGTACAGGAAAGCAGTATTTTCCACTCTTCTGTACACTTTTTGGGCTGCTCCAGGCAGGCGTTAATTTCTGAGGGTAAAAATGTGTGCGTCAGGCACACTTTTTTTTTTTGCATCGGGGGAGAATAGCTGATAGCCTCATCAACATGAATTTACCTGTGATGAGCACTATTAGCTTCCCTGGGGGTTGGATGCACTAATCCCCTTATAGCATGAGGAGTTGTGGATGCGCGTTTTGGATACTCATCCAACCACGGGTTAACCAGTGCGCTTGGTTGAGCACAGTATATTGCATCGGCCTGAAAAAGATTCTCAGGGCATGAAACACAGGCATGCAGAATAAACTGTTTTATTAATTTTGCAATAACTGTTATACCCCCAACCTTTTTGTTTTTTTTAATAGTATACCAGTGCGGAGGCCTCTTGTAGCTCCTTCCCTGTACAATCCAAATACCTGTAACCAGTCAATCTAGATCTGTAATGCAGTGTCTCCAGTCTCCCACAGTGCTGAAGACCTAAGATTTATGGTTCAGCTTCTTTAGTTGTTTACAAATTTTCAAAGATTTATCAGGCTCCTATTTGCAACAGCACCCTGTCCTTCTCGACGCAGCTTGTCTGCAAAATATGTACGTGTCAGGGGACTGCTGTTTCATATAAGACTGTGCCATGTTTAAGGTTTGAAGTACAATGGACAGCGTTGGATTAAATAATTCAGATTTGGTGTGTAAAAAAGCTAATATCCACGAGCAAAGGTGAAAGGGGCAAATGTAATTAGGTTGTCAACCAGCTATAAACAGAGCCGATTACATGTAAATTATAGTACATCTAATATCTCCCTCTCCTTGCAGGTCACTACATTCGAGATGTCTGTGTGTATGGGCTTGGGGATTTACAATGGATCATTGAATCACCACATTTATTTGCTAATAAGTTTGAGTACAGCAGGTACCCTCTTGTGACAGAGTGCTTAGAAAGACGATTTAGGATAAAACTCCTACAGCAAGCAGACGTCCCTCTGGAAGCGCACTGGCATTTTCAACTGGATAACTATTTTAATATGAAAATAAATGTCTAAACGAGAGGTATACCAAATTATAATGGATGGGGAAGATGAGGTATGAAGCCTCGAAGACTTATCACACTGCCGTCTTTGTTTACTGACCTGGCAGGCCTTAGAACCCGAGGATAGCAAACAATGAGAAGGCCACGTCTTCCAAAATGGTATCACTGCTTTGATTCTGCTGTAAAATTACACTAATGGATCAGCACTTTCCTCATAAAGAGAGGAGTTTTAATGGAAAAAAAAAAAAAGCAATACATATTTTGGCAGACTCATCTAAAGATGGATAGCAAGTCACAGCTATCCGTTTGCAAGCGAGGGACTGCACAACTGACAGACAGTGGAAGGAGTCCAGATCAGAGGAGCGCCCCCACAGCGTACACTAACCAACTGCTTCTAGAGCAAAAGGGAGTAAAACTGTTCCCATGTTATTTCAAAGGGGAGCAGAGCAAAGCTAATTTCATGTGCTCCTACTATATTATCATCAGCTGATATCTGTATGGCTAAATAGAAACAAAATACAAACATCAGGCCTGATCTTTCTCACTAACATTCTTTTGACTTGGGGGGGGGGGGGGGGGGGGGGAGGAGATATATATATATACTAGCCGTTAACATTTAAAAAAAATTTTCGGTCCATTTCCTTCCCACTCCCTCCCCCTCATTCTCCCGCTAGTCTCCCTCCCCCCTCCCCTCACTCTCTCCTCCCTCCCCCCTCTATTCTCAACCTCCCCCCTCTATTCTCCCTCCCTCTCACCTTCCCCCCTCACCCTCCCCCTCACCTCACTCTCTCCTGCCTCCCTCCTCCCCTCAGCTCACTCTCTCCTCCCTCCCCTCAGCTCATCCACAACCGGCAGACGGGGGGCTGTCCCTCCCTCCCTCGTGCCGCCGTTACTGCTCCTCCCGCTCCTGCTCGTCGTCGCCTCTCCTGCTCCTAGCGACCCAGCGCTATTTTTTTTTTTCCGGGCACTCTGGCCAACGTGCTCACCCGCGCATGCACTGTAGAGCTGCTCTCTACTGCGCATTTGCGGCATGTCGGTCAGGGCTCCCTTATCTAGTAGATAAGAAATCTTCATTTGTGTTAAGTTCATACAGAACATTTAGAAAGCCATTACTTAGAAATGTTGTGGAGGCTGCAAAATTTTCAGTTTTCTTGAAAGCAATCTGCCTCTTTGTACCAATCCCCAGATACACCACCAAGCACCATCCACGTGCAGGTCCCCAGAGGCAGGCAGAGCTCAGAGTTTCAATGCGTGGATGAGACGATGGTGCAGGGAAGAGGGATTCAGCTTTGTAAGGAACTGGGGAAATGTTTGGGGAAAGGGGAGACTTTTCTGAAAGGATGGGCTCCACCTTAACCAGAGTGGAACCAAGCTGCTGGCACTAACTTTCAAAAAGGAGATAGAGCAGCTTTTAAACTAGAACAAGGGGGAAAGCTGACAGTCACTCAGCAGTGCATGGTTCGGAGAAATGTATCCTTGAAGGATACTAATGAAACAGGAGAGTTAGGGCATCCCAACAGAGAGGTTCCATTAAAAGCAAACATAGTCCATGTGCCTATATGTAAAAAAACACTGAAGCTAATGATTTCCGAATTATCCCTAAAAACTGAAAAGCAGGTTTTTAATACAAACAAAAAACACACTTTGAAATGTCTGTATGCCAATGCCAGAAGTCTAAGAAGTAAGATGGGAGAGTTAGAGTGTCTAGCAGCAAAATGATGAGATTGACATAACTGGCATCACAGAGACTTGGTGGAAGGAGGATAACACACTGTCCCATTGGTTATCAGGGTACAAATTATATCACAATGATAGGGAGGATCAACTTGGTGGGGGTGTGGCACTTTATGTCCGGGAGAGTATAGAATCCAACAAGATAAAGATCATACAAGAGACTAAATGCTCAACAGAATCTATATGGGTAGAAATCCCATGTGTGTTGGGTAAGAGTATAGTATTAGGAGTTATACTACCGTCCACCTGGACAAAATGGTCAGACAGATGATGAAATGCTAAGAGAAATCAGGGAAGCAAACCAATTTGGCAGTGCAATAATAATGGGAGATTTCAATTACCACATAGTACAAAAAGTGCAGATAAATTGTCAATCCTGACAGAGGACTCAAAGCTGGTTTCAAAAGTGAAATAAGTTTTTATTAATTCATTAGGCAACTCCACTGGTTTATATCACAAGAAGCTTTACGGCATCCCCCGACACGGTCCCGTGTTTCGCCTAGGGCTGCATCGGGAGGGCACGCCAGCAGGGATTCACATATGAAATACTGACAGCTGATGTGCTTAATTTTGACAGGGCGCTCCCTGTCAAAATTAAGCACATCAGCTGTCAGTATTTCATATGTGAATCCCTGCTGGCGTGCCCTCCCGATGCAGCCCTAGGCGAAACACGGGACCGTGTCGGGGGACGCCGTAAAGCTTCTTGTGATATAAACCAGTGGAGTTGCCTAATGAATTAATAAAAACTTATTTCACTTTTGAAACCAGCTTTGAGTCCTCTGTCAGGATTGACAATTTATCTGCACTTTTTGTACTATGTGATATTGCTTCAAAGTGCAGTCTGCTCTGGCATGTACTTTTGGTCCTAGATTTCAATTACCCCAATATTGACTGGGTAAATGTACATCAGGACTTGCTAGAGACATAAAGTTCCTGGATGTAATAAATGATTGCTTCATGGAGCAATTGGTTCAGGAACCAACAAGAGAGGGAGCTATTTTAGATTTAATTCTTAGTGGAACAGACTTGGTGAGAGAGTGGTAACAGGGGGGGGGGGGGGCACTTGGCAACAGTGATCATAACATGATCAAATTTAAACTAATAACTGGAAGGGGGACAATAAGTAAATCTGCAGCTCTAATACTAAACTTTCAAAAGGGAAACTTTGATAAAATGAGGAAAATAGTTAGAAAAAACTGAAAGGTGCAGCTGCAAAGGTTAAAAGGGTTCAACAGGCTTGGACATTGTTTAAAAATACAATCCTAGAGGTGCAGTCCATATGTATTCCACACATTAAGAAAGGTGGAAGGAAGGCAAAACAATTACAGTCATAGTTAAAAGGTAAGGTGAAAGAGGCTATTTTAGCCAAACATCCTTCAAAAATTGGAAGAAGGATCCATCTGAAGAAAATAGGATAAAACACAACTTGACAATGCTTAAGTGTAAAACATTGATAAGACAGGCGAAGACAGAATTTGAAATGAAGTTGGCCATAGAGTCAAAAACTCATAATAAAAACTTTTTAAAATATATCCAAAGCAAAAAACCTGTGAGGGAGTTGGTTGGACCATTAGATGACAGAGGGGTTAAAGGGACTCTTAGGGAAGATAAGGCCATTGCAGAGAGACTAAATGAATTCTTTGCTTCCATGTTTACTAATGAGGATGTTGGGGAGATACCAGTTCTGGAGATGGTTTTCAGGGGTGATGAATCAGACGAACTGAATGAAATCACTGTGAACCTGGAAGATATAGTAGGCCAGATTGACAACCTAAAGAGTAGCAAATCACCTGGACCGGATGGTATGCATCCTAGGGTACTGAAGGAACTAAAAAAATGAAATTTCTGATCTATTAGTTAAAATTTGTAACCTATCATTAAAATCATCCATTGTACGTGAAGACTGGAGGGTGGCCAATGTAACCCCAATATTTAAAATAGGCTCCAGGGGCGATATGGGTAACTATAGACCAGTGAGCCTGACTTCAGTGCCGGGAAAAATAGTGGAAACTATTCTCAAGATCAAAATCGTAGGGCATATAGAAAGACATGGTTTAATGGAACACAGTCAACATAGATTTACCCAAGGGAAATCTTGCCTAACAAATCTGCTTCATTTTTTTTTAAGGGGTTAATAAAACATGTGGATAAAGGTGAACCGGTAGATGTAGTGTATTTGGATTTTCAGAAGGCGTTTGACAAAGTCCCTCATGAGAGGATTCTAAGAAAACTAAAAAGTCATGGGATAGGAGGCGATGTCCTTTCGTGGATTACAAACTGGTTAAAAGACAGGAAACAGAAAGTAGGATTAAATGGTCAATTTTCTCAGTGGAAAAGGGTAAACAGTGGAGTGCCTCAGGGATCTGTACTTGGACCGGTGCTTTTCAATATATATATAAATGATCTGGAAAGGAATACGACGAGTGAGGTTATCAAATTTGCGGATGATACAAAATTATTCAGAGTAGTTAAATCACAAGCGGATTGTGATACATTACAGGAGGACCTTGTAAGACTGGAAGATTGGGCATCCAAATGGCAGATGAAATTTAATGTGGATAAGTGCAAGGTGTTGCATATAGGGAAAAATAACCCTTGTTATAGTTACATGATGTTAGGTTCCATATTAGGAGTTACCACCCAGGAAAAAGATCTAGGCATCATAGTGGATAATACTTTAAAATTGTCGGCTCAGTGTGCTGTAGCAGTCAAAAAAGCAAACAGAATGTTAGGAATTATTAGGAAGGGAATGGTTAATAAAACGGAAAATGTCATAATGCTTCTATATCGCTCCATAGTGAGACCGCACCTTGAATACTGTGTACAATTCTGGTCGCCGCATCTCAAAAAAGATATAGTTGCGATGGAGAAGGTACAGAGAAGGGCAACCAAAATGATAAAGGGGATAGAACAGCTCCCCTATGACGAAAGGCTGAGGAAATTAGGGCTGTTCAGCTTGGAGAAGAGACGGCTGAGGGGGGATATGATAGAGGTCTTGAAGATCATGAGAGGTCTTGAACGAGTAGATATGAATCGGTTATTTACACTTTCGAATAACAGAAGGATTAGGGGGCATTCCATGAAGTTAGCAAGTAGCACATTTAAGACTAATCGTAGAAAATTCTTTTTCAGTCAACACACAATTAAGCTCTGGAATTTGTTGCCAGAGGATGTGGTTAGTGCAGTTAGTGTAGCTGGTTTTAAAAAAGGATTGGATAAGTTCTTGGAGGAGAAATCCATTAACTGCTATTAAACAAGTTTACTTAGGGAATACCAACTGCTATTAATTGCATCAGTAGCATGGGATCTTTTTGGTGTTTGGGTATTTGCCAGGTTCTTGTGGCCTGGTTTGGCCTCTGTTGGAAACAGGATGCTGGGCTTGATGGACCCTTTGTCTGACCCAGCATGGCAGTTTCTTATGTTTTTAAATGACATCTACAGCAGCTTCTGAATATCTTGGCTCTGAACATCAAGAAGGCTATTTAACAGTTTCACTAAGATTGAGTTTCTGCCATAGTAAATTTGCTGACAAGTTCCTAGGTTTGTCATGGAGAGCAAGGTAAGAATACCCCCAAAAACATTTAGTAACCAAATGACTTGTTTTCACACACTTTATCCAAGCTTATATTCTATCATTTGAGAGGTGCAACAGACTAAATAGAATTTCTGAACAAATTACCAGACACTCAATATAAGGACTAAACGCACATATATAAATGACAGTATTTTCCTTTATTTTCTCATTATCAGTTATGTTATATTGTTTCAATGTGCACCTTTACATGGAGCAGTAAAAAGAAAAATGGTGCTTATTGTTATGAAAGCAGAGAGCGGTGGCATCGCTGGCCTAGTGACAGTACTTGGTTCCTGCACCCAGCAGAGCAGGGGCTGTGGATATTGCAGACTCACCAACTGCACCCCCATGGAGTGAGGAAGTTTCAGTCATCACCTACTGGGCACCAGAAGGAACTGCAGCCTGTGTTTCTCAGCCAGCAGACTATCACCACAATGGCTGAGCTACACAGACCAGGAGAAGAAAACAAATAGGAGGAAAATCCCTGGGCAGCTGTGAATGAAGGCTCATGATGCTTTAATCACAACAGGGGCAAGTTTTAAGGACAAAAGGAGTAGCAGCGGAGCAATCCAGTGCATGTACTGTGAGCTTTCCTGCAAGAGACCCAAATTTGATTCCTAGGCCAGCCAGGACTAGAGATGCCACTGATGCAGCATTTACAAGGAGGGAAGGAGGAGGGAAAAAGGAGTCTTAGTCACCAGAGATAGAGCCCAGACTCAAATGTATTGGGTTCAAGAAGGAGATGTGATCTGTGGCTGGGCTGAACAAGGGGGTGATTAGAAAATGGGGAAAATCTCCACGTAGTTAAAAAAGGTTTATGGCACTGAAGCCTTGGAAAGGCTGGTTTTGAAACAACAGAAAGAAGCAGGAGGAAACAGTGAGGGCAAAAATGAAAGGACTAGATCTGCAGATGAAGCAATGATGGACTTTGCAAAAGATATAGAAGCCACTGGGGGAGGAAAAAAGAAGAAATGAAAGGCAAAACTGTAAAATAATTTTACAAACCACAGGGAAGAGATAAGCAAACATGCCATCCTTTCTGCATCCGACTGCAAGAGCACACCATTAAATGTCAGTGGGATTAATGGGCAAGAGGTCACAGTAAACCACCTGAGCACTAAGGTTTGCAGTAGGCGAGAGCTCTAACAGTCCCTTTAGTTTTAAAGCCAATATATTACCTATTAGCTAACCTGCCTAAAGATGCGCTGTCCCCATGTATATATATCAAGCAGCTTTTCGGATACAAAAGATTTCAACTGTCTGTGCATGCTCCACATTCAAACTGTAAACGTTCCTAGAGGTATAAATCAGGTGGTGTGGGTGGGTGGGTGACAGTTTCTGAAGTAAAGGTGGTGGCGATGGTGTGCACGGTCCATTATAGCAATGATTCTCAAACTGGACGCAAGGCTGGGAGGCGGCTGCAAGATGCCTGGTTTGGTGTAACTCTAGTTGTAGTTCTTTGTACTGCAGTTTTAAATGGCTAAATTTACTACCAAGCTGCAGTCTTTTCTGGATTGGGAAGGGGTGTGTGTGTGTGGGGGAGGGGGGGGGAGGTAGAAACACTGCCGCTGACAATAGCTTTCAATCAAAATGAGTAATTACAATTATGGATCATCAATACCTTTATTCAGGTCTCATACTTAAGCATAGCACAGAAATGCATACCCTACTGCAGCTTCCTGCCAGAAGAGTGCATCCTTTACTGCACTTACTCCATATATTGCTTTCAATTCGATCCTGGGACACAACATAGGAAACTCTGCCTGACAGTAAACATCCAGATTAAGGGTGGCATTTTATAAATTAAATACATACACACTAACATATCTATATAGTGACCCCTATAATTAAACAAAGCAGACTCTCTCCTATGAGACAAGTCCTCTGATTGCTTCCTATGTGTGGCACAGCAACACTGTCTAGTTGGACTTCCAAGGGCAGATTTAGATTATACTCTATCAAAGCTAATTATATTTCTGGCCTAAACAGTAGCATAATTTGTAAGGGTAGTACCACCTTCCAGTGATTTTGATTAATAAACTGTCAGCCGGAGCCAAATTGTTGATATATTTTTACAATTTACCCGAAAGACAGGTAGGATCAGTAGATCTCCATCTACTATTAAAGAAATGATATCAGCAATAGCGGGTCACATCATTTCGGGATTTAGAGTCTTGACTCTGCACCTAGCATCTCCTACACAGATTCCACCCTGGGGAAACCTGGCTAATGGAGTGTGTCAACATAAACAAACCTTTACCTCCCGAGAGCCCAGTAACAACCTTCCCCAGGAGCTTATTTGCTAATCTTCTGCTTAGCAACATGGAATAGGAGCTATATTAGTATACAGCCTGGGACCTTGCTTCTTAACATCTGATTCTTTCCTGTGTCCACACTCCCACCCATAAGAACAGGATCCACCAAAAGATGTGCTGGCCAGAGCAGCGGAAGGCAAACACTCAAAACTTCTTTAAAAATCATCTTATTGTGGTCAGATCCCAATTTCAGCAACCAACAAGGATAAGGAAGCCTGTTCACAAGACAACAAACAAGTACAATAGCATGAGGTTTTCTCTTACTCTAAAACCAAAATGTCATTATCTCTGCTGGCTAAAAGAACTAGCTTGGCACATGAAATTTTGCATCCCAGGGGTTATGAGGCATTTTACCTACAAGAAGGGTGATTGTAAAAGTGCTTAGGAAAACTATTTGTGAATGACAACAGAAGAGGAGCCAATGATATGCGGTCTCCTTCCTTTCAACTGCTTTGTGCAAAAGGCAGTGCCTCACCCATTTTAATCTAAAGTTTACTGCTTCACCTGTCGGTGGCTCCCAAATTCAGTTCCCAAAGTTCTCTCAGTCATGTTAGATTTTCAGGCTATCCACCATGAACTTTCATGAGAAATATTTGCTTACATTTTTTTTCTAAGAATAGGGTTAATTTTAATAATTTGATTACTCTGAAAACTAGAACTGGATCAAAAATTGACAAACCCTAGGCTGGGGTTCTTTAACACACATACGATCTGTGTGATTTGTGTTGTTATAAACAAAGACTTACCTTGTGACAAACATCTGTTTTAATTTCCCTCAGTGCTCGCTCAGAGAAAACACAACCACAGCTTCGCAGAACACAAAATCTGGAGCAAAAGGAAAAAAAAATACTAGATCAAAATGTAAAAACGGTACCAGCATTAGCACAGTTTTACATTTACACCTTCATTTGATAAAACTTAGGTTCAAACCTACAATTATGGTAAAAGAAATTTAACACTGATTAAAAAAAAAGAATTTAAGTTTTTATGTACAAGTGCAGAAATAAAATAAGTAATAATGTAGAATGATTTATAAACACACCTCTGAAAGGACCAGAAGTAGTGAAGAGCTGTTCCTGTCGTGTGTCTATGTGTATCTGGCCTCTAGAGCTGTACTCACAATTCAGCTTTTAGTATAATTAAAGGAAAATTGGTTCTTACCTGCTAGTTTTCGTTCCTGTAGTACCACGGATCAGTCCAGACAATGGGTTGAGCCTCCTGTCCAGCAGATGGAGACAGACCAAAACTGAAAGGGTATCCTATATCAGGACAGAGCCTACCCTGCATCCCTTCAGTATAAACATCATCAAAGCAGATAACTATAAAGATAACCAGTAGAAGATCAAGCAAGCAACAAGAAAAACTGATAAATTGAACAACTGAAAGAACTATGTATATACCGTATTTTTCGCTCCATAAGACGCACTTTTTTTCCCCCAAAAGTGGGGGGGAAATGTCTTATGGAACGAATATAAAAAAAAATAAAAATCTAACAAAACCCCCGCCCCCTGCTGACCCCCCCAGACCTTCCAAATTAATTTACTATAACCCCCCCCCCCCCTAGACCTGTCATAAGTCTTAGTGGTCCGGGAGCGATTATTGGCAGCCGACGGCCCAAGCCCAGGAAATTGCTCCTGGACCCCCGCTGGACCACCAGGGACTTTTGGCAGATCTGGGGGGGGGGGGGGGGGGGCCGGAGGGTGGGGGTTCCCACAGAATTAGAAAGACAAAAGTTTTCTGATCTGGGGAATGGACTGAAATGGCCCTCCCCAGACCCGAAAACAAAATGGGGAGAAAAAAAATGTTATGTACTCCCCTAATTTGCTCCACAAGACGCACAGATGTCCAGGGACAGAGCCGGTTTACCACAAATTTTTTTTTTTTTTTTTTTTTAAATTTTCCCCCTCTGAATCCTAGGTGCGTCTTATGGAGCAAAAAATACGGTAATCGCTCTTGCATAGATATTCATTGTCATCAATAGATGCTTCCGGTGCCTCAAAACTATAATATAAAATTAAGGTATCCAATTACCTGCAAAGAAAGAAACTTCGAGTGGACGGAACAGACAGTACATGGGAGGGCATCTGGACTGATCCGTGGTACTACAGGAACGAAAATTAGCAGGTAAGAACCAAAATTTTCCTTTCCCTGTACGTACCCGGATCAGTCCAGACAGTGGGATGTACCAAAGCAAAAACAGGAGCCTGCACAGAGGCGGTAATGACAAGCAAACGTATGCAGAGATTTCCACGTAGCTGTCCTGCAAATTTCCTGTGGAGAGACAGACTGACTCTCCGCCCAAGAAGTAGCCCGAGAACGCAAGGAATGTGCCTTTAGACCCTCCGGAATCGATCACCTTGACAGATATATGCCGACGCAATCGCCTCCTTCAACAAACGAGCAATCGTAGCCTTAGAAGCCTTGTTGCCCCTATTTGGGCCACCCCATAGGACAAAGAGGTGATCCAAAACTCGGAACTCGTTTGTAACCTGGATGTAACGCAGTAAAACTCATTTCACATCAAGGCACCGAAGATCACCCCTAGCCGTACTCACTATGTCTTCAGAAGAAAACGCCTTCTGATGTCCCCCTGCCGTGGAGTTGTCCGAGAGCACTCGCAATGCCTTGCGACGGATCAGAGGAAGGAAGATCTTGAGAGCCAGGTGGACCGCTCGGGCCTCTATCCGATTGATGTGCCAGCGGGATTGAACTGGGGATCAGTAGCCCTGCATAGCCTGGGTTTGACACACCGCTCCCCAACCGGAGAGGCTGGCATCCATCGTGACCACGATCCATGGAGGAGTCTGTAAGGCATCCCCTTCAGAAGACGCAAGCGATAGCCACCATTGTATGTCGGTGATGGTAGAGTCGGAGAGCCGTCCAAAACGGTTCTGACACCGGCTTCCAGCAGGATAGCAAAGCTTTCTGTAATGGTCACATACGCGCAAAGACCCAAGGAACCAGATCGATAGTGGAAGACATGGTCCCCAGGATCTGAAGGTAATCCCAGGCCGTGGGGAGCAGGAGAGAGAAAAAGTTGCGTACTTGATCCGTAGGTTTGAGCGCCCGAGCGTCCTGCAGGAACACCTTGCCGATTCGGATGTCGAAGCGCGCCCCCAGAAATTCCAGGACCTGGGAGGGCTGGAGATTGCTCTTGGAAAAATTGATTATCTACCAGAGGGAGGTTAGGAGAGCCAGGACCCTGACAACCGCTATCCTGCAGAGAATCTCAGACTTGGAACGAATGAGCCAATCGTCCAGGTAAGGATGAGCTAGGACCCCTTCCCGGCGGAGAGCAGCTGCCACCACCACCATGACCTTGGTAAAGGTTCGTGGCGCGATGGCAAGGCCGAACAGAAGCACCCGGAACTGGAAGTGTTGTCCCAGAATGTTGAACCGGAGATACTTCTGGTGATCGTGATGTATCGGTATGTGCAGGAAAGCTTCTGTTAAGTCGAGCGAGGCCAAATATTCGCATGAGCGAACCGCTGCCGTCACAGCCCTCAGGGTCTCCATTTGAAAATGGGGAACCCTGAGGGCCCGGTTGACACTCTTGAGATCCAAGATCGGGCGGAAGAACTGTCCTTTTTGGGCACGACAAATTGGATGGAATACTGGCCGGCGCCTTGTTCCTCCACCAGGACTGGGACTATGGCTCCCAGCTCCTGGAGTCTGCCGAGGGTCTGGCAGACGGTAGGCCGCTTCCGCAGGGGGAGACTATGTAAAGATCCGGCAGGTCCCGAGCAAACTCTAATGTGTAACCTTTCTCTAGCACCTCGAGGACCCACTGAACCATCGTGATTTTGACCCATTCCTTGAGTAACAGGGAGAGACGTCCACTTAAGCTTGGAACGGAGGAATGGGCCGGCCGGATCTCACTGGGGAGCAAACTTTGTGGGTTACCATCTCGGAAGGCCCGGCAGCCTCGAAAGGAATGAGACCAGGACTGGGATCTGGAGGACCCCCCTCTCGGGAAGGAACCCTGCGCTCTGATATTATACCATCGCTGGCTTCTAAAGCAGAAGCGTAAAGGAAAGAAGGACTTAGACTGTTTAGGGCAGTCCTCCGGCAGTTCATGGATCTTGTTCACACCCAAGGATTTAATAAGCTGTTCAAGGTCCTCATCAAAAAGTAACTTACCCTTGAAAGGAAGTGTGCCCAACAGACTTGGAGGCAGAATCTGCAGACCAATTGCGCAGCCAGAGGAGACGTCTGGTTGACACTGTTGAGACCACTGCTCTGGCCTGCACGCGGAGTAAATCGTAGAGGGCATCCGCCCCAGCACCCTCCAGCCGTTCTGCCTGCTCCGCCTCTGCAGACGGGAGATCCTGGGTGCTGAGCAATTGATGAATCCACCTAAGGCTTGCCCGCTGCATGAGACTGCTGCAGATCGTCACCCGGACTCCTAAGGCCAAGACTTCGAAGATGCGCTTGAGATAAAGTTCGAGTTTGCAGTCTCGGACATCTTTCAACGCCATAGCTCCCACCACCGGGATAGTGATGTGTTTGGTGACAGCAGAGACAGAAGAATCCACCTAGGGAATTTTTTTTTTTTTTAATTTTTTAATTTTCATAACTTTTCAACAACAATATTATTACATATTGAAACTTATAAGAAAAACTGGAAATATCACAAGATGTACATTCCTTTTCAGTCTTGCAACTTGAAAGGAAAAGTAAAAGAAGAAAATAAATTATATTTTTTCCATATTATAAGCAAAGGGAGAGACCCTTGACATGAAAATAAGCGAAATTATAAGTATTCAACATAATTACTATCACACGGTTATTTGCAGATTTATCATTCTTTGCCTAACTTCCCAGGACTAATCAGAGTGAGAGTCCAGATATACACGTAATTGTTCCAATTCAGTAAATATATACTTATTATTATTGTAAACCAAAATACAACGACATGGATATTTTAAATGGAATTTTGCCCCGCGGGTCACAATTTCATTCTTCAAAGCAAGGAAGGCTTTCCTTTTCTCTTGGGTTCTCTTGGTGATATCTGGGAATATTCTGACTTGATATCCATAAAATAATTCAACCTGTTTTTTGAAAAATCTTCTTAATACCTCATCTCTGTCAGAGATCTGGAGGAAAGAGAGGAAAACAGTTGCTCGCTCTTGAATCTTTGCTTCGTATGATTTCTCAATAAAATCAGTTAAATTATCAAGAGAAGCTTCTTTTTCCATTTGTTCTTCCTGAGAGTCTCTCTCTTTAAGTTTCCCTCCTGGAACGTAATAAGCTCTATTTACTGTTGGAATAGTCTCTTCTGTGTACATCAGGATATTACTTAAGTAACTTTTAATTAAATCTTTTAGCGGCAACCATTTTGTTTTAGGGAAGTTTAGAATTCTCAAGTTACTTCTTCGTAACTGATTTTCTAGAAAGTCTATCTTTCCATTCACATATGAATCCGATTTTATCAAATTGCATTGAACTGCTTTTATATCTTGAATATCTTTCTCCATTTTTAACATAGATGAATCACATTTCTGGACTCTTAATTCCAAAATATTAGACTTCTCTAAATTCTGTTTCACAGCGTTTGTTAAGTCCAAAATAGCTTTATTCATCACAGTTAATGCCTTCCATATTTCTTCTGAAGTTATTTTTTCAGGGGAAATCAAAGGGTGTTTCAATACCACATGTATTTCGTTTCCCTCACCTCCTTTGTCCTGGGAATCCACCTCTCTTTGTTCATCTCGTCCAGAGCCAGACTCTATTCCCCCGGAGCCCAGACCTTCTGGGCTCACCGAAGCCAGCACTCCGTCCATGCCGCTTCTCTGGGGCTCCTCCGATGTTCCCACAGGCTGGTTCGTTGAGATTCTCTGCTGTTGTTCTCCTCGCCCCTCATAGAGCGAGGGATTGCAGGAAAGGGAGGGGATTGTAGGCTCGCCGGGACTAAGCGAGATCTCCTCGGCCAGGGCGTGCGGCGTCCGCTCACCGCCTTCCACGCCAGCGGCCCCCCTCACCGGCTCTAACTGCAAACCAGGAAGCACATCTTCAATCCACATCTGACGAAGAGGTAATGGAGTTGAGGCCGTAACCTCTCTAATTCTTGCTTTTCGCTTCGTATGAGGCATTGAAAAACGTTGTAGAAACTATAAAGGAACAAGCTTAGCAAGATAGAGGAAAAAATGCGGAGCTAGATTGCCTCGATGTTCACCGTGTGGCAGCCATCTTGGGTCCCTCCTCTTCACCTAGGGAATTTTAAGCATCTCTAGGCATTCATCGGGGAGAGGATAGGGCTTGTCCATCGCTCTATCCACTCGGAGCCCAGCCTTGGGAGCTTCCCATTCCCGAAGGAGCAGCAGCTTGTGTATGGGATGGAACGGGAAAGCGCGTGGAGGAGCCCTGAGTCCCGCCAGAACCGAGTCCACGTTAGCTGGCATTGCGGCTGTAACCGTATCCTCCGGTGGTACCTCAATACCCAGCTCCTGCAAAATGAAGGGAATGAATGGCTCCAGCTCCTCCCTTTGAAACAAACTGAGCACTGGGGGTCATCACCCTCAAGTGGGGGACTGAGCAGCAACAAATCGGAATCTTGGTCCGGGTCAGGCACCATGGGTGGCTGAGGGGGATCGGGTGGGGGGAGACCCCCAGCACCACCCTAACCCTTATGGAGCCCTGCCCATCCGGCACAGCCAGAGGCTGTGGGGTGGGGTCCTCCTCCTCCTGTAGGTTTGCCAGATAAGATTTGTGAATTAAAAGCACAAAGTCAGTTGAAAAATGCAGCCTGGACTTCCTGGAGGGTGGGGGGGGGGGGGGGGGGAGGGGGAAGGAGGGTCAGGGATCTCCTCTAGAAGACGCACAGGGCTTAAATCGGGGGAGAAATATCCAAATCTGGCTCCCCTCCCTCCTGCAGCCCCGATTCCGAAGTTAAACTGATTCCCAAAATGGCCACCGTTCCCGCAGTTTGCTGAGCAGGGAACGGTCTGGCCATGCGGCAAGAAGTCCGCCCTGGGTCGCTGGCTTAGGGGCTGCCGTGGAGGGGCCCTCCCCACCCGGAGCAAAGTCCATCACGGGAGAGCTGCGAGGCAGGCTCCCCATAGGCTAAGCATAGATTTGAACGCGGCATGATCAAAAGGAGCGGCCGCGAAGGAGAGAAACAGCTGAGCTGTGCTGCCCCGGTGAGTGAGTGCAGGCGATCGAACCTTGCTCGCTACCGTCCCTGACTCAAACAGGGGTAAGGATAAAGCTGCCTTGTTCCAAATATTCAACTTAATTTTTCTGTGGGGTTTTTTTTTTTCAAGGAGATTGCAGGGGAATGAAGATCCTGGATACTGGACCACCAGTATCGCCCCAAAATACACAGGTCACTGGGAAAGGGAGCCTAGGCTGAGAAATCAAGGGGCAAGACCCCTAGGCCCCCAGAAGAACAAGGAGACAGAGCTGTCTCCTGAAAATCAAACAGATTTCTGTATTTTTTTTTGTAAAATTTGCAAAGATAAATAATACTTTCTTGATCTTGCCAAAGAATGACAGAAAATCCCCACAGGGAAATGGCAAATTAAGAAGGAAAGGGAATTGCAGGGTGAACTGCCTGCACCTGCTGGAGACAGACAAATACTGAAGGGCTGCAGGGTAGGCTCTGTCCTGATATAGGATACCTTTTCAGTTTTAGTCTGTCTCCATCTGCTGGACAGGAGGCTCAACCCACGGTCTGAACTGATCCGGGTACGTACAGGGAAAAAGAAATTCATTTCACTTCTAAATGTTTTCTTAAGATCCCATATGACATTAAGTAATAGGATATTTTCGGGCTTCTAGAAGTTGACAACTGCAGAACTTCATCATGTTTCTGAAGGTTTGGGTTTTTTTTGTTTTTTTAAATTTATTATAGGTCACATTGAAAAGTCAAGTCAGGTTAGCTGCACTTCTACTTTGGCTACTGGGATCTTGTGGGCGATGATGCATGCCCAGGACTGACAAAATTTTGATACACTGCTCTGGTTTCATCTGCCATCTTGTGGTCAGCAAGCAGAAGTACATCTTTAAGACTAGGGTAGTGTACAATGCAATCCAGTGCCACACTGGCTACAAAATTCTCACAGACCTAAGCAATAATCTGTGCATTAAGAGTCTGCATGCTGAATTTCTGTGCAATTTTAATACATAGCTTACTTTTTTTTACGCCCAATGCAGAAAGTGAACATATCGGGAGTGAAAATGTGTGTTTGATGAGTTAAAATATGCATGCATCAACCTGTGCTGAATGCACAGTTTTTTTTAATACTTATTTCCAAACTTACTAGTCAATCAAAAAACCTCAACTTGGAAAAAAAATAAAATGCTGCATACCAAAGAGAAACAAGTAAAGAAATAATAAAACAAAATGGAATATAAACTACATCACAATTCCACAGTTTTAAGAGGTGGGGGGAGAGAGAAAATAAAATTATAAAGGAAAAAAATAGAACAAATAGATGGTGGACAATTTATATTTATGATATAGATTACCCAGATGTTTCTTCCAAGAATTTCTCCAACTGCAGAGTCATAAGATACAAAATGAAAGCCCTGACAATACATTTCATGGGAAATTTAAGGAAAATATCTGCCCCCAGAGAAACAACCCCATTTCATAGTGCCATTATTCTTGAAAAAAAGCACGAGGAATCCAATTTCCGACACGTTTTAAGACAAAACATGACTTCTCTTGAGATTGTTCTAAAATCTCAGTCAAATTCAAAGCTGGTTCAGTAGCAACAGATTGAATCGGACAAGTACTAACACCTCCAGCCTCCTTCAGATTAAGGACTGGTAA
Organism: Rhinatrema bivittatum; assembly: GCF_901001135.1. Taxonomy (NCBI): domain Eukaryota; kingdom Metazoa; phylum Chordata; class Amphibia; order Gymnophiona; family Rhinatrematidae; genus Rhinatrema; species Rhinatrema bivittatum. The sequence goes on from NC_042622.1 coordinate 22,630,097, forward strand.
AATTTATTTATTTATTTAGGTGTTTTTATATACCGGGATACGTTGGGAACATCATCTCGGTTCACAAATAACTAAAACTGCAACAGGCTTTACAGAGAACAATTTAAACAGTGGAAGTAAATAATGTAAACCATGAACGACATTTGAACAGTTAATGTTCAAATGTTGCACTCTCAACGGTCAGACGAAAAGATCCTGCTGGACGCCTGATTACGTCAATCAGATATTTAAGGAACATCTCTCCGAGAGGTAGCCCTAGATCTAGGAACATTTTCTAATATTGTTCTTAAGAATTTCCAATTTATGACGAAGTTGACTAAGTTGATTGTATCTCTTGAACAGAGGAAATCTTTTCTTCACACTGATAAAAAGAAACATAGAAACATAGAAATGACGGCAGAAGAAGACCAAATGGCCCATCTAGTCTGCCCAGCAAGCTTCACACATATTTTCTCTCATACTTATCTGTTTCTCTTAGCTCTTGGTTCTATTTCCCTTCCACCCCCACCTTTAATGTAGAGAGCAGTGATGGAGCTGCATCCAAGTGAAATATCTAGCTTGATTCGTTAGGGGTAGTAGCCGCCGCAATAAGCAAGCTGCACCCATGCTTATTTGTTTTACCCAGACTATGTTATTAGCCCTTATTGGTTGTTTTTCTTCTCCCCTGCCGTTGAAGCAGGGAGCTATGCTGGATATGCGTGACGTATAAGTCTTCTCCCATGCCGTTGAAGCAGAGAGCCATGCTGGATGTGCATCGAAAGTGAAGTATCAGGCACATTTGGTTTGGGGTAGTAACCGCCGTAACAAGCCAGCTACTCCCCGCTTTGTGAGTGCGAACCCTCTTTTCTTTATTTTTTATTTTTTAGCCTGATCTTTCAACTCAGGGACTGCTTTCTGAGAGAAAAAACACATTACTCCTTAAACGGCCCAGTCAGAGAAGTTTCCGAGTGACTACTGACCAGATATCCTGAAGAGACACATTGGTACCCTGTTTCCCCGAAAATAAGACAGTGTCTTATATTAATTTTTGCTACCAAAGATGCACTAGGCCTTATTTTCAGGGGATGTCTAATAGAGCTGCTGGCTGCCCCTGCGTCAGCCATGCCTCACCAGTGTGCTGTCAGAGAGAGGTAAGAGTGTGCAGCATTCATGGTAGTCAGCTTGGGCTGACTCTGCTGCTTTTGAACCTCTGCACACTGCTTGGAAGGGGTCCCCCGACTGGTACTGCCACTATCCCCAGATGTCAGTAATCTTGCTGCCACTGTCACTGCTGCCACATGGCTATTGGGGAGGCGCCGATTGCTGCTACTGACACTGAAGCCCATTCTGCTGCCTCCTCTGTGCAGGCCCTGTGGGCTTCCACTTCTTCCATGTTGATCTCGTACATTGTGAGATCCGTAGAGAAAGTACTATTCTTGCACATTCCCAAAGATTACATGTGCCAAACACTAAAAATAATTTTTTTTTTTTTTTTTTTACCTTTGCTGGCTGATGTTAGTTTTCTAATCGGTTGGTCACAGGCTTTTTTCCCCCCACCTTCCCTTTCTTATTTTTTTGCCAATTCCTTTTATATTGTCCTTTTTTCTTCCATATTTCTTTTCTCTCCATCTTCTTCCCTCAAACACAGTCAGGTTCTCATTCTCACATGCATTTCTCTTACACACACAGGCTCTCACTCTCACATGCTCTCTCTCATAGAATCATTCATACACACAGTCTCTCACTGGCACATGCTATCTGACTCTCACACACCCAGGCTCTCTCTCACTCCCACATGCTGTCTTGCTCAAGCATAGGCTCTCACCGTCACAAGCTGTCTCTCTCACACACACACAGAGGCTCTCACATGCTGCCTCTGCAAACATTCAGATCCTCACTCCCACACACAATCTCTCAACTCATCTCATACACGCACGCACACACTCTCTACAGACCCTCAAGCCTCTCTCTCACCTCTGGGCCTCCTCTTCGCGGGTCGCCGCAGGATGGGCTCTGCAGCGGCCCTGAACTTCTTGGGCCGCGGCAGCCCTGCTACCGGGCCTCTTCCTCTTCCTTGGCCCTGCTACCAGGCCTCTTCCTCTTCTTGGGCCGCTGCGACTTGGGATTCGCAGCAGCCCGCGGCGGCTCCTCCTCTTCTGCACGTGCTGATGCTCTTCCTCCTTCCTGCCCACGCGGCTCCAGCAACGTTTACTTCCGGGGCGCACAGGCAGGAAGGAGGAAGAGCATCAGCGCGTTTGAACGCGATCTTTTTCTTCGGGCAAGGAGGCTCAGCGGCCGCATGAGCCTCCTTGCGCCTGGGCACATCGGCTCCCCTCGGGATACCACTGCTTGCGTCTGCCCCTAATACCTTGGAAACTTTATTAAAAAAAAAAAAAATGACGTCACAGGATTGACCGGCCCACCGGGGGAAGCCCGATCCCCCGATAGGTCAATCCGCCTCTGTTTACAAGGGATGCCTTACTTTCGGGGGAGGTCTTATATTTAGGAATTCGGCAAAATCTCTACTAGGTCTTATTTTTGGGGGATGTCTTATTTTCGGGGAAACACGGTAGGAGCTTGCATCAGCAGGGAAGAAACAAGAATCCCCACATCAGGGAAAGAAACTTCCTCCTCATGGTCTTCAAAAGCCACAATCTCCCCAGCAAGCGAGGCAACCGCTCCCCTCTCCGCCACAACGTTCACTGGGAACGCCGACCGCCTCTCTACCACATCTTCCAGTGGCAAATTCAAGTCACAGAGGCATCAGCCAGCACCAGCTGCAGTCGACGAATCCAGCGACTGAACTGCCGCCCCAGGTAGCAGGGAGTCTCCGCCAAACTGCAACTGCTGTTCCGGTTCTGACGGCAGCAGGGGAGAGCATTCCAAGGAACTCGGAGAAGCCTCAGTGATGGGAATCACCGGGACTCACTGACTCTCCCATTACCACTGAGGCAGGACCCTGCCCCGCAAGCCACAAAGGAATCCAAAGGGCCTCTCAGTGTGGAGGTCATCGGTGGCAAAAATTGGGCTCCTCTTCTAGCTTTCTCTTTCATCATATTTTGAGGTAAAAAACAGAAAGCCCATCATATTGTGTGCCCTTATTCACTAATACCAGAAAGGTATTATCAAGATTTCAGTGCAAATTAAACACAATAGGTCCACTTTAAAATATTTACCATAACCTATAAATCAACAAAACTGACAGTACTGTGTTTCGAGATGCATGTATTTCTGCATCAAGGAAAATTTCTACGATGAATTCATGAAGTGCATAGAAAAATGCCAAAGGAAGCCACCATTTTCTGAATAGGAGCTCCTGGTAGATATTGTAAAGTGTTCCTTTGATTATATTTTGCACTGAATCTCAACACCACCTTTTTGTTATAAGAGAATAAGTGCACACAGTCTAATGTTCCTTTATGAATATGAAACACCGTTTTAATAAGAAGAATAAATGAGGAGCTTAGCAAAACATTTTTTCTAGATATAGTGCCGACATATTGTTGCATTAGAGATTTTTTGTGAATGTTTTCTTTATAGTAGTGTGTGTATATACATACACAAACACACAAATCTCTCTCTCAAGATATAGATATATATATATATATACACACACACTTTTTTATTACACTGACGCATAACCTGCCAACTTGGACTTAAATGCCTGTGAAAAATAATCACTCTGAAGAATTTAGCTTGTAGGCCACACCCATCTTAACTTGTTTTCTCAAATACAACCGCAGAAAACAATGCCACAGTAGCTAAGAGCAGGTCTCACCTGTGTCTCCCGTTCATTTCCAGGCCCACCACTGGGCAGATGAAGTGCGCAACCTGGAGATCATCATATGTGTCACCTTTTGCATTTCCTTTATCTCCTTTCCAAGCTGGATTATCACTGAGGTTCAGTTCAATTACATTCTGGAGAAATACAAACACAGTGGTCCATAATCAAAGGGGTTGGTTGGGTTTAGTTTGGGCTTAGCCAAACAAACCCCAAGTTTTCAATTTCTCGACACTCACAGCAGATAAGTTTTAGCTGGGTAAGTCACTTAACAAAAAAAAAAAAAAAGGCCTGAGTTGAGGCTCTCCAGGGGTGTGGCTTAAGTCAGCCAGGTAACATCAGTATTCAGTAACTGGTCATGGTGCAGAGCAGGTCTAAACATATCCAGGTAATTTCATATGGTTAATTTTAATCCTAACTTCACACTGCCCACAACCCTCTTAACTTTTACTTTATTTTTAGTCTGGATATCTTGAGCATACAAGCGATGCAAAGATTTCAGTGGAGTGAGGCAGAAAAATAAGTTCTGGCCCAGTAAATTTATCTCATTGTTGTGCGCAGGGCTTCAGTTCACTTTCATCTGGCTGGTTTTTTTGTTTTGTTTTTTTTACCAAAATTGTGTAACAACCACCAACAGTAAAGAGTATGGCAGCAACTGATTTTTTAAGTACTGTTGTTTTGAACTACCATGACTAGTTTGGCCTACAAAACACTTCTAGATTGGGATAGTCTTCTTCCAAGATGCAAAACTGTCTGGCCAGCTTCCTTGAGCTCCTCTGGGCTTCCAGCTCAATTACAACCACCCTGCATTGGGCTATAGCACCTTATTATTATTTTTAATATGATGACATTCGATCAAGATATCAAATCGGTTTACATTCAGGTACTGTAGGTATTTCCCTATCCCCAGAGGGCTTACAATCTAAGTTTTTTGTACCTGAGGCATTGGAGGGTAAAGTGACTTGCCCAAGGTCACAAGGAGCGACAGCAGGACTCGAACCCCGGTCTCCTGGTTCATAGTCCACTGCTCTAACCACTAGGCTATTCCTTCAGCCTTCATTCACAACTACCTAGGGATTCCCCCCCTATTATATATCCCTTCTAGCTTAGCCAGTGCAGCAAATTGTCAGCCCAGGACCATGCACTATGACTCCCTCCAGAACCCTGCATCATGGGCCCGTCAATCCAACCACCTGATGTCACCTTTAAACAATGGTTAGGTCTTCTGCTCCAGAGGGAGTCCTGACACTGGAATTGTGCAGCACTTGTCAATGGGCCACTAGAGCAGCACAGCTGTGCTGAATGTAAATGAGAGAAAATCTACTTGAGGAAAGTTTTCCAGCCTTGAGAACTCTAGATCATACTGCAGCATTATGAAGCCATCAAAATATTATGAGAAATGACAAAACACCAGCAGCTCTACAGCACTTGTCATTTCAGACACATCACACTAACCTTAATACTCTTTATGTGGGCAGCACTCTCTACCACTGCTTTGTCAGGAGACTTGTCCAGCAAATGCTCAATAACTGCATCTTTGTTGTAAAGCCTGCAACACAAAATCTAGTGTCAAAAAGCTGGGGCACCAGGGACAGAAAATTATTCAAAATTCATCTGCTATAGAAAATGAAACCCTAAAAACGATTCCATACCTGCCCAGCTCACAGGCCACTATTGGTTTGCGTAATTTTTCTTGACTCAGTGCACAGTAGTGCCATCGGGCTACTAATTCAGCATTTTTATCAACCTAAGAGAAAAGAAAGTCACTTATTTGCAATACATTTTGGATGTAGAAAATTGTCACAGCTACATGTTTATTCCCACCCTTTGGACTCTTATAGTTGGTGCCTCCATCCAGCTCATCAGACAACGTCTCAGCATAAACTTGCTGGGCTGTCTGCATGTCCGTTTGGGTCTTTATCTGCCATCGTTTACTATGTTAACTCTATTCATCCTATAATGCAGGGATGCTCGAGGGCTGCACACCAGTCTGATTTTCAGGGCCACCAAAATTAGCAAACTTATTATGTTTCTTAAGAACATAAGAAATTGTCATGCTGGGTCAGACCAAAGGTCCATCAAGCCCAGCATCCTGTTTCCAGCAGAGGCCAAAACCAGGCCACAAGAACCTGGCAATTACCCAAACACTAAGAAGATCCCATGCTACTGATGCAATTAATAGCAGTGGCTATTCCCTAAGTAAACTAACTTATTTATTTATTTTTAGTTTTTATATACCGATGTTCCTGTATAATATACATATCACACCGGTTTACAAGGAACTCAAACTGAAGCCTCAGAGGGCAGTTTACATTGCAACAAGATAACAGATAAAATCTCACTACAGACAGTTTGGAAAACAGATCCATTTTTAACCCTTGAAGAACTACAGCTGCTCACCCGTACTCTAAGGATTCCAGGGGTCTCCTGTTACTACATTAAAATCCAAAAAAAGAAACGAAAATATATTAACCTCAAAACAAGAAAGATTCGTGAATTGAAAGGAAAATTACAAATATAAAAAGTCTTACACCGAAAAGCCACATACTGTGGGCAAGAGAGGGCTAGTCAGTGAGCCTCTCTCTCCGCTCCTTGAAAAGCAAGTATTGTTGACAGGGGTGGTGGACGATTGAGAGCACTTTAAAGAAGGTCAGGGCACAGGAGGAAGATGGAACACATGCAACCAAGGAAAGAGGAGAAATGACATTGCCCAGAAACAAAGGAATGAGAATGAGGAAGATCTCAGGAGGGATGAGGCGGATGGGGGGAGTGCAGAGGAATGAGAATGCGGGTACTAGGAGGAGAGACTTTCAGAAGGTGGGTGGAGGAAGAAGTGAGAAAGCACTGAAATAAGGGGAAATTGGGAAAAAGCACAAGATGAAAGGGATTGGAGAGAGCACTGGTGGAAAGTGAAGAAGCAGAGGAGTAAAAGGTAGGGAAGATGGAAGGGAAAGGTTTTATGCTCCTTCTCTGGCTGTATTCAACTCCACTTTAAAAAAAACTCACATTTTCAAAGCTGCTTTTACATGGTAAGCACTTCTCTACAATAAATACACTTCCCATAGACTTACTCCTCATATATGTTTGTCTTGATTACACTGTAGACTCCATGGAGTAAGGGACTGTCTCTCATATGAATCTGTAAAGCACTGCATCCCGACAGTGAGGTTCCAATAATTAGAAAAATAGTCCAAAGTGCCTGTAACTAAAAACTCACCTGAGCTAGAAAATTCTAACTTATCCCTATCAATTAAAAAGCAGAATGAAAATACAAACAAAACACAAACTTTGACATGTTTGAATGCTAATGCCAGAAGTCTAAGAAGTAAGATGGGAGGATTAGAATGTATAGCAGTGAATGATGACATAGAAATTGGCATCTCAGACACATGGTGGAAGGAGGATAACCAATGGGACAGTGCTATACCGGGGTACAAATATCGCAATGTCAGAGAGGAGCACCTGGGAGGAGGTGTGGCGCTTTATGTCCGGGATGGCATAGAGTCCAACAGGATAAACATCCTGCATGAGACTAAATACAAAATTGAATCTTTATGGGTAGAAATCCCTTGTGTATCAGGGAAGACTATAGTGATAGGAGTATACTACCATTCACCTGGTCAAGATGGTGAGACTGACAGTGAAATGCTAAGAGAAATTAGGGAAGCTAACCAAATTGGTAGTGCAGTAATAATGGGAGACTTCAATTACCCCAATATTGACTGGGTAAATGATTCATCGGGACACGCTAGAGAGATAACGGTCCTGGATGGAATAAATGGTAGCTTTATGGAGCAATTGGTTCAGGAACCAACGAAAGGGAGCAATTTTAGATCTAATTTTCAGTGGAGCACAGGACTTGGTGAGAGAGGCAACGGTGGTGGGGCCGCTTGGCAATAGTGATCAAAATATGATCAAATTTGATTTAATGACTGGAAGAGGAACAGTGTGCAAATCCATGGCTCTCGTGCTAAACTTTCAAAAAGGAAACTGATAAAATGAGAAAAATTGTTAAAAAAAAACAAACTGAAAGGAGCAGCTACAAAAGTAAAAAATGTCCAAGAGGCATGGTCATTTAAAAAAAAAATACCATTCTAGAAGCACAGTCTAGATGTATTCCACACATTAAGAAAGGTGGAAAGAAGGCAAAACGATTACCGGCATGGTTAAAAGGGGAGGTGAAAGAAGCTATTTTAGCCAAAAGATCTTCATTCAAAAATTGGAAGAAGGATCCAGCAGAAGAAAATAGGATAAAGCATAAACGTTGGCAAGTTACATGTAAGACATTGATAAGACGGGCTAAGAGAATTTGAAAAGAAGTTGGCTGTAGAGGCAAAAACTCACAGTAAAAACTTTTTTAAATATATCCGAAGCAGAAAGCCTGTGAGGGAGTCAGTTGGACCGTTAGATGATCGAGGGGTTAAAGGGGCACTTAGAGAAGATAAGGCCATCGCAGAAAGATTAAATGATTTCTTTGCTTTGGTGTTTACTGAAGAGGATGTTGGGGAGGTACACGTAATGGAGAAGGTTTTCATGGGTAATGATTCAGATGGACTGAATCAAATTACGGTGAACCTAGAAGATGTGGTAGGCCTGATTGACAAACTGAAGAGTAGTAAATCACCTGGACCGGATGGTATACACCCCAGAGTTCTGAAGAAACTAAAAATGAAATTTCAGACCTATTAGTAAAAATTTGTAACCTATCATTAAAATCATCCATTGTACCTGAAGACTGGAGGATAGCAAATGTAACCCCAATATTTAAAAAGGGCTCCAGGGGCGATCCGGGAAACTACAGACCGGTTAGCCTGACTTCAGTGCCAGGAAAAATAGTGGAAAGTGTTCTAAACATCAAAATCACAGAACATATAGAAAGACATGGTTTAATGGAACAAAGTCAGCATGGCTTTACCCAGGGCAAGTCTTGCCTCACAAATCTGCTTCACTTTTTTGAAGGAGTTAATAAACATGTGGATAAAGGTGAACCGGTAGATGTAGTATACTTGGATTTTCAGAAGGCGTTTTACAAAGTTCCTCATGAGAGGCTTTTAGGAAAAGTAAAAAGTCATGGGATAGGTGGCGATGTCCTTTCGTGGATTGCAAACTGGCTAAAAGACAGGAAACAGTAGGATTAAATGGACAATTTTCTCAGTGGAAGGGAGTGGACAGTGGAGTGCCTCAGGGACCTGTATTGGGACCCTTACTTTTCAATATATTTAGAAATTATCTGGAAAGAAATACAACGAGTGAGATAATCAAATTTGCAGATGACACAAAATTGTTCAGAGTAGTTAAATCACAAGCAGATTGTGATAAATTGTAGGAAGACCTTGTGAGACTGGAAAATTGGGCATCCAAATGACAGATGAAATTTAATGTGGATAAGTACAAGGTGATGCATATAGGGAAAAATAACCCATGCTATAATTACACAATGTTGGGTTTCATATTAGGTGCTACAACCCAAGAAAGAGATCTAGGCGTCATAGTGGATAACACATTGAAATCGTCGGTTCAGTGTGCTGCGGCAGTCAAAAAAGCAAACAGAATGTTGGGAATTATTAGAAAGGGAATGGTGAATAAAACGGAAAATGTCATAATTCCTGTGTATCGCTCCATGGTGAGACTGCACCTTGAATACTGTGTACAATTCTGGTCGCCACATCTCAAAAAAGATATAATTGCAATGGAGAAGGTTCAGAGAAGGGCTACCAAAATGATAAGGGGAATGGAACAGCTCCCCTATGAGGAAAGACTAAAGAGGTTAGGACTTTTCAGCTTGGAGAAGAGACAGCTGAGGGGGGATATGATAGAGATGTTTAAAATTATGAGAGGTCTAGAACGGGTAGATGTGAATCGGTTATTTACTCTTTCGGATAGTAGAAAGACTAGGGGGCACTCCATGAAGTTAGCATGGGGCACATTTAAAACTAATCGGAGAAAGTTCTTTTTTACTCAAATCACAATTGAACTCTGGAATTTGTTGCCAGAGGATGTGGTTAGTGCAGTTAGTATAGCTGTGTTTAAAAAAGGATTGGATAAGTTCTTGGAGGAGAAGTCCATTACCTGCTATTAAGTTCACTTAGAGAATAGCCACTGCCATTAGCAATGGTAACATGGAATAGACTTAGTTTTTGGGTACTTGCCAGGTTCTTATGGCCTGGATTGGCCACTGTTGGAAACAGGATGCTGGGCTTGATGGACCCTTGGTCTGACCCAGTATGGGATTTTCTTATGTTCTTACTGTATATGGCTACTAGCAGTTTAGAAATGATAAATATAGTCTGTCCAGCTTTATACCCCACACACACCACTTGAAAAACCTTACTCTCTAGCCATTAATCTTATGGACAATTCTTAGCATCTCTGCATACTGAGCCCTGGCAGCAGAGGAAGCTGATGTGGTGTGAAACACTGCTTTCCCGAGCAAATGGGCTCGGGAAGAAGGACTGAGGATCCAATGGAGGGGAAGAGGGGGAAAAGGAGAAAAGTCCGGAGAATCTGGTTCCACTCTAATTGGAGACAAAATTCCCTGGACAAGAAGCAGCCAAGGATACTGGCCGCAAATCGTCACTAGGTCAGAAATCCAGGACTGGCCTAAAATCCCCCCTCCTTGAACCGGGTTACCCGGCATCACTACTTTTCCTGAAAAGCTGTGGCTATCCGCAGTGCATTAACCTTCTTTTTAGCAGTGACTTCAACAAACATTCAAAGGAAGGGCCGGAGGCTTCACTGGATCCGCAGAGGAATCATTAAAAGACGTTACAGCACCAGAGCTTTGGAAACGCAGAAGGCCGCCAATGAAAGCAATCGGAACCTCCACAAGTTCCCAAACTAGGGGGAGGCAGGGCAGGGCCGGCCAGGTTCGTTTTAACTCGCCTCGAGCGGCACTCTGACTCGTGCTACCGCAACAAAGTACAGAAGAACGACAGGTACCGAAATGCAAAGGGTCGCGGTGCAAACTCCGCCCCCTCCTTCCTTCCACAGGACGTCGTCTGACGGATATCTCCCGTCCCGCCGGGCGCCGCCGACCCGCCGGAAGTGCGGAAGGACGGCACACTCACCTTTTCCACCTTCTTGGGCCCTTTCACCAGCTCGTGCCGCTTCGGGATGGTCCCGCCATCGCAGCCCATTTCGACGTCGTCGTAGCCGTTGTCGCCCACTGCCGAAACGAGCTCCGAATACCGCACGCACTCACGCTTCCGTTTTCCGAAACGTCACCGCGTCCGTGATGTCATCAGCCGACGCCGGCTTTCTCCCGGCAGATACACAACAAAAGGTATGCCGTTGGGGGGGGGGGGTCGCCCCATGATGACGTTGGGCTGTGCAATGTTAGCGTCTGTTGTCAGGGCTGGAGGAGGCGAGAAGCGTTTGGTGTTAAACTTTGAGCACGTTAGGTTTGCTGTGTTTTTTATATAATTAAGCCTGTCTTCTCAATTGCATATAAACAGACTTTAGGAACTTACCAATTCCTCAGTATGCCACCCACCTACAGCAGCACTTTAATTATTGGCCATCCCACAATTGCTCCTGGAATAGAGCTGCCACCTCACCCCGGTTCAACCGAGCAGGCCGATCTAATCTTCATTTTTCCTCATTGCATGCTTGAAGTGTTTTGTTTTTTTTTACCCCTTAGGGATATCAATAGAAGGATCACTACAATAGACCCATTGATGTAATAGGATAAATTTCAGATCTGGATTCAGCCTGGATATGGTGACAACTCTACCCTGAATGATGATGAATTTAATTCTGCAGTGATTCAGCAGGCTGATAGAAAATGTTCCAGTCGCAGGTGGTTAACCACTACTAAATTATGAAGTTACTGATTCACTTTGGAAGCTGGGCTTGATGGAACTTTGGTCTGAACCAGTATGGCAAATTGTATGTACTGATGTATCAAGGCCCTGAAAGTCTCCAGAGCTTTCTTTTAATGGCAGCTCTTCAAGAAAGGGAGAGGATCACTGTGAAGTCCTTCAAGGGTCCATTAGAGTCAGTATCCTGTTTCCAAAAGTGGCCAATCCATATAAAAAGCACTTGGCAGGATCCCAAATAGTAGATAGACTTCATGCTGCTTATACCCAGGGATAAGCAGTGGCTTTGCCCAAGTCTACCTGATTAATAACTATTTATGAACCTTTCCTCCAAGAGCTTATCCAAATTTTTTTTAAACCAGCTACGCTAACTGCTTTTACCATATTCTCTGATAATGAACTCCAGGAGATCTTAATTGTGCATTGAATGAAAAAATGTTCTCCAATTTGCTTTAAATTTGCGACATACTAATTTCAAGGAGTATCTGCTAGTCATTTTGTTGTCTGACAGAATAAACAACTGATTCCTGTTCATACTCCAGATCAGTCCAGACAAGTGGGTTTTGCATCCCTACCAGCAGATGGAGGCAGAGAATAAAAAGGATTTCATGAAGGCTCCCTGAGGTGTTAGGTTCCTTCCTGGGCCATCCATCAGGTTGAGCAGGGGGTTGGATATCCCTGTATTGGCTCGGCCTTTAGCATCCAGAGGGGCCTGACAACCAGGGGTCCTGGTTCTCTTGCCCCTTATGAGGCCTCTCCCTCCCCCTGTCAGCAGCAGCAGTCAGAATTCAGAAGCAGGGAAGTATTCTCTTTTATTGTGCCAAAGGCTCTATCCTTTAAAAAAAAAAAAAAAAAAAAAAAGGAAGAAGCGAGGGACAAAGCAGGGCTGTTTGTGAGACTGCATCCGTGCAACAGTGCCAAAATTGGGAGTAAGAGAGGGAGTCTACAACTCGGCAGGAGCAATAGAGAGGTCATTTTGAAGTTGAGGCGGTGTGTTTTTGGGTGGCGGCGGCAGTGGGGCTGTGAGTGCAGCATTGTTTGGTGGGCCGGCCACGGCATGTGCAGCAGTAATGGTGCCTCCCGCTGAGCGCGGAAAAGTTTACAAGGCCTGCAGAATGAGGCAATCATGCCTCAGTGCACTTCCTTACGTACTGGCTTTGGGTCCAGGGAAGAGGGAACCTCCTCAGAGATCCTGGGCAGCAGACGCTTGACTCACTTGAAAGGGCCTGAACCAGAGACCTCAGTGGGACCTGAGGAGCCAGCGGTCATGTTAGCTGCACGTGGGAGGAAACAAGCAGAGGCAAAGGAGCCTAGAGATTCCCTTCCGTGGTTGTCGCCAATGTGTCAGGACACTGGAGAGGACCAGGAAGAGGCAGGGCAACCACACGAGGACACTGGGGATGATTCGGATGAGGAATTTTCCACAGATTTTATTCTTCTGCTCCACAAAGCCTATCTTGTGAAACGTGGAGCTCAGAAGTCCCAACGTTCAGCGAAGAAACCTTGAGCATTGGCGCAGGCAAGGTCAGGAGGGCTTATTTACCTCCTAGGGCTTGGACATTATCGGCTTGGGGTGAGGACACCTCGGGGGAGTCAGATGGTGCAGACAATCAATGGGAGGATGTGGAAGAGATTCCTGGGGATGATCTGGAAGAGGATCCTTTGGTCGTAACTGCGGATGGAGTGCCGGATGCCGATAAGGGATTGACAGACCCAGAGAAGGTTCTGGTCACTGAGAGGGATGACTCTAGGATGGTCAGATTATTCCATAAAGAGGAAGTATATTCTTTCATTCCCCAAGTGCTTAATGAGCTGGAAAGCCTCTGACAATAAAGGAGTGGATCTGGCCCTAGATGGGCTGCAGGGTCCGCCAAAGATGTTCCTTTTGCCAAAGAAGGTAAAGAAGTTGGTGGTCTGGGAGTGGGATGTTCCTGAGACAGGCCTTAAGGTAACCAGGATTATGGCTAAGTTGTACCCTTTGCCGGAGGAGACCTTGGAGCTTTTGAGGTTCCCAAAGGTGGCTGCAGTGGTATCTGCGGTGACCAAGAAGACGACCATCCCCGTGGCAGGATTGGCCGCGCTGAAGGAAGTCCAAGACTGGAAGTTGGAGATTCAATTAAAAAGGATGTTTGAGCAGTAGTCTGTGGTACCCTGATGCAGTGCGCCTGTTTGCGTTGTGTGCAGAAGGCACAAGAGAAATAACCTGGTGTGGCAGCCAATTCTAAGCAGGCAGCCAGCGGCGAAAAAATAAAACCGACAAATCTCAGCATGCAGGAAACAGCTCTCACAAAGCAGCCCAAACTTTAAAAGCTGCTCCATCACAATTGCAGTTAACAAGGGTAACTACACAGCTCAGTTGGAAGTGTGGGTGGCCTATGTGGCGGATGCGCTGTACGACTTGGTCAGGACGTCCACTAGGAATATGGTTTCCTCGGTGGCAGCTCAGAGATTCTTCTGGTTGCGCAATTGTCTGCGGTTGTGTGGTCTAAGTCACAGCTGTGTAATCTCCCCTTCAATGGGAAGCTGTTGATGAAGCATTTGGGGGAGTCCAAAGGGAATAAATTGCCCGAGGATAAGAAAACCAGCAAGAAGACTTTCCTATCACGATCTTGTTTTCGGGATTTGAGATTTCACTCCAACAGAGGTTCTTCATCTTCAGGACAGAAGCAAGGCTCGGGAAAACAGCAGTTCTTTCGAGGGACACGTAGACCTTCTTGAGATAGTTCTGACCAGTGGGCCGGATGGAGTAAAGCTTCCCAATGACTACAGGCTGGGCCACTCTTCCTTGGAAGTCGTCAGGGGGAGACTAGCCCTTTTTTTTTTTTTTTTTTTTTTTACAAAGAGTGGATCTAGATTACATCGGACCAATGGGTTGTAGAGGTGATAAGAGACTGTTTGATTACTTTGTGGTTCCCAAGAAGGAGGGCACCTTTCGGCCCATTCTCGATCTGCAGAAGGTCAATGCAATACTGCAGGTACCACATTTTTGTATGGAGACGCTGCGGACAGTAATAGCAGCAGTTTGCAAAGGGGAGTTTTTGGAGTCGGATTTAATGGAAGCCTATCTGCATATGCTGATTTGTTAAAATCATTAGAAGTTTCCGTGATTCATTGTGTTACGGGGGAGCATTTTCAATTTTGTGCTGTGCCCTGCCCTTTGGCTTGGCAACTGTGCTACAGACTTTTACAAAGCTGATGGTTGTGGTGGTAGTGGCACTCCAGGAAGAAAGGGAGTTTGGTTCACCTGTACCTGGATGACTGGCTCATCTGAGCGAAGTCGGAGTTGGACTGTCAGCACTCAATTAGATGGGTCTTGGAATTGTTTCAGTCTCTGGGCTGGCTGGTGAACCTGGTGAAGAGTCACCTGGAGCCGTCCCAGTCGTTGGAATATCTGGGAGTGTGGTCTGACACCCGAGTAGGCAAGGTTTTTCTGACTTCGAAGAGGGTGACCAAGCTGCAGTGGCAAATGCAGCTGCTGCTCCGGCTTTTGGTGTCCAGGGTCTGGAATTATTTGCAGGACCTGGGTTCTATGGCTTCTATGCTGGAGTTAGCTCCATGGGCATTTGCTCACAAGTGGCCTCTACAGAGGGTGCTTTTGTCTCTTTAGAACCCGCAGTCAGAGGAATTTCAGCTTCCTTTGCTGCTTTGTGGGATTTCTGGTCCATTCTCTTGTGCTGGCTGTTGCATCCCAATTTGGAGAGAGGGGTGGAACTGGAAATCTCAGACTGGGTGGTAGTGACCATGGATGCCAACCTCAAAGGTTGGAGGGCTATGTGTCAAGGATGGGCAGCCCAAGGTCAGTGGTTGATCAAGGAAACGTTCTGGTCGATCAATCGTTTGGAAGCAAGGGCAGTTCACAGGGCATTGGTAACCTTCTTTCCGCAAGTTCAAGGTTGAAGTGTGGGTTTTCTCAGACAATGTAACAACAGTGATGTATATCAATCGTAAGGGTGGAACCAAGAGTTTTTGGGTGGCTCAGAAAGCTCAAGAACTTTTTGTCTGGATGGAAAAGCATCTAGCAGGCTTGGCAGCGTCTCACATTACTGGAGTGGACAATGATTAGGCAGATTATCTCAGCAGGCAGCAGCTGGATCTGGAGGAGTGGAATTGTCAGCGGAGGCCTTTGCCATTATTCAAGCCAGGTGGAGCAGTCCCCAGCTGGATCTCATGGCATCGTGGGAGAATACCAAGGTGGAGAGGTTCTTCAGCTGCAAGAGAGAGATAAGTTCTGAAGGAATCGACACACTGGTTCAACTTTGGACAACAAGGCTTCTGCTGTATGTGTGTGCTCCGTGGTCTCTCATAGGACGTGTGTTGTGTCGCATAAAATGTCATCCAGGAAGGGTGATTCTCGAGGCGCCAGAGTGACCATGCCATCCATGGTTTGCGGGTCTGGTTTATCTCGTGATAAATGGTCCCATCCAGTTGGCTCATTTGTGAGGGTTGCTGCATCAAGGGCCTATCTTTTCAGATCGGGCGGATCACTTTTGTCTCATGGCTTGGCTTTTGAGAGATGGCATTTGCGTTTAAAAGGGTATTCGGAGCCAGTCATTGCTACTTTGGTTACATTCGAGTGTGGAAGGATTTTGAGTCATGGTGTATGGAGGAAGGTTTAGAGCCTTTCTGATTGAATGTTTCTCAGGTCTTGGCCTTTTTGCAAAGGGGATTGATAAAGGGATTGGCATACAATTCACTCTGAGTGCAAGTGGCAGCTTTAGGATGTCTTCGAGGTAGCTGCAGGGGAAAACCGTTGGGCTCTCATCTGGATGTCATCCTTTTTCTGAAGGGAGCGAAACATTTGTGCCTCCTGGTCAGGAAAATGTTCCCATTGTGGAACCTTAATTTAGTACTTTGGGTTCTTTGTGGATCTCCCTTTGAGCCATTGAGAAAGGCGTCGTTAAAGGATCTCAACTTGAAAGTCGTTTTCTTGGTAGCGATTTTGTTTGGCCAGGCGAATTTCGAAGCTTCAAGCCTTGTCATGAAGGGATCCCTTCTTGCAAATTTCGGACGACGGCGTATTGTTGCGTACGGTGCCATCCTTTTTACTGAAGGTGGTTTCCGCCTTTCATCTTAATCAGATGGTGGAGCTGCTGGCTTTTCCACGCTTGACATCAGATACTCCGCATGCCAAGGAGCTGCATTTGTTGGATGTTTCTCGATTTCTGTTGCGTTAAGGTCATTAACACTTTTTGATGTTCAAATCATCTGTTTGCTTTGTTCAGTGGAGCAAAGAAGGGAAGAAAGGCTTTCAAGGGCACGATTGCTCGATGGATAAGGAAGCAATTTTTTCGGCCTGTCTCTGTAAGGGTCAAACTGTTCCAGAGGGGTTGCGTGGACATTCTATCAGGGCACAGGCAGCCTTCTGGGCAGTGTGTCACTTGGTATCGCTGCAGGTGATTTGTTGGGTGGCAACTTGGTCTTCGTTGTATACTTTCACCAAACATTATAGATTGGATATTCAGTGTCTAGAGGAGACTATGTTTGGAGAAAGTGTTGCGCGCAGGTCTTTCAGGTTCCTACCTAGTGTAGGGGAGCTTGGGTACATCCCACTTGTCTGGACTGATCTGGGATATGAACAGGAAATGAAAATTGGTTCTTCCTACTAATTTTCGTTCCTGGAATACTATAGATCAGTCCAGAAGCCCAGCCCCTTTTCAAAAGACCTTCCTTGCTGCTGATTGCTGATAATGCAGAACTTAATTTATGGTTGAAAGTTTTTTCATTATCCTCTTTTGAGGTGAAGGCTTAAGTTAAAGGGGTTAAAGGGGTGGCATTGTTTGTCGAGCATAAGGATCTTGGCTTGAGTACAGGTCAATACTGAGGAACTGCAGGTGGCACTCTTGGTTACGTAGCAGTGCCTGAAAAGTGTTTTTTCTCTGCCTCCATCTGCTGATAGGGCTGCAAAACCCACATGTCTGGATTAATCTGTGGTATTCCAGGAATGAAAATTAGCAGGTAAGAACCAATTTTCATTCCACATTTACCTATTCCACTCCACTCATGATTTTATAGATCTCTCTCATATCTCCACTCAGCTGTTTCTTCTCCAAGCTGAAGAGCCCTAACCTCTTTAGCCTTTCCTCATATGGGAGACATTCCTTGCCCTTTATCATTGTGGTCACCCTTCACTTAACCTTTTCTTCCGCTATATCTTTATTGAAATGTGGCAACCAGAACTGCATATAGTATTTATTCCTTCCAGTCAATCATCCAGTCCCTTTCTAGGAAGCATGGCCTGAGCCCTGATGGGGATAGGACAGACAGAAGTATAGAACATGGATCCTGCACAATAACTTTTTATCAGTAAGTTTTTTTGGGGGGGGGGATTTCACAGAGAGGATTTAGTAGATTGAGGTTTGAATACTCATTCAAATATAACCCACTTTTAGAGAGTGTATTTAACCAACATGTTTTATAAGTCAATGGGAAGCACTTGCAAATCTTTCTCATAGTAGCACAGTAAATGACAGCATATAAAGACTAAAATGATCCATTAATTTGGCCCAGTTGAGATTCACCCTTATAAAGATGCATATAAAATTGCCAAAAGCACAACCCAACACCAGTAATCCAGTGGGAGCACTGAGAAGAAAGGATCATCTTGCTGGTGGCTGAAGAGGATCAGAATTATTGTTTTGGGAAATTAGAGAACTGAAAAAGTTTGGGAGAGAGGTATACTATTGGGGTATATACTTTAGTGTATGAGTGTTAAAAAAGGCAAGCCAAAAGGTAGGTAAAGGCTTAGAGTTTGTGTTTGTAATAAAAAGCTAGCCAAAAGGTAGGAAAAAGCTTAGAGTTTGTGTGTTTCTTTCCCTCCCTCTCTCACCCACCTCTAGCTCATCCTTTGATTTATAGGCAGGAGACACTTTCATATTAAAAATCAATCAGCCTTTTATCTAAAACACAAGATTGCACTTGGTCTTCTCAAGATTTTAATTATCTCGTTACAGGTTACTACCAGATATAGTGAATATATCAAATTTAAGAGACTCTTATTTACACACTCCTACTTCCTTATCAACCTAAATTTAACTAAGAACTTAAATTTAAGATGAAAGCAGCAATCCAGCAGCAAGAGGAAGGCCTTCCAGTCTTCTGCATCGAATGTCACATGTATGATTTTTTACCCCCAATCCGATCTCTGGAGCCTAGAGTGGCAGACCTGGAGGAGCTGAGACAGAGAGGTTTATAGATGAGACTTTCAGGGACATAGTAGTCAAGTCCCAACTCCAGTCTGGCAGCTCTGGAATTGCCTTGGAGGAGGATGGTTTCCTGGTATCAACCTGGTACAACAGGACATGATCTTGTCGCAAGGATCTGCCCTCCAGGTGATGCATTTTCCTCTCTCATCGAGGGTATATTGCTCTGGACCGGATGGTATACATCCTAGGTTTCTGAAAGAACTCAAAAATTACATTTTAGACCTATTATGAGTAATTTGTAACCTGTCATTAAAATCATCTATTGCACCTGAAGACTGGAAGGCGGCCAATGAAATCCTGATATATAAAAAGGGCTCCAGGGTCAATCCAAAAAAACTATAGACTGGTAAGCCTGACTTCAGTGCCAGGAAAAATCGTGAAAACTATTATAAAGAATAAAATCACAGAACATATAGATAGACATGATTTAATGGGACACAGCCAGCATGGATTTACCCAAGGGAAATCTTGCCTCACAAATCTGCTACATTTTTTTGAAGGAGTAAATAAACATGTGGATAAAGGTGAACCAGTAGATGTGGTGTATTTGGATTTTCAGAAGGCGTTTGACAAAGTCCTCATGAAAGGCTTCTAAGAAAACTAAAAAGTCATGGGATAGAAGTCCTTTTGTGTACTGCAAAATGGTTAAAAGACAGGAAACGGAGAGTAGGATTAAATGGTCTGTTTTCACATTGGAAAAAGGTAAACAGTGGAGTGTCTCGGGGATCTGTACTTGGATTGGTGCTTTTTAATATATAAATGATCTGGAACGGAATAGGATGAGTTAAGTGATAAAATCTGCAGATGATGCAAAATTATTCAGATTAGTTAAATCACAAATGGATTGTGCAGGAGGACCTTGCAAGACTAGAAGATCGTGCATCCATATGGCAGATGAAATACAATGTGGAAAAGTGCAAGTTGATGCATATAGGGAAAAATAACCCATGCTGTAGTTACATGATGTTAGGTTCCATATTAGGAGCTACCACCCAGGAAAAAGATCTGGGCATCATAGTGGATATTACATTGAAATCAGCTCAGTGTGCTGAGGTAGTCAAAAAAGCAAACAGAATGTTAGGAGTTATTAGTAAGGGAATGGCAAATAAAATGGAGGATGTCATAATGCCTCTGTATCGCTCAATGGTTAGACCTCACCTTGAATACTGTGTGAAGTTCTGCTTGATACATCTCAAAAAAGATATAGTTGCACTGGAGAAAGTACGGAGAAGGGGAATGATAAAGGGGATGGAATGGCTCCTGTATGAGGGAAGGCTAAAAAAGTTGGGCTGTTCAGCTTGGAGAAGAGACGGCTGAGGGAGGATATCACAGAGGTCTACAAAATCATGAGAGGACTTGAATGGGTAAATATGAAATTGTTATTTACTCTTTAGGATAATACAAGGACTAGGGGGCACTACATGAAGTTAGCAAGTAGCACATTTTAAACAAATCAGAGAAAATTATTTTTCACCACACAAGATCTGGAGGAATTCATTGCCAGAGGATGTGCTTAAGGCAGCTAGTGTAGCTGGGTTTAAAAAAGGTTTGGATAAGTTCCTGTAGAAGTCCATAAACTGCTATTAATCAGTAGGGAATAGCCACTGCTTGTTGCCAGCATTAGTAGCTTGAGATCTATTTAATGTTTGGGTACTTGTGACTTGCATTGGCCACTGATGGAGACAGGATACTGGGCTTGATGGACCCAGTATTATGTTCTCATGTAATCCCCTGAGGTCTTCCACTTCCACTCTCATATCAGTTCCAAGCATGACCAAAGTCCATGATAGTATTGGCCTCCCCCATGCCTTCCTGGAGCTCTGAAGCAATCGTACCACTGCTATGTTGAGTTGTTTCTGCTGCTCCATGCAGGATACCCAAGGGTGCTTCATTTTCCTTCTCTTGCCACTTTGGATCCCCTGTCCTTATCCCACGTTTTACCATTTTTGTCTCTACATCCTTCACCCTTTCTATGGAAACAATATTTCCTGATGTTCCTAAGATTAGATGGAAGGGTATGTTTTGCTGGGCCTCACCGTATTCTGGACATATAAGGAAGGAAAACCTTTTTGGCCCATCGCCATACTTTATTGCGATCACAGCATGGCGTGTGCACATGCCTTAATGGAAAATTATTATTAGTGTCAGATGTGTTAAGGAAAATTATGTCTGATGTCTGCTTTCAAGTAGCATTAACTTGATTGTGCCCTGAAGCAGAGTGAACAGGAAGTTTATCCTGGGCCTTGGATCACATTAGACAGAAGAATATGTTTTGCTGGTCCTTGCATTAGCCTGGGCTTATAAGGAAGGAAGACATCTCTGGCCCGTTGCCATCATGGAAAATGTAAGAAGCAACCTAGGAAGA
Source organism: Rhinatrema bivittatum (assembly GCF_901001135.1). Taxonomy (NCBI): domain Eukaryota; kingdom Metazoa; phylum Chordata; class Amphibia; order Gymnophiona; family Rhinatrematidae; genus Rhinatrema; species Rhinatrema bivittatum. The sequence continues at coordinate 22,651,241 of NC_042622.1, forward strand.
GATCTGGCTTGCGGGTGCTGTGATTTGGCAATCGCAGCTTCTGCTCGCAAAATAAAATTCTCTCAGGGGAAAAACAAAGGGGGAGTCAGAGAATGGACAAGTTTCAGCTTGTGGGTGCTAAACTTTGGAATAACATCTGGAGAGGTATGTGAAAAGCAGAAGCCGATAAAATGGTTTCTTTTTCCGAAGGTGCTATAAGCCAGGAGATGGATTATCAAGTAGGCACTGAGTGGATAAGATAACCGGCTGCTTTTAATCGTTAGCTTTACAGGAATTTTCAGCCGAACCTGACGGACCAGGTTTTCAAATGAAAACATGACCATATATGCCCACATAAAACCTATTCTATCTTGGCTGCAGTGGCTACCAACAGAGAGCAGGATCAAGCTTGAAAACACTCTCAGGCTGATGCCCCTTTCCGCCTGCACTTGAATGCCCATTTTCTGTGCGCAAAGCTTACTGCTGGTGCAGCAAGGAGAAAACGTGCATTCCTGAACAGGAGTGCTGCTTAGCGCCCTCGCATGGAAATCCCAGGCAAATAAGGGCCTTAAGCAGTACTCCCCGACGCAGAGAGACTGCATTTGGCCAGTGCACATTTTTATAGCACTGGAAATCTAATTCTAGGGCAGAGCTGGTTTCCAGCGCTATTGCGCCGGCACTTAAAACTCCTTTAAAAAAACAAAAAAGGGAAAAATAGTGAAAAGATTCCAGAATATTATCTGGGTAAGTGGCGATGGCCTGTCGAGGATGCCTTCTGTCCACCCCCACTTCCTGAGTTAAGTCGTGTGTAACTACAGTATGTGCTTTTTTAAAACTCCTGGTGCATTAGCATAGCATTCGCTTACTACATCAGAAGTTAAGAAGAAATTAATCTGGAGGTGAAAAATGTGCACTGAAAACCAGCATAGAGTTTCTTCACACCCAGATTACTTTATTGGTCTCTCTGCTTCGTCTACAAGTGCATGAACAAACAGGCCCCAGAATATCTCTCCTAACTCCTCCCTCAAATCTTCCCAGCTGGCGCTACTTTCCATCCCACCTCTGGCTCCTGCTAGACTGTCCTGCCACTAGGCTTCAGGCCTTCAGTTGTTACACACCAAAGATCTGCAACATGCTTCCATTATCCCTATGCTTGGAGCCCAGCTCCCTCATCTTCAGGAAAAATCTTAAAGCATGGCTTTTTAACCAAGAATATCCTACAGAGACTTCCTGTCCAACAACCCAGTTACCACAAAAGTACTCCTAGTGTTCCTATTTCTACAGCAACAACAAAGTAACCTAGCTATGAATCTGTCTTTAAATATATGGATGCTCAACCAATATTGTCTGTTGATCTAATACTATTGTAACCTACTTTAAATTGATTGTAATCCACTTTGAGACCATTTATGGTTAAAAAGTGAAATATCAAATGGCTTCTGTTGGAAACAGGATGCTGGGCTTGATGGACCCTTGGTCTGACCCAGCATGGCAATTTCTTATCAGCTCGATCCAGTATCGTCCGCTCGAGGATTGCCCGTCTGTAACGTGCTCGTAGCGCACAATTCGGGCGCGCAAGGCAGTTCAGCGATACAGTCTCCAGTTTCACGGGTCCGTATCGCTTCTGAAAACAGACGCATAACCCTTTCCGCACCCGGCATGTAAATGAACGAAAAAGCTGTATAATGAAGGAATTAGTTATTCCCCTGCGATACTGTAACGGGCGCTGATATTATCTCCTCCCTAACCCGCTGTTCTGCCGCGGCCTTAACCTGCTAGTTTACCGCCTCCCCCTAGTAGGAGTTAGTGTAGTGTAGTGTAGGGTAAAAACATTGCTTACCGGCCCTGGTCCCGTCCGGTCTCCTGCAGCCCCGTCCGGACCGGACGGGGCTGCAGGAGACCGGACGGGACCAGGGCAAAAAAAAACAAACGAAAAAGTAGCAAGGCTCAGGCCTGCTATGGTAAGTGTAAAAAGTGTAAAAAACAAAAAACCTGTGTGTTATATAAAAAAATAAAACAATTTTAAATACCTGTCGGAGGGCCGTGGGTCCAGGCGGCCGGTGGGCGGCGGGCAGCCATCAGCGGCATCCGGTAGTCCCTTCTCCCTTCCTCCCTCCCTCCCCTGCCTGGATGAGCGCCAAAATCGCACGGGCGGGTCGGCAGCGGGGGGGGGGGGGGGGGCGGCAGCAGGATCCGGGAGCGGCGGGTAGGCAGCAGCGGGTCCAGGGGGGCAGGGGCAGCGGCAGCGGGGGGGGGGGGGGGGGGGGGGGGGCGGCAGCAGGATCTGGGAGCGGCGGGTAGGCAGCAGCGGGGTCCGGGGGTGGCAGCGAGATCCGGGGAGCCAGCAGCGGCAGCATGTTCGATCGCGCAGGCAGGTAGGTGGCAAAGTAAAGATGGCCGCCTGCACGGGAAAATCGTGCAATTGGCCGCTGAAGACGTGACATCACGACGTTTGGCGTCACGGGGTGTGACGTCACGTCTTCAGCGGCCAATTGCACGATTTTCCCGTGCAGGCGGCCATCTTTACTTTGCCACCTACCTGCCTGCGCGATCGAACATGCTGCCGCTGCTGGCTCCCCGGATCTCGCTGCCACCCCCGGACCCCGCTGCTGCCTACCCGCCGCTCCCGGATCCTGCTGCCGCCCCCCCCCCCGCTGCTGCCCCCCCCCCCCCTGCCGCTGCCCCTGCCCCCCCGGACCCCGCTGCTGCCTACCCGCCGCTCCCGGATCCTGCTGCCGCCCCCCCCCCCCCCCCCCAGCTGCCGACCCGCCCGTGCGATTTTGGCGCTCATCCAGGCAGGGGAGGGAGGGAGGAAGGGAGAAGGGACTACCAGATGCCGCTGATGGCTGCCCGCCGCCCACCGGCCGCCTGGACCCACGGCCCTCCGACAGGTATTTAAAATTGTTTTATTTTTTTATATAACACACAGGTATTTTTGTTTTTTACACTTTTTAAACTTTTTTACACTTCCTGGTACCTGTCATTTCAAATGTCATTTGAAATGACAGGTACCAGCGCACCCAGGTTACTGTATAGGCGCTGTTACAGCGCCTATACAGTAAAATGGGTTGCGCGGGCATAACCCTTCCCTAACGCTTCACAGCCGCGGCATGCATTTGCATGCGATTAGAGGAGAGTATCGGGGAGTTAGTGAAGAGAACTGTGCTTGCGGGGAGGAAGGGTGCGCCTGACACTACCTCACTGTTTTTACCGCGGCCTTACTGGATCGAGCCGTATGTTCTTAATAAATCTAGCCATACACAGATATATGTATGGCAGGCGTTGTCCACCCAAATCGACGCTAACTGGCTAAGTCATAAGCTAGCCCCAGGAACATTCCTGCAGCTGCCCCTTTTTTCGAGTGGCTAAATATACTTACCTTGTGAATGTTTTAAGTTTAACCGGTCACTAGGGGAAAAAGTTTAAAAGCAAGGGGGTTTAACTGGCTAACACACAAAAGTTAGCTAATTAAACCGTTGAAAATCCACTCCTCGGTGAAAAAGATTCCTGCTCTATGGGCTGGAGAAAGCTGTGCCGTATCGTGCAAGATACATGCGTTCTAGGGCAGGGTCTGCCTTCTCTGTTAGGATCATGGACCCTTGGGCCGGCTGGGACGGCAGGTGTCGTGCTGTGGAACCCCACAGTGGGCATCGCAGCTGGGAGGCAGCGCTGAGGAGAGACTTCGAAGAGGGCTTCACCACTGGAAGCCCGAGGTCCCCCCAGGAGGAGCCCGTAGGGACCCAGGCCTCTTGGTCTTAGATGGATCCTATGCGACCAAGGTTCAGAAGAGCAGCCTGCCGAGGTATCTGACGATGAGACGCCCAGGAGGTCAGGAGAGACTTCACCCTTGGAAGCCCGCGGTCCCCCCGGGAGGAGCCGTGAGGACCCGAGCTGCAGGGGCTTAGGAGAAATCTCTAGGCGGGTGAAGAAGAAGTACCTGCGGCAGTGGAGAGAGACGAAGCCGAAGTCCAGAACAAGCCCAGGTCGGGAGCCAGAAGTCAGACGTCGAATGCAAAAACCAGGGATGGAAGCTGAAGCCGGAGTCGCAGAACGAAGCAAGGTCAGGAGCCAGGAATCAGATGTCAGATACCAAAACCAGGTACGGAAGCTGGAGTCGAAGAACAAAGCAAGGTCAGGAGCCAGGAATCAGATGTCAGGAACAAGCAGGGACCGGGAAGCAGGAAGCACAACTAGCTACTCTGAAGAGTCAACCTCTTGCAAGGCGAGGGTTAGTTGTGACTGCCGGGTTTAAATAACCCGGCAGCATCTGACGTCATCAGGAGGTTGTCTTCAGTTTTCCCATGCTGGCCCCTTTAAATCTAGAGCCCCTGCGCGCGCGCGCCTAGGGGGCGGGGCCAGCAGCGGATCGTCGGCGGCGTCTCCCTCGCAGAGAGGACGCCACAGTAGGCCGCATCTCGGGCCTGGACGGCCGCATCTCGGGTGTGGACGGCCAGAGGGGGCTCCCGCGGCCGGGGCGGGCCACGTGATGAGTGGGGATCCCGGGGCACAGCCCGGGATCGCAACATTCTCAGCACCGTCCCAGCTGACCAAGCACCTTAGTGTGGTGGGAGGTTGCACAGCTGCATACTAAAGTGCTCTTACAACTTTAGGGTATAAGTGCCTGATGCTCCTGGTAGAATTACATTTTGCTACAGGTAGGCCCCCGCTAACTCTTATGGGGGAAAGGGAGGAGAGCCATGTGTTCTGTTTTTTCTAAAATAGGTTCATTAAAAAAAAATTAATCATATTTAATAAACTGAGCACCAATGTACAGCTGATGAGTCCTTGGCTTCATGCTCCTTGCCTCCTATTCATCGTAGCCCAGCCATAAGTTGAGTACCACTTCTGATATATCTGGTTAATGGTCAATGACTTGATGAGTAGGAGAAGAAGAGGAAGACTAATTGCCTAGCAGCCATTCTCATATCTCCTGGCAAAGTACATTTGAACTGCGCTGTTTTATACCGTTTACTTCCCTATTGCATTAAAAGTAGGGTTACCACGTCATCGCAGGTCAGCCAGGCAGGCTGGTCAAGAAATATATCAACCGTTGGGGATGTGCCAGGTACTTGTGACCCAGACTGGCTACTGTCCTAGGCAGAATGCTGGGCTCAGTGGACCTTGGCCTAACCCAACATGGCACTTCTTATGCTTGTAGCCCATTGAATGTATGGATATGTATTTCAGATATTCCTGTTGGGTTCCCTAAGAAAATCAGAACTATAAATCCACATTCAGTTGACCTAGTGCAGTGGTCGGGAACCTTTTTGGCTGAGAGAGCCATGAACGCCACATATTTTAAAATGTAATTCCGTGAGAGCCATACTAACTACAACCCCCCACCCTCCTGACTCCCCCAAGACCTACCAAATTAATTTACTACAACCCCCTACTCTCCTGATGCCCCCAAGACCTGCCAAATTAATTTACTACAACCCCCCATCCTCCTACCCCCCCCCCCCCAAGACCTGCCAAAAGTCCCTGGTGATCCAACAGGGGTCCAGGGCTCGCAGACAAATCTTTAATAAAAAAGTAAAAATCTAACAAAAACCCCCACCCTCCTGACGCCCCCCAAGACCTCCAAAATTAATTTACTACAACCACCCACCCTCCTATCGCCCCCCAAGACCTCCAAAATTAATTTACTACAACCCCCACCCTCCTGACCCCCCCAAGACCTGCCAAAAGTCCCTGGTGGTCCAGCGGGGGTCCGGGAGCGATCTCCTGGACTTGGGCTGTCGGCTGCAGTAGTCAAAATGGCACCGATGGCCCTTTGCCCTTACTATGTCACTGGGGTCGACCAATGGCGGCGGTAGCCCCTGTGACATAGTAAGGGCAAAAGGCCGTTGACGCCATTTTGATTACTGGCAGCCGACGGCCCTTTGCCCTTACTATGTCACAGGGGCTACCGCCGCCATTGGTCGACCCCAGTGACATAGTGAGGGAAAAGGGCCGTCGGCGCCATTTTGACTACTGGCAGCCAACAGCCCAAGTCCAGGAGATCGCTCCCGGACCCCCGCTGAACCACCAGGGACTTTTGGCAGGTCTTGGGGGGGTCAGGAGGGTGGGGGTTGTAGTAAATTAATTTTGGAGGTCTTGGGGGGCGTCAGGAGGGTGGAGGATTTTGTTAGATTTTTACTTTTTTATTAAAGATTTGTCTGCGAGCCAGATGCAGCCATCAAAAGAGCCATATCTGGCTCCCGAGCCATAGGTTCCTGACCCCTGACCTAGTGTGTCAACCCTAAATAAGTGTGATTTTCTTGCTTCCGGCAAAATTGATTTTTTTTTCCCATGAATAGGAGGCACTGTGACTCTCTGATTTGACCCAAAATGAGAGAGAGCTGATGAAATCCTTGCAGACTCTCTGGAATGAGGCTCCAACATCCTGTGGACCTTTTGCTCCACAGGAGAGAAGGAAGAACAGCTCTTGCTGGTGCCCTGGAAAGGCTGTAATGTTCCTCCAGTCCTCTGTGCTTAATGTAGTGTACTGTTCTCTTGCTGGATTTGACATTTAAATACATTTCTAGAAAGAAAGCTGACAAACTGTCAAACATCCTAACATACTTAGAATTTACTAATGTACTAGCAATGGGGGTGCAAAAGCAGTGATGTTTGGTACAATCATGGAGGATTCTTGGTGATGGAGACGCGAGGAGATGTTGCCATGCCAATCCCTGCCTCGGGAACTGGGAGGGAATCTGCCCTGCCCTCCAACAAAATCGTACCTATGGGAGTGAGGGGGGCACCAAGCCTTCTGTCTCCAGGAGGGGGAGGGTCATGAAGTTTCAAAATGTCACGCTGCCAGCATTATGTGGATCAAAATGGGCTTGGCACTCATACCAGAGGTCTGGGGGATAATCTGTACGTCGGATGTGCTTTGCAGCAGTAATCTGCCATCTCACATTCAGGCCGATACAGTACAGTGCGCTCCGATGGAGCGCACCGTTAGCCTGCTCTTGGACGCACGTTTTCCCTTACCCCTTATTCAGTAAGGGGAGGAAAACACGCGTCCAACCCGTGGCACCTAATAGCGCCCTCAACATGCAAATGCATGTTGATGGCCCTATTAGGTATGCGCGCGGGATACAGAAAGTAAAATGTGCAGCCAAGCCGCACATTTTACTTTCAGAAATTAGCGCCAACCCAAAGGTAGGCGCTAATTTCTTCCGGCACTGGGAAAAACTGCTTTTCTGTGCACCCTCCGACTTAATATCATGGCGATATTAAGTCGGAGGTCCCGAAGAGTAAAAAAAAGTTTTGAAAAAAAAAAAATTTGAATTCGGGCCGTGGCTGTCGGGCCGAAAACCGGACGCTCAATTTTGCCGGCGTCCGGTTTCCGAGCCCGTGGCTGTCAGCGGGCTCGAGAACCAACGCCAGCAAAATTGAGCATCGGCTGTCAAACCCGCTGACAGCCGCCACTCCAGGCCAAAAGGAGGCGCTAGGGACGCGCTAGTGTCCCTAGCGCCTCCTTTTGCCCGATTCTACTGCACCACCTCATTTGCATACTGTATTGCGCCCGCCGGGAGAGCGGGCGTTCGTCCGCTCTCCCGCGTTTTTACTGAATCGGCCTGTCTCTCCGTATAATGAATAGTTTAGGACAAAAACAGAGGAAAACCAAGAGGCTGGCAATTAGAAAAAAGAAATGTAGCAGTGGACAGTATCACAGATGTGCTAATAGCTTTGTCCTAAAAGCAAGAACAGACTTAGGTTCAATGTTCACATTTCTGATTATCAGAACAGAGTTACATTTTCTTATTGATAACGTTATTTATTGGTAGCAAAAAGTTAAAAAAAAAAAATCTGAAACAATGTCTCATTTAAAATTGGATCACTACAAACGGAACTGCAAAATAAAATTTCAGTTGAAGAACAGGCCAGCCTGAATGCTCCAAATATGACTCAAAGTCAAGCAACTCTCCATGGCAATTTCATTTTTGTGATTCATTTTGGAGAGTTACTGGATGAAGCCCGGAATCGTTCAAGTGAGCATTAGAGTTGCAGAAGGTAGATTTAGTGTACCAGCTGCAGCCTAGAGACTTTTTAAGGAGCTGGGTGTGAACAGCATCTTTATAAAACAAACAATTATTTAGAGGTAGAAGTTATTGGGCCTAATGTGACCCATTCCTCAATTACCATCACCACAAGGGAACTTAGAGACCAACATTCAAACTTATAGGTTTGTTCTGATTAACCTTTGGGCTTGACCGGATAAAACCTGAGGTTTGAAATTTTCCTCCCAGCTAAATTATGTCCAGCAAAATCGTTTTAGATGGGTATAAGGAGGCATCGCTGAGGGCGTTCTCAAGGCGCATTTTCACTTTGTCCCAGCAGCGCTGATATTCAGCACTGCCCAGAGTTACCTGGCTTACTCTAATCGGATACATTGCTGTTCTGAAGTTAGCGGGATCATTTTTTTCCAGCTAACTTTATCTAGGTCTGTCCGGCAGCGCTGGTACCCAGATAAGGGTTGCTGAACATCTGGGTGACTCATCCTCTCAGCAGGTCTTCGAAAATGGACCTCATTGTAGTTCCCTAAGCATGCATGCTGAACTCTTCGTTAGTCTTAACTGAAGAGATCATTTCTACCCACCTACTTGGCTGGTCTTCCTATACAGGAAGTCCTCAGACTTAAAACCCAATTAGTTCCTGAAAACCGTGTCTTAAGGGAAAATGGAAGTCGAAACCGATTTGTCCCATCAGCACACCAATGAGTGTCTATTGGGAAAGGCTTGGGCAATTTTAAGTCAAAACAAGTTTTGTGACTTGGATGATGGGTGTCAATTTAGAAACATTGAAAGTCTGAATTATTTTAACTCGAAACGTCTTAAGTCAGACTTCCTGTAATTTGTTTTATTTTTCAGTGAGCTAGCATGGTTCCCTCTACTTCCTGAACTCTTCCTGTCCTTGTAAACTTGCACACACTTACGCCATCAGGTCACCTGGTTGGCTGGAATCTACATGTTAGTTGTTAGAGAAATGGCATCAAATCCTGTCCGGCAGCCCGGAAACACTGTTTGCTGCTCCTCCCACAGCCTGTATTTCTGCTGTCAAAGAATCACTGAAAAAGTACAATGCAAACAGCCCTGCTATGCCCAGCCTCCTAAACCTGCAGCTTCATTTAATTTACCTACCTCTAGATTAGTGGAAAGCAAAAAAAAACAAAACCCAAAAAAACACAAACACAGATGCTGCATGCCAAGAAGAGTACATGAGCTGTTGAGGTAAACATTTGGTTTGATATTTAAAAAATAAATTAACAGAGAAGAAATAGAAGAATACTGACAAAAGAAAATGGAAAATGTAAAACTAGTATGGATAATATAACTGCAGTTACTTAAAAAACAAAACACAGCGCTGTAGTTTATTAATAATACCTATCTCTTGAACATAATCTCTTATTTAAATAAAGTTTCTTAATCACTGTTCCACCGTGCCACTTTGGAGAAGGATGATCTGTACACAGCCGAATGGATCTCGAGGACTGGACAGCGTCAGATTCTTTCTCTTGCTGAGTGGCAGCACAGGGGACTAGCCCAGGGGCCACACGCAGTGCTAAGGGCAGAGCTGGGGTCTGCCATCAGGAAGCCTGACCCCCACCCCAGTGCCATGCTTTACAGAAAAGCAAAAACCGGCCAGGCAAAGAAACGACGTCGTCACTGCTCCATCATGGCTCTGAACTGGTGGGTCTTTTCCGAGAGCGCGTTGGCCTGCCCTTGCAGTTCCTGCATAGCCGCCAGGCTCGGGTACTGGACCGCAGCTGTTTTGGTGGCCAGAGCCAGGTTCTTCAGCAAGCCGCAGAGCTGGCTGCTGCTGAGGAGGATTTCATTACGAACGTTGTTTCCCTGCACATCCCAACAGAGAGTGTCTATCAGCTTCTGTCCCACCATGATGATCAGTTTGCTTTGAGTTATGAAGATTTCAGGAGGCTGATTACTGCTTAAGCTGCTGTTAAATACACTGATGGCCTTCTGCAGAGCACCAAAGTATAACCTGGCGTGATCTGACAGAGTGTGTTTCATCGTTGACTTTTCCTGGCTGTTTGGCGTGGGTGCAGGAGTGGCCTAGGAAGTAAAACAGCAAGTTATCAGCAATGTGGTTTCTGAAATACTGTAAGAAAAAAACATAACACCAGCTCTTAGCTCTATGACAGTACTGCCAACAATGAATTAAAGAGAGGAACCTAGTGGGACAGAACCTGTAAACACAAAAGTATAACTACAAATTGCATTACGCAAGGCAATGGGTGCCATTAAACTGGCCCATTGGTACTTCCAAGTCATCTGATAACCTTACAAGTAAGGGAGTCGTTATCCATTCTGTCTGGTCTTGCCTTTGCATTGAACTGCGCTGAATGATATTTTTTGGGTCTCTGACTTTGGCAATAAGGTGAAGGAAAAATATTTGTGTTAGAAACATCGATCTCTTGTGCGTACCTCTAGCGCTATGGAAATAAGTAGCAATAGTAGCTGCTACAGTCAGCCAGATTCTCCAAAGAATTCTATTCTGTAGGATGCACCGGGCCACTCTATCTCCACAGTCTTGCATCCAACTACCCCTATGAACAATCTCCTATTTCAGGCCTTTTGGCTGGGGCACCAGTTTGAACACTTTGCAGAAGTGATATTACTTGACCGCAGATAGTCGGGGTTAGCCATCATGCTCTGCTCAGATGCCCCCCCCCCCCCCCCCGCCCCAGAAGCAATTAAGAGTTGAATTTAAGGATTCAGCCTTAGGGGAAGCTTCCCTTAAAGTCTTCAGCAAGTCATTTAGTTGACTAAGCGTGTAATAAAGTGGCTGTAAAATTCTGATTTATATCCACTGTTAGGGAAAGAAACTGCAAGGCTGCTAACAACTGTAAAAGCCTCGTAGAGTCCTGGGCTGAAGACGGCTCTAACGTCACACAGACCTTTAGAGCACAAAAGGATTCTGGGTGCAGCTACAGTGGAGCTGGTGAGCCCGGGAGAAACCTCCTTGCTGCGGCAGGGGTCAGGAAGTCATACCAAAACCATACGCTTTGGGACACTTTGCGGCCACCCCCAAACCCAAACCCAGTCTTCTCCTGGGTCATGAACCTGAAGAGGATTCAGCTCTTGTGACCGAAACGTTCTTTATTAATTAATAGTTTTGCCATAACTGACTGCACAGTTTCTGCTCGGCTTCCTCTGTCCTGAATCGAACCATTCAACATAATTCAGTGAAGTCCTGGAAATAAGGTACCTGCGACTGTAATACCGCTTTCTTCTTGATTGGCTCTTGACTTGAAGGATTGACCTGCATCTTTTTCAACGCAAATGTCTTCTGAAAAGTACAGTGAGTGAGTTTAATTAAAAAAGAACCAACAAGCGGGTGAGTTAGGATTTCCTAGGTAATACAACTCCATGTTCTACGTGGTGGGGAGTTTAACATAGAAACATAGAAATGACAGCAGAAGAAGACCAAATGGCCCATCCAGTCTGCCCAGCAAGTTTCGCACTTTTTTTTTTCTCATTCTTATCTGTTTCTCTTGGCTCTTAGTAACCTTTTGGTTCTATTTCCCTTCCACCCCCACCATTAATGTAGAGAGCAGTGTTGGAGCTGCATCTAAGTGAAATATCTAGCTTAATTAGGGGTTAGGGGTAGTAACTGCCGCAATAAGCAAGCTACACCCATGCTTATTTGTTTACCCAGACTATATAATTCAGTCCTTGTTGGTTGTTGTCTGTATATAGATCCACTTTTCTTCATTCCTGAACATACCCAGATCAGTCCAGAGAAGTGGGTTGTGTATCCCTACCAGTAGATGGAGTCAGAGAACAAAACTTTGGGCACTGCCATGTATACAAGAGTGCCATCTGCAGTCCCTCAGTATTTCACTGACTCCAGCAGATGGTAGAGACGCACTCCTGCAGTTTTTTAGTTTAAGTTTTTTTCAGTTAGTTGGAATTTTTTTTCTTTAGTTGCGGTCACTTCCCAAGGTGTTAGGCACCTTCGTGGGCCATCCCTCGGTGGAAACCAGGCATCTGGGGGTTGGATATCTCTGTCAGGGTCTCGTCCGCCACGGTTCAGTGTGTGAAGGCCAGAGGGCTCCTGGTTACTCACCACTGACACTGCTACAGCTGCTCCCTCGATCCCTGCTAGAGCTTGTCCTGTCCTACCTCATTAAAGTTAAAAAAAAAAAAAGGGAGGGCATGGAGAACCCGGGGGATTTCTCCCCGGAATTTTTCGTGCTAATGCACGAGGCCTTCCTGGCTTGGAAGCGCTCGGCGGTGAAGAGGCCCGGGCTCCCGGGAGACGTTGTCCATCCCCCTGGGAAAATAAATCAGTGCGCAGAGCCTCGGCAGCGCTCCCGGGGTCAGACTCGCCCAAGGGACAATGGCACCCAGGGACCGCAAGACCTGATTCTGGGGGCGGGAGCAGCTCTGCCATCGGGAGCGGATGCGGGGACGGACCCAGATCAGGCAGCGGTGGATACGGATGATGCAGGTGACACCGATGTCCTGCCTGCGGAGGGAGATGATCCCACCGTGGTCCGTCCCTTTAAAACAGATGAGCTACGGCCCCTTATTCCTCAGGTTCTGAAGGTCCTGGGCCTTAAAGTTTCACGGGAGGAGTCTGACAATGAGGGCGTTATTCCCATGCTCGATGGCATTAGGGGGCCCTCAACTTCCTCTCCTCTGCCGAAAAAGGTACACAAACTGGTGACCTGCGAGTGGGAGGCTCCTGATGCAGGATTGAAGGTGGGCAGAGCGATGGCAAAGCTATATCCCCTATCGACGGAAGTCTTGGAGCTTCTGAAGGTTCCTAAGGTGGATGCTGTGATCGCGGCCATCATGAAGAAGACCACTATCCCAGTCGCTGGGGTGGCTGCCCTCAAGGATATGCAGGATCGGAAGCTGGAGATCCAGTTGAAGCAGGCATTTGAGGTCTCCCATCTGAGTCTTTGAGTGGCGATCTGCGCTAGCCTGATGCAGAGAGCTTGCCTGTGCTGGGTGCAAGAGGCTGCTTCCAGTTCCGGGACCGTCGGCAGTGGACCATTGCAGTCCGTCCATCTAGAAGCAGGGGTCGCTTATGTGGTGGATGTGTTGTATGATCTGGTGCGGACCTTGGCGAGAAGTATGGCATCCATGGTGTCGGCACGGCGTCTCCTCTGACTGAGGAATTGGGCGGCGGATTTGTCCTCTAAATCACAGCTGTGCAACCTGCCTTTTAAGGGCAAGCTTCTCTTCAGGGAAGATTTTGATCAGCTGGTGAAGCTACTTGCGGAATCCAAGGGCAATCAGTTACTGGAAGATAGGAGGTCCTCTAAGAAAGCATTTCCTCCTCGAGCTTATTTTCGGGACAACTGGCGCTACAGGACTAGCAGATATACCGCACCAGCTACTGCTAAACCAGCTCCAGGACGACAGCAGTCCTTTCGCGGGGGCCGCCGTCCTGGTAGAGACTCGGGACACCTTGGTGCTGGAAACCTCAAAACCTCCCAATGAAGCCATGAGCACCCATTCCGTCGTCGAAGCTGTTGGAGGCAGATTATCCAACTTTTACACGGAATGGGCACGGATTACCTCAGACCATTGGGTCTTGGAGGTAGACAGAGACAGCTATGCACTAGAGTTCTCGCGTCCGGTCCGGGAGGTATTTGTGGAGTCCCATGTGGCCTCTCACAGCAAGCACGAGGTGGTCCAGGGGACTCTGCAATGACTTCTTGACCTCAGAGCTATCGTCCCAATTCCGGAGACACAGCAGGGACGAGGACGTTACTCGATTTACTTCGTGGTCCCCAAAAAGGAGGGCACGTTTCGACCAATCCTCGATCTGCAGAAAGTGAACCGTTGTCTTCGGATACATCGTTTTCGGATGGAAACATTGAGGACAGTGATGGCAGCAGTTCGGAAAGAGGAAATTTTAGCATCCCTAGACCTCATGGAGGCGTATCTCCATATACCTATCAGGTTGAGTCACCAGAGGTTCCTGCGTTTCAAGGTCTGGCGGCAACACTTCCAATTCTGAGCCCCTCCATTTGGCCTCACAACAGCCCCTCAGATATTCACCAAGGTATGGTGGTGGTAGCGGCATTCCTTCGGAAGGAAGGAATCTTGGTCCATCCGTACCTGGACGATTGGTTGATTCGCGCAAAGTCTCTGGAGGACTGTGAGATGTCAGTGCGCAGGGTGATGTTCACGTTACAGTCGCTAGGGTGGGTGATCAATGTCCAGAAGAGTCACTTGCAACCTACCCAACAACTGGTTTACCTGGGAGCCCACTTCGATACCTTCCAGGGCAAGGTGTTCCTATCGGTGGAGCGAGTTCAGAAGTTGCAAGACCAGATTCACTCCCTTCTTCGGAGGAGCACTCCCACAGTCTGGCATCATCTTCAGGTTCTGGGTTCCATGTCTTCCACCTTGGATTTGGTTCCATGGGCATTCGCTCACTTACGACCGTTACAACATGCACTTTTGTCCCATTGGAGCCTGGTGTCGGAGCAATTCCACCTGCCAATGCCGCTCCTTCAGGAGTCCAGAATCAGCCTGTCGTGGTGGCTCTCGCGCAACAATCTGGAACGGGGAGTGGAATTGGACACTCCGGATTGGCTGATAATCTCCACCGATGCCAGTCTCTCCGGTTGGGGAGCGGTGTGTGCGGACAGATCCGCCCAAGGGCTCTGGTCGGCGACGGAAACATCATGGTCCATCAATCGCCTCGAGACAAGAGCAGTACATCTGGCCTTGCAGGCATTCCTACCGTGGGTCCAGGACAGGATGGTGCGAGTGTTCTCGGACAATGCGACAACGGTGGCTTATATCAACCGGCAAGGCGGGACAAGAAGCCCCTCAGTAGTGCTAAAAGTGCGTCTTCTGTTCGCTTGGGCAGAATGTCATTTCAGGGCCATTGCAGCCTCTCATGTCGCAGGGGTGGAGAACGTGCAGGCAGATTTTCCTAGCAGGCAACAGCTTGATCCAGGAGAATGGGAACTGTCTTCCAAAGCGTGGAACCACATTTGCGCCATGTGGGGGGTACCTCAGTTGGATCTGATGGCAATGCGGGCGAATGCAAAGACGAAATGCTTCTTCAGCCACCGCCGAGAACAGGGCTCGGTGGGCGTCTACGCTCTCGTGTGTCCCTGGCCCACGGGACTTCTCTTGTATGTCTTTCCCCCCTGGCCCTTCATATGTCGGATTCTCTGTCGCATAGAACTACACCCCAGAAGAATGGTCCTAGTAGCGCCGGAGTGGCCATGTCATCCTTGGTTCGCAGATCTGGTGCATCTGGCGCTTGAAGGCCCATTACAGTTGGCTCATCTGCCATATCTGCTCCATCAGGGGCCCATATTTTCGGATCGGGAGGATCACTTCTCTCTCGTGGCTTGGCTTTTGAGAGGCGACGTTTACGCTTGAAGGGTTATTCCGAGCGAGTCATTTCCACTCTTTTGCAGGCATGACGTCCGGCCACCTCGATGGCCTATGTGAGAGTCTGGAAGCTTTTTGAGTCGTGGTGCGGTCAGCGGGCCTGCAATCCCTTAGCAGCAGATATCCCGCGGGTCCTGGATTTTCTACAGCAGGGGCTTGCTAAGGGTTTGGCGTTCAATTCCCTTCGGGTACAGGTTGTGGCTTTGGGTGCCTTGAAGGGAAGGATGGACGGTTATTCGCTGGTGGCGCATCCGGATATTGCTTGGTTTCTTAAGGGAGTCAAGAACTTACGGCCTCCAGTCTGTGCTGTCTGTCAGGATTGGAGTCTAAATTTGGTTCTGCGGGTGCTATGTGAACCCCCTTTCGAGCCTATCCGCATATCCACAGGTCTTCGCTGAAGGACCTGACTTTGAAGACGGTGTTTTTAGAGACTATTTGCTTGGCTCATCGGATCTCTGAATTACAGGCGTTATCGTGTCAGGACCCGTTTCTAGGGATTCACGATGACCGGGTGTCCTTACGCATGGTTCCGTCCTTCGTTCCTAAGATGATTTCGGCCTTTCATGTAAATCAGACTGTTGAGCTGCCTGGATTCCCACAATGGTCTCGGGATTCTTCTCAGGACAGAGACCTTCATCTTTTCGATGTCCAACATGTCTTATTGCGTTATCTGGAAGTTACCAATGACTTTCAACGCTCCGATCATTTATTCATTCTCTTTGGGGGTCTAAAGAAAGGGGACAAAGTGCCTAAGCCGACCATATCTCGTTGGATTAAAGAAGCCATTTGCTCAGCATATATAGCCCGAGGGCGTCAAATTCCATCGGAACTCAGAGCTCATTCCACTAGGGCCCAGGCTACTTCCTGGGCAGAGTTGTCAACTACTGTCGCCTCAGGAGATCTGTAGGGCGGCGGTGTGGTCTTCTATTCACACTTTCACTAAGCATTATCGATTGGACGTTAAAGCTACTGATGAGTCGTCCTTCGGTGAGAGTGTTCTGCGTGCGGGTCTTTCGGATTCCCGCCCAGTGTAGGGTGGCTTGGGGACATCCCACTTCTCTGGACTGATCTGGGCATGTTCAGGAAATGAAAATTGGTTCTTACTTGCTAATTTTCGTTCTTGTAATACCACAGATCAGTCCAGAGGCCCACCCCTTTCTTCAGATACCGAAAGACTGTCTTGGCTAGACTTTAACTATGTCTGTTTCTCTCAAAACTCCTTTTTTGCAGAAATGATTGATGGAGCAGTTATTTGCAGTTGTTTTGGTCTGAGTTTTTTTTGTCGTTAGTTCTGTTAGCATGGGCTTGGCTACAGGTCAATACTGAGGGACTGCAGGTGGCCCTCTCGTTATATAGCAGTGCCCAAAGTTCTAATTGTTCTCTGACTCCACCTGCTGGTAGGGATACACAACCCACTTCTCTGGACTGATCTGTGGTATTACAGGAACGAAAATTAGCAGGTAAGAACCAATTTTCATTTCTGTGTCAGCGGTTTGAGAATCTCTGCTTTTTAATTCTTTACCCAAAACATGTAGATCTGCAATTTGGCTACAAGTCTGCTGGATTTGTTTTTTAACCCTCTCTGCATTATTTCATTGCTGTATGTTGTCTGTTTGTGTGATTACTCTTTGTTTTGATTCATTTATGCTTTATTGTTATTGTTTGCTATCTTTTTTATTGTGACTCACCCCAGGCTATCTCTGCAGAGGCGTGCAAGAAAGCTGATTAAATAAGTGGCAACAACTCTAGGGGGCCAGCGTAACGAGGCATGCTGCCATTAGTGCAGATTTTTACTCCTGTTTAAGTGCGCATTTTTCCGCAGTAAGTTAACCCTGTATTTAACAGGGTTTATGACTGAAAAAATGTGCGCTAAAATTAGCTTGGCTGCATGCAAATCCCATGTACAAGAAGGCATTAGCTAGTCCCCAGAAATACGAGGAGGTGCGGTAAAGGGCAGGCAGCTTAAGGCACTTTTTGTAACGCTGGCAATTTAACCCCTGGATCACAAAAGGAGGAGAACTTAATTCCCGTTTCTGATGGCCATTTTGTTCTATTGCTGGGTCCATGTGGTAGGGTCTATCAACAGAATAACTCCGGTCACCAGACATGCGAGTTTTCTCCAACTCGTACCCAGGAGTTTAATTTCCAACGTAAATTCTTGAGGCGGGCACCTGCAGCTGAACAGTACATTGGCACTGCGCATCCTGACTTTGGCCTACTCTTCTGCTGCAAGTGCCTTCCCCAGAGAGCTTAGGCTTTGATTTTATTTGCCAGGCCTTGCTAAAATAGCACTGCATTAAAGATTGAAGCTGTGTGGCTACAGTCAGGATGCACAGCCTCAAAGTATTTATTGTTGAACTGTAGGTTCTCACCCCAGAGAGCTTACCCTTTGATTTAATTAGACGTGCGTTGCTCCAATGGTCATGCATACAAGCTTGCACCCAAGTTGGTTTGCACAATACCGGTCTTGCATGCAAGGCCATTTTGGTCACACTCCTTCCGACTTCCCCCACTTCCCTCCCTAGTCCTGTTTTTAAAGCACTTTTCTGCATTCATGTGGATTTTCAGCTTAACTCACATTTTTACCGTTTCCTTTTTTTTTTACTCCTGCTTGATTTGTATCCCGCGAGGCTATGCGTTTTTACCAGTAACCGATGACTTATTTTTCTTATTGGGGGAGGGGAATTTGGGTCTACGGCCCATTGAGCCTTCCTAGGCAGCTCCCCAGGAATTTTCCCTAGGCTTTGATGTCCCTCAGCCAACTTACCTAGCCCAGTCATAGCAGCGATAGTCCTGGGCCAAGAGCCACAAACCTGTGGGTCCCTCCAGAACATGGCTGAGACTCCCTTCCCCTGCAGGAGTTTGTGAGCGCTGCCTTTGGGACGCCTGGCTAGCCCAGGATTACTTCTTTAAGAAGAATGTCAGAGCCTTACACGCGTAGGATATCAAGCACCTATTCGCATCCACCGTCATCTGGTAACAGCGCACATTTACACGTGCGCACGCATCTCCTGAACACACGGCGTTTCTGCTTCGAATGTCTGTTTAAAATAAAGTCTCTGAGTTACGGCCTTGTAGAAATGTAACACAAAGTTTGATGTTCTGGTCCTGAAGCATGAAAAACCTGGGAGCAAGGAGGGTCTAACGTTCGGAATGGTTTTATTATGGCGGGACGTTTGGAGACTGTGTCCGAAGCTGAAGAAAACCAATCTGCTTGCTGATCGTTCACGGTCGAGAGAGGATAAACAAACAGTGATGATACACCCCGGACACAAATTAGTTTTCATAATTTAATTTAAAAAGCACAGCAAAGCACAAATTAAAAGGACTTGTCTGATTGCAAACTGGCCTTAGAATGACTTTGTGCTGAAGTAGGTTTGTGATTTGGATTCTTCATTGCTAGGGGCCTGATCTGAGCCCTGTCTGTTGTCATTTATTAACAGTGCAGATTACCTAGAAGGGACAGGCTGGGTGACCTGTGCTGAAAAGGGAGCAGGCACAGAAAAGTTCCAGTGTGAAATCCCGGTGTGTAATTCTGGCCTGGGTGTGCATTTGGCCGCTGCTACAATGCAGGGGGCAAAACATGCAGGCCCCGGCCCTGAATTTTCAAATGGAGAATTCCTCTGGAAATTTCCCTTTTGAAAAAGGGGTGCGAGGTCCTGCAGAGCTTGAAAATGACCCTCTTTAAGCCAGGTCGCCAATTCGGACTTTTCCTTTGCACAAAGTCCCACGTTCAGTGGCAGACACAGGTTGGAGAGTTAAGAAAGTCATTAGGGAAATAAAATTTAAACTAGAAACTCAAAGCAAAAGTCAGTGCTTAGGTTCTGGCGTGACCCACCACCAGCTCTGAACTGACATGGGCTTGGTTTATGGGCAGGTTTGTAACTGAACGCATTTGTTCAGTGTCTAATGTGTTACCTGCAGTGGCTTGGAGATTTGTTGAGATGCAACTTGGCCATGGTTGTGAGCATCAGGCAGAAGATAAAAAGGCCAAGATAGTACTGGACCCTAACAAAACCTGAACGGGCTGGACCCATTTCCTCTGGGTTCTGTTCCTCTGTTGCAAACTCCCAGGGCTGGGCAAATGGCTCAGTATGGCATCTGCAGAAAAGCTAAGTGGGCTGGCTCTGCTCAATGGAGATTTACTCTTGGTTTGTTCGTGTGAGGGCTGGCTCTGCTCAATGGAGATTTACTCTTGGGCCGTACGGGTTTGTTCGTGAGAGGGCAGCGCTTGAAGGGGGTTAAGCTGTATTGTTTGTTTGGGTTGTTGGCAACCTATGAATAGAGGCCTAAGGATTTCTCTTCCAGTCAGATTTTATGAAAAACTTCTGGGAGGGGGGGCAACGGTGGGGATGGGCAATGTAGGGGCAGGTACAGATGCAAATCCTGCCATGTGGCCCTGTGCCTGTATCTGACCCAGGTGCATAAAACCCTAGGTGGGATGCTTACACCAGCACAGTACATAACTTTCCCGGTACTTGGGCCTGGCCTGAACCAGGGGACCAGCTTCACATGCGAACGCATTACATAGAAACACAGAAGATTTCGGCAGAAATCCAGCTGCCTACAAAGCTGAGCCAGGTCTTACTCAATCTGTGATCTCCCTCCTTTCCTCTGCCACTAAGGTCCCTGTGACCATTACATGCAGGGACAGATTTAGGATTTTGGTATATTTACCCCGCACCCCACCCCCCAGACTCCCGTATGGAGCTGTTACAGAGGCAGCAACTCGTAGCCACCCTGCTGTCCCTAAGTGTTTGCCACCTTAGGCTCAAACATCACGGGTGCCTTTTGAGCCTCCCTCCCTTCAGCTTCATGTGATGACCCTTAGTCCTTTTCATGCTAGGAAAAGTGCTTCCTTTTGGCAGATAATCGAATCTTTGTACCTTTTCCTCCATTTCTGACTTCTTTGCATCATCCTCATGCAAAAATGCTGTCAGCTGTTTCACAGTCTCATCTTTCTTCTGAAAAAAATAATACTTGGCAGTTTATCTTTCCTTTGACACCCACAGGCCAAGGGATTCCATATATGCATGGATTCCATATATGCATTACGTCTAACAGCTGCATTGCCAAAATCTAGAAATGCAACATTAAATTTACTTTCGTCACCTTTGCATAATTTTATATGCATTACGTCTAACAGCGCTACGGATGTGCTAAGCAGGAATGGTAACTGCAGTGCCAAAATCTAGAAATGCAACATTAAATTTACTTTCGTCACCTTTGCATAATTTTATATGCATTACGTCTAACAGCGCTACGGATGTGCTAAGCAGGAATGGTAACTGCATTGCCAAAATCTAGAAATGCAACATTAAATTTACATTCGTCACCTTTGCATAACTTTAAGGAAGCAAACCGTTGCATTCCTGATTAAATCATCATGACTGGTCTCTTGGCTTTTATGACTCAGAGGGGGAAGGTTGGTGCTGTAGTTTTACTGTGATTTTTGAGGGGCAAATAATCAAACATTTTCCTGATAAGAAAGTCAGCAAATTCTTTAAAAAAACAAATGTGATTCAAACTTAAAATCATTAAAATACAGCCCAAGGGCCTGATTCATGATGGCTTTTCTCCCATTCTATGTCTGAGGAAAAGGGCCTAGGGAATCAGCACCCGAATGCCTGCATGGTTTATCAGGGTGACTTTATAATTCAGACCTTTTATTTATATTTTTTTCCTACATGACACAAACATAGTAAAAAAAAAAGCTAGTAATGCCTGCGTGAACAAGGAGTTTCTCTTTTGGAGTCAAGTTGGTGAATATCTTTTTTTGTGCAGAAACATTTAATGAAAACAGAATGGAATGAAGGGGGGGGGTGTGTAAGGGGAATTTGGGGTCCTAGATAGTTCATTGTATTAATCTCTGGATTCTTTGCTGTTGACCATAAACTCATGGTCACCAAAGTTCTTTGCCATCCAGTGACCAGGTGGTGTACAATAAGTTGGGTGCCTTAGGTTAGGTCCATATCAGTGGAACTACCTGGCAGCCCCACCCGAGAGACCCAGGACTGGATGAGACTAGAAACCTGAACTCATACCCCACCTCTTACAGGTGGTCTTCCAGAGCAATGTGAAGGCGCATTAATAGGGCCACCTTGCAATGTCACCTCTCATTCTCCCTGTCTTGAGACAGAAGCAAGGCTGTTCAGCAGGCACTTTTGTTGAATTATAAGTTTCCCAAATAACCCCTCAACAGTTAACAGCATGAATTAGAAAAGCAGAATATGTTTTGTTACACTAACCTGTAGCTGAACATAGACACAGTCCTCCATTTTATTTCTTCTGGGAAGGTAAGATTTAGCTTTGCTTTCTCCTAAGTTATGCAATGTTACACTTCTTTGAACTGTGCTTATTTCAGTTCTCTTGGGTGCCCGCAGACAGTGCACTGTTTTGTAATCAGCTGTCATTTTTGACTTCTTATTATCCTCTTGCTTATTCTTTTTAAAAAGCAATTTTCCATTCGCAATAATAATAGATACAAAGCGCTTGATGTCATCTGGAATTGTGCGGGCCACCATAACAAAGCGATCAAGGTTATCTGAGGTACTCTGAGGCTTGGTAATGACCAGGATCCTGAGGGACCAGCTGCATTTATTCAGTGCTTCTCTAGTTTCCTGCAAAATCTGGAATGAGTCGGAAAGAATTTGTAACTGTTTATTGATTCTGGTTTGAAGGTTAGCATCGGTGAGGTGAGTTGCATTTGCTTTGATGCCTTCAGCAAAATCTAGAAACTCTGCAAATGATTCTTTTATGCTGTCCACAGCTCTGTGAATATTGTCAATGTTTTCCCCAAGATGCTCTTCAGATCTCCACTTGCTGCTCACATAGATCATTAGGCTTGCTACTGAGCTGGCCACCCTATGCTGGAGCTGGGCCAACCTCTCTAGGGCTAGGTCAAGTTCTAGTGCTACTTCTTTGGTTGAATCCTCCAAAGATGAGATGGAAGAGGACTCAGAAGATGCAGTTGACACTGTAGATAAGACGCTGGCCCTGCTGTCTACACTGGACACAGACAACCTGTCTTCTGGTGTTCCGAAAGATGACGTAGGATCTCTTGGTAGTGGTGGAGGGGAACCTTTAGGAATGTCATAAATGTTCTGCTTAGTGTCCCGATGCTCAACCCTGTGAACTAGAAAGATTGGGGGAACATCATAGCTGCCATTTTGTCTCAAAAGTGGCATATCACGTGAGGTTGGCACATCATAAAGGGGTTGATCTGAAAAGGTTAACCTTTTCTGCCCTGGTGGTATATCATAAATCTGTGTCCTCCCACACCTGTCTTCTGTGTTTGATGATGGATCGTCATGCAGACCAGAGCCATACCTGGCCGGAGGTATATCATATAGTACCTTCTTGTTTAGAGATGTGTTTTCACAAACTTGGTTTATACCTGCTTTTTCTGGTGATACAGGCACATCATAAATCCACTCTGACTTCTGAGGGCTTGGCAACGTGTTAAAATGGCCTGTGAATTTTTGAGACTCATTTGACAGGGAAATATCATCGTGAGCATCCGTCTGAGCAATGTCTCTTGAAATCTGATTGGTGGAAACATCACATGCCTGCCAAAGAAGCACACGGGATTTGTAAGACAACAATTTAACGGTGAAACAGAGGCAAGGGCAGCTCAACTATGGTCACAAATGAAGCCAGACAATGCAAGGGCGTCTGCCTCGCTTGCTGGCACAGAATACCTGACTGGCTTTCTTGTGCTCTTGTGTTGAGCTCATCTCAAGCTTTGATGTAAAGTCTATTTACAAAAAGGCTTTCAGCAACTTTCAATATCCATTTCAAGAGTTCTTACCGGTGTTGTCCTACCAATTTCCTAGCAAAGGGCTCTCGCCTGCTCTCCTCCACTCAGACAGAGTCACTCTCGCAAATTATATAAAATAATTTGCCAAAGAGCTCCTTAAAGCCCCTGAGAGTGCCCACTGACTGGTCATCATGGGAAGTAACTTCTAAGTGTTAGATACTCAGACCTCTCCATGATAGATGAGAGCTGGTCTGCTAAGAAAAGATGCACTGCAGAAAGCCTTTTCCCTTTTGTAAAGGACAAGGGAGATAGAAATCCACTGAAACTTCCGTCTTAGGCAGCCAATATTTTTCTCAGTCAACTATGCTAATCGCGCTACTGCAGATACAGCACCTGTTTCTGTCTAGCAGGAGAATGCCCCTGGGAGGGCACTTTGGCAAAGTGTGTTCAGGTCAGTACACGCGTGCCTCGTAATTAAATGTTCGTGAGAGGAAACTAGCAGGGCGGATTCCCCTTTTGAAAATGAGTAGCAAGTGTGTGCATGTATTTTGCACTTCTTAACTGTGCAGGCAGCTGATTGGGGGCAAGGAAACAGGCCATGTCCTGCTGAGAATGTCACGACAGGTACACTGATGCCTTCTCTGACCTATACACATTCCTGGGAACACCTCTTTGTAACCCAGCTAGAAGCTTGCACAGCATGGAAGCCTAAACACAGGGGCGGTTCTATAATGAGGCTGAGTGTGGCGGCCACTTCAGGTGGCAAAATTTGGAGCAGAAAAAGTGCCCTCCAAAATGCTCAGTGGCCGCATCCCCCTGCCCTCCTGATACATATTTAACTAAACATCAGCGGGGTCCTAACCCCCTGCCGGCAAACGAAATAGAAGACGACCCTGCGCATATCCAGAAGCCATCCCTCCAGCCCAGCGCAGCAGCACGACTGCCATCCAGCCTAAAGGAGCTGTGGTTTCACTCCACAGCCTACGGTGGCGCTACACTCTGAGAAACTGCATAAGCGCTTCCCCTTTCCTTCCCACAGCAACAGCCCATGCCTTGAGTCTCCCATGGCGTGAAATAAAAGGCTGCCGACACCTCTCCTCCCTCCCATGGCGTGAAATAAAAGGCTGCCGACACCTCTCCTCCCTCCCGTGGCGTGAAATAAAAGGCTGCCGACACCTCTCCTCCCTCCCGTGGCGTGAAATAAAAGGCTGCCGACACCTCTCCTCCCTCCCGTGGCGTGAAATAAAAGGCTGCCGACACCTCTCCTCCCTCCCGTGGCGTGAAATAAAAGGCTGCCGACACCTCTCCTCCCTCCCATGGCGTGAAATAAAAGGCTGTCGGCACTTTCCCCCTGCCCATGATGCGAAGTTAAAGGCCGCCAGCACCACCCTCCCTCCCTTGGCACACAATTAAAGGCCGCCGGCACCTCTTCTCATCCCATGGCGTGAAATTAAAGGCCGCCAGCACCTCTGTCTCGCGGCACACAAAATAAAAGCCCATTCGGGCCATCAGTATCTCCCCTCCCACCCACCATGAAACAAAAGAAGGCCCCACGAGGCCATCAACACCTCCTCTCCTGCTGTGGTGAATAAAGAAAGGCCCAGCAGAGCTGTTGACACCTCCTCCTGCTGTCCGCAATGCATAAGGAAAGGCCCAGCAGGAGGCTCCAGTCTGAGAGTGCCGGTCAGAGAGACGGAGAGAGCACCAGTGAGTGAGAGACAGCTTGTTTGTGTGAGAGTGCCAGTGAGTGAGAGCTTGTGTGCGATAGAGAGCTTTGTGTGTGTGTGAGAGAGTGAATGAGAGATAGACGAGTGCTTGTGTATATTAGAGACTGAGACAGCTCCAGTAAGTGAGAGATAGCTTGTATGTGTGAGAGAGGGAGATTGTGAGGCACCTTGTGTGTGTGTGTGTGAGGGAGAGAGTGCCAGTGAGTGAGAGAGAGCTTGAGTGTGAAATAGCTTTTATGTGTGTGACAGTGAGGGAGAGAACACAAGTGAGTGAGAGAGATCTTGTGTATAAGAGAATGAAGAGAGAGAGCACCAGTGAGTGAAACTGCCTGCCAGTGAGTAAGAGAGAGCTTGTGTGTGTGAGCGAGACAGGGGGAGAGAGCCTGTGCGTGTGAAAGTGAGGGGAGAGAGAGAAAGTGAATGTAGGAGAGCCTATGTGTGAGAGAGGAAGAGAGAGCCAGAGCCTGTGTGTTAGAGAGGGAGAGAGAGCCTGTGCATGAGAGAACCATTGCTTGTGTATGTGAGAGTGTATGAGCATGCGAGTGAACGTGTGAGAGAGAACAAACGAACATGTATGTTAGGGAGTATGTGTAAGAGAGAGAGAGAGAGGATAAAGTGTGTACCCTCTCTCTCCCCAACTAGTCCATGACAATCTCAGGGTGAATGGAAATCAAAAGTTCTCAGAATGGAGAGCTTAGGATCATTTTTAGCCTTGTTTTAAATATTGGAATTTATTTGATGTATCTGCTGTTTTGAAATATTTTATTGGTGTTTGATAAATTTAAATAAATGTTTATACGAGTTAATTATTGGATGTTATTCTATTTGACTCCTTTTTTGAAATATTTATTCTTATTAGTATGGTTTTCCTGTTACGATGTTTTATATTGCATGGTTTTATTGTTTATTTTGTGAGGAATGGTGATATTTCTGTTTTTCCATTCTTGAACGATATACACTGTCTGACTTGTTGCAATTTCCAACTGCATGTTTCTATTTATACTTTATGATGAGTGACCGAGATGAGGTATTTTACTAGCATATAGTTTCTGTGTAGGGATCTATGGCAGCCTGTCTTGTTTTGCTTTTCTAATAGGAGGTGTATTGGTGTTTAGGATCTGGAGTATTATTTGCATTGTTGCCTTTTCTTATGTAGGGTTTTTACTGTTTGAGTGCTGCAGTTAGTGCTGTTTTGATTCAGGAGGGTTTATATTATAATTCACTTCACGCATGGCTTTCTGAGGGTAAAGCCCACACCCAACATGCATTGCAATAACCTAATACCATATGCATTCCAAGTGTGTTTTTTGCAAGGTTTTTCTGGTTGGCACACAGCAATGCATGTATAAATAATATCTATGTTGTTGTGATACCTTTACCTCGGAAGCCTGTATTTTGAATGTCCTTTTTCATGTAAAATTAATTATTATAAATGCAGAATTTATAATTGTGTGTGGTGAGGGCAGGGGGGGAGGGTGGGCACAAGGCTGTACAGGGCCCAGTCTGCCTTATGCCCTTGCATCGGCCCGGAGAGAGTGTGCCACACCCAGATCACTACCATTCACCCATCTCCCACTTCTGCAGGGGGAAATGCTGGGGAAAGGTGGGGGACAGGTCTGAATGCTCCTGGGAGTGTGGCGGGATTGCCAGCTTCCTAGAAACATTATCCCTGCCACTCTGCCACTCTCTGGGAACTCTGACCCCCTGCTTTCCCCCTTCCGCAGCATTTCAAATCACTGAAGGGGCCAGGCTGCACAGAGACTCCCCTCTTGTGATCTGACCTGTGCCGTTCCCTGGCAGGGCTGGGGGAGCTCCAGCTCATCCCTCGCCTCAGGCAGCAGATTCTCTCGAGCTGCCCTTACCTAAACCTATTTTTAGCTGTCTTCAGGAGGGCAGCATTCAAGCAGGCCAGTTTACCTGGGCACGTGACCTTGAAGATATCAGTCCTTACAGATTTCTAATGCTAGGATATACTGGGGGGCATTATTTTAAGGCAACTTTGGATAGATCTTCAGTGCACTTTATGAGAGGTTGTGATGCCACCTTAAAGTCTGTTGCTATGCTTATGCTTCCCTTGGCTTTTTAACTTACCACGCATCTCACAGCTAGCTGAAGTCTAGCCTGTTGGGAAATATGTCATAAATAGACCAATATCCAGTGGAAGGACCAGGTAATGGGTCCAGTGATTACAGAACTAGATTCCCTGTTGCGATTCAATCTGCTTTCCAGATTCCAAGCATAATTTGTAATACTTCTCCTTTTTTTTTAAGACTTCTCGTAAGATGAGGAAAATGATGGATGTGTAATATGGAACATTACTCAGACACGGTGCTCGTCCAACCGAACAACATCACAGGCAGCCTGGTGGCAGACTGTCACTTCAGTGGAGCAAGCAAACTGGTATTAAAATGGCACAAACCCCAATACCTATTACCTACAAGCCCCTAGGAAGGAGAATTTATGGAGCTAAAGGGGAGAATATCTTATTCTTCCACTGAAATACACCAGAGAAGGTGACTTCTGCAAAAAAAAAAAAAAGACATTTTCTCACCCAGTAAACGAGAGTTTCCCTGGTAGGTGGCTTTACAAATGGTTCTCTGGTCGTAGCCCAGCGCACTTACGTTAGTCAGGGGAGCGGGCATCTGCTTGTGGGCCCCCGGCTTCTCTGGGCTGGGCGGGATGTCGTAGAGCTGCTGCTGCACCTGGAGACGCTCGCTGGAGGTGAAGGGCTGGGACCACTTCCTCGCCGTTGGCGGGATGACACCGTCCTACCAAAACAAAGTTCCATCGCGTTACGGGCTATTTGGGGTGAGCAAGAGACACGCCGTCTTACCCAGGCCTTTCTTAGAAAGAGAAGAATAGTGATGCATGGCCGGTGGCACCGATCATGTCGGTTTCAGAATGTAAAAATCAAAGGTCAACAAACCCCTTGTAAAATTCTAATTGTGATCATTTTACAGCCAGCAACAGTTCCAAATTATGTGGCAGAAGCTTCTGCACTGGCCTCCAGGATCATCATTTTGTTTCCTGACTAACCTTCTCTCCTCTCTCCCCCCCCATCTCAATTCAGCCCTCTCACTCGGGCATGCATTTCCCCCTCAGAGGAGATTCCTGTTCCAGCAGTGCCAGGTTTGGCAGAGGAAACTCGTAGTAGGGATGTGCTCTCTTTTTTTTTTTGTTTGTTTTGCACGCGCTAAAATGTTTCGAATGAGCTAAAATGGCTTTGGCGCATGCTAAACGAATAAAAGAAAAAAAAAAGACAACCCCCACCCAGTAACAACATGAAAAATGAAACAAAATTCTGTTCCCGGCACAGCCCAACATGTACAGTAGATGCTTTTAATAAAAAGAAGATAGGAAGATATAGCCATCTTCCATACCCATCCCTCCCCCCCGAGTGCCATACTGGCCCTACGTACAGCTGAATCCGTGCCACTGGTCCACCCGAACATGAGAGAACGTACCTGAGTACATAAGGATTCAGGACGGCGTGGGGCTGGAACATCATACAGCTCGCTCTGAGGGCTGGTTGCTGAGTTTGGTATCGAGGCCCGAGATGCTCTGGGAAGAGTAATCACGTGCTGGAGAGAATTAAAATAGAAAATGAAAATGTTTTATTTTTCTTCTCTTAAATGCAGCGGTAGAAGCAGGCACGGAGATTCGTAGGGGTGAAAACCCGTAAACGGAATTGCCCTCGGCTGTCCTGGAACGTGCTTCCAAACTGCCTTCAGTGGCGTTCCCAGGGGGAAATGTCCCGGAGACGGGCTGCAGAAAGCAGATGCAAATTAAAAGGCCTCCCTTTTCTGTCCAGTCTTTGCTATGCAAAGCATGAGCTAGTGTCCCGCCTTCCCTTGGCATGTAAATCCAGACCATGCTTGGGATCCACATTGCTCCCTATTTGCATTCGCATGCAGTAGTGATTTTCTAAAGGAAAGGAAGATCCGGCGGGCAGACCACTGTTTCCCAGCGGGGGAAAAAGGAACCCAAGCTGAAAAAGGTTCTGCGCTGGTGAGCTGGCAGCAAATCACCACTGCCTACAACACCAAGCTGCCTCTCCTCCATGTCCCTCCTCCTGACCTCCATTCACTGGAGGTCAGGAGGCTCCCATGTGTGCCCATCGGACTCCAAGTGTGTGCCTGGAACTGCCTTCCTGCGTCTCGCTCCCTCTCTGGCTGTGTCCAAGTCCTGCTTAATGATCCCCCTCCTCCCTCCCCCCACATTGAGATTGTTTTTTGCATCCAGAAACCAGGACCTTTCCTTGGCCCTCTTACTTTAAATGCAGTTTTACTGAGGTCAGTAATCAAAATCATTTAGATGGATAATGCCAACTTATCCAAATGTTACCCACCTAACTCCAAAGTTATCCATTTAAATGTTTAGTTTTGAATATTAACCTCACTGTAATTAGTTAACTGATATTTGTGTTAACTATTTGTCTCAACTAAATTGCAAGCTCAATTGAGCAAGGACTGACTGTCGCTTCTATTTATCTGTACGGGGCGGTGAATGCCTGGTAGTGCTAATGGAAATGGTAAGCAGCAGAAGGTAGAGGAAAGACAGGTGGTGAAGGGCTGTTTGATCACTAGATGGCATTGTAACACCAGCAAATAATTAACTCTTTGTCCCTCTGCTCTTCTCAGTTTGTTTCAACTGTTTTATTCTTTGCAAAGAAAAACATATACAGACAGATCCTGCAGGTGCCGTGTTTCTTATGTACCAAGAAGGTAACTGCAAGCTTCCACGGTTTTTCCCTCACATTTTTAACCCCCCCTTCCCTTGCCTACCCCCTTCCCTTGTCTGCAGGCAGAAGATTAGCAAAATTCCCAAGCAAACCCCCTATCCTTTCCCCATTAAACAATGAAAATATCGCTAAGCATAAGAGTATAGGAATATTCATGTCTACAAATAACCTCAGTCATTTAGCTGTTTCATGCCATTATTGAGAATTAGACTTCTCACTCCAGGAGCTAGTGTCTGAATGTACTCCTAACCAAAAATGAGCCCTATCATTTAATGGTGCATCTAGAGGCCGTATGTCATATCTGCTCCAGATCATGTAATGGATTTCGCCATTACCAGAAGGAAGGCGCACCCCGACCCCTCCAATTCAAAAGGATAATTCGTTCACCTATGACACAGGCTTTTCGAACAAACAGTCCATCACCCTTTGACTTGAATAACAATGGGGGGAATTGTTCAAATAACAAGGCTTCCAGGGATTTTGGAATATTGTATCCTACGGTTCCGGAGATATAGCTGGAAATCTGAGAGCACAATGTCGGAATTTTCGAGCAGGTGCAAAAAGTGTGTGAAAGAGTTTCCACCTCGACTCCACAGTGAACACGTGGAGAACTTGTAGCTTCTGATGTGCATGTTGGAAAAGAGGTCTTTGAGGCGTTTAAAACAAGACAACAGAGCTCGTTCTGAGATTGTGAAGTCATTATCTCTCTTCCAGCAATTGAGCAGAATCTCCAGGTCCGTAGGCAAAGCCAATTTGTGTAACCCCTTACATAGTGTGGACAAGGACAGTTTCTTTGCTACTTCTGGTCTAAATAGATCATCTAAGGTGTCCAGAAAAGCGGAATCCAAATCCTTTGCAGGTAGAGAGGCAAGATAATGTTTCAGTTGGATATAAGAGAAGTACCTGTTATCATTCAAATCATACTGCCCTTTCAATTCTAGAAATGACAAAATCCTATCCTTTTCACCCATAATATTCCTCTCGTTATCCATCTCAGGAAATCTGTCATGGAATTCTCAGGAGAAAAGGCTAAATTTCCCTGGATTGATGGAAATTGTTAACAGGAAGGTGACCTCTTAAACATTTCGACAATTTGACCCAAGCCCATTTCAGTGGTGATATCACAATATTCTTTTACCATCCACTTGGCAATTTACTATGAGGAGCCTGGGGAACTCATTTTAGATCAAGGAGCCAATAAAATCTGTCCCCCAGTCAAATTTTCATAGAAAGACCTGTCGTGTAACCAGTCCCTCACAATCCGTAGCAAACAGGCCAAACTCTATGATTCCATGTCGGGAGCTGCCATTCCCCCCTTCTTTAAATATATCAGTGGACCACGCGCCTTCTTCCCAGGCCAAATAAAGGATATTAATAAAGTCTTTTTGTAATGAACTGGAAAATTCTGGAGAACACAAAGCCATTTTAAAGAGATTTATTCTTACCCCCCTCCCCCCACACCCCCAAAAAGATAATGGTAAAGTTTGTCAAGACTGGATTTTCTGCTTGGTGGTATCTAAAAGTAGTGAGATATTAAGATTATAGAGGGTATATATATACATTTGTATATATTTGAAAAGAAAAATAATTATGACATTCCACCATCTTACATAATCTCTTGATTCTTTTAAAGAAAATACTATATTGTCATAAATATCCATAACCCTCTCTACGGTACAGGAGAGCCACCACAAAAGACGACTTTATTATACTAAGAGGGAAAAAAACCCCCATCATAATTGATTGAAAGCGCTGGATTCTGAAATGGTTTCTAATTCAAAGAACGTTTTCCGCATATTATGAGGTTATACAGGCTCTAATACAGAACTACTCTCCGGCAAAGCGGAAGATCTATCTTTTATAAATGTATAATTGAAAAAGAAGTTTAATAAACAGAAAATTAAAAAAAAAAAAAAAAAAAAAGATTTATAGAGGGTACCCAGATCAGGAGATATCAGTAAACCCAAATATCTGATAGGACCCATTGCCCATTTTAATGGAAACCTGCCAGGCCAATGCTAACGTAAGGAGGCCAAAGAGGCTAGAGCAGTGATGGCGAACTCCAGTCCTCGAGTGCCAAAAAACAGGCCAGGTTTTCAGGATATCCACAATGAATATGCATGAGAGAGATTTGTTTGTGGCACTCGAGGTCTGGAGTTTGCCATCACTGGGCTAGAGCCTCAGATTTATCAATATTTAGCTTTAGACCGGAAAAAGTTCCAAAACTCCTGAATAAAAGCATTAGGGCCAGCAGGGATATCCCCGGTTTATGAAAAAATGCAACGATATTGTCCGTAAATTCTGCATATTTAAAGTCCCGATTGCCCATCTGCATGCTGCTATCTTGTTAACTGTACTAAACACAAAAACGGTTCCAGTGATAACAAAAATAAAGATGGAGAGAGCAGGCAGTCTTGACACTCTTCTCAGTTTATTTAAGTGGATACTGCCTGCACCTTCTCGGTCATTTAGACTGATCAACGTATTTTTTTTCTTCATGTACACTAATTAAAGTAGCAATAGTAACAATACTAGCTAGGGCACTCCAAATAAAGCCCCCCTTTCTTCTGGGATCTGTTGATTCCTTATTTCATTTTATATAAATCTTTTTTTTAAATATTTTCCAACATAATTAACAATAAACCAACAATTATACACTATAGCAGGAAATTAACATTCAGATCCAAGAAACCCCATCCAGCTTCCCTCCCAATATTGAAGACTTATATACGAGGAAGCAAAGTCCTCAGCTTTCATGAGCATCCACTACCATCACTTAGAATCATGTAGGTCTTATTTCACTTGAAGGTCACCGGGAAGTGACTTTATAAATGCACCCCGCCCTTTGTAAAAAGATCCTCTAAGGTGCTTCCTCATGTTACAAGTTCGAAAATCCAAATTCAAGAGACCAGACATTTCTACTATCCAACAGCAGTTCAACGTAGGAGCATCATGAGAAATCCATCTGTTCAGTATACACTTCCTAGCATAACCCACCCCCTTAACAATAAACATCTTATCGAATTTAGAGTAAGTAGTCTCATTAAATAAATATTCCCAACACACACAGATCTGGCTGTAAAGATACCTGAGTATCCAAAACATCCATAAATAAATGTAAATATAACTTGCCAAAACTGTTGCATAGAAGGACATTCCCATAACCCACGACATAACATTGCATTAACCTCTGAGCACTTCACACATGCAGGATTATCAAACAGTTTCATCCTGTAAGCATGATAAGATATAATTACTATATAAATTATTCTCAGATGCTTCTCCCTCAACAGAGCTGAGGGAATACATTTATATAGCCAATTAACACTATCTAAAATATCTTCAAGTGATAACTTCAGATCCATATCACAAAGGTTTGCTAGAGTAGAGTATATCTTATACAAAGTTACTGAATGGAAATATTTATAAACATTTGATAGAGATTGCTTACCCCCTTTCCATAACTGAATCAGCCTCTAAAATAGCCCCAAAGTAAAAGGTTCTGATTTAATTTTTATATGCTTGGTAATAAAATGATCCCATTAGACATATGCCAGAAAGTCTGTTATATGAAAGCCTAAATGTTCTTGACAATATTTAAACGAGAATACTTGTTTATGCTGACTATCCATGAATGCACTAAAAGTATCCAACCCCATTTGAGAAACTGTTTGAAAAAATTTGCTTGAGTTTCTAGGCGGAAATCTGCGATTCCCTCTAATCGGAAGCCAGGGGGACTTTTTCCAAGGAAGTGCAACCAATAGTCGAACATTCCTCCAACCATACTGCCTAGAGCGAACTAATAAATTTATTGGACAGGTGTTCTGGTACCCTTTGACCTTCCACATACAGCAAGAAATGAAAGTCATGTGGATGAGTGAACACTCTTTCCACGTCTACATCTGCGTAATTATTACTATTCCGTAAAGGGTCCCCAACTGCATGCAGAATGCTTGCTAAATTATAGTATCTAATATTTGGGAACCTGAACCGTCTTCCACCTAGGAATCATTAAGGTTGGCAAATGAGACTCTTGCCCTACGTTCTCGACACACAAATTTAGTACAGATCTTTTGCAGTGCTTTGATATCCTCTCTGCTAAGCACTGAAGGCATCATTTGCAGCAGATACAATAATTTGGGGAGAAGGACCATTTTGACCAGTGCTATCTTCCCCATCAATGATAGTGGAAACTATATCCAATTTTGGGTTGTATTCTGAAACTCACCAATAGACAAAACATTAGATTGGTACCATAATCCCATATTCCTATTAATATGATCACCTAGATATTTAAGCGATTCCCCAGCCTGTTGTAGTGGAAAATCTATCCATGTTTTATGTAAATGGCACACAATATCCAATCCCTTAGATTTATCTAAATTAGGTTGAGGCCTGAAAAACTTCTATAGATTTGAAATGTTCCTAAAACCTCTACTAATAAACTCTTGCCATCGGAACAAACAGAAGGCTATCACCTGCAAACAACAGAGTTGATAAGAAGGGGTAACTGCGTGCGCCTTTAATTTATCATTAAGAACATGTACTAATGGTTCTAAAGTAAGGCTAAATAATAAAGTAGAGCATGGGCATTCCTGCCTAGAACCTCTAGTCAATGAAAAGGAACTTGAGAGTTTATTATATAGTTGCCTGTTGCACTTTTTCCTAAAAAGTGTTATCTAAATCTAATTCCTTCTACTTTCAATTGTCCTGAATTACTCTCCCCGTTTATTGTAACTTTCACTTCTATTATTTATGGTTTTTACCCTGGTTTGATGTAAACTGGTACGATAAGACATGGTCTTGAGCATCGGTATATTAAAAGAATTTAAATAAAATAAATAAATAAATTATTGACCTAGATTTTTAATTTTGGGATTCACATAAAGAACATGAATGGCTTGACTAATAAATATGGAGAATCCAAATACCTCCAATATTTATTGCAGAAAAGACCATGAGACCCTGCCAAAGGCTTTTTCTGCATCAAATCCCATTAACAGGGGATCCTGAAATTGTGCCCGCCTGCACAGATCTAACAGCAGCAAAATACGGCAAATATTAATACACTATCTTCTCTGTTTAACAAAACCTGCCTGTGCCTTAGAAATTAACATGGGTAAAATATCAACATGCCTATTTGTTAGCAATTTCACAAATATCTTAATATCCAAGTTCAACCACGAGATTGGACTATATGAAGATGTTAACTGTGCATCTCTGCCCAGCTTAGGAAGTCTGTAATATAGGCCATTTTAAGTGTATCTGGCATTTTGTCAAGGGCTACCATTTCATCAAATAGCTGCTTGATAGTCATCAGGGAACAAGGGTTGACTGCTTTGTAAAACAAAGCTGACAGACCATCTGGACCAGGGGCCTTAACATTTTTTAGCCCTTTATTACTGAGGCAATTTCTGATATATGAATAGGGGCATCTAACTATTCTACTTGATGCGGTAATTATGTGGGTAATTTAATACTCCTTAAAGTTTTCCCTAGTTTCCAAATCTTCAGTCTCTGCAGAGTAGAGATGCTGATGATGATCTCAAAAAAGTTCCCTTGTCTCAGATGATGTCACCACTTTCTCCGAATAATTGTTTAATCCTGTCACATATGCCGATTTACGACGACCCCACACTAAGGGGGTCATTTTCCAAGGAGTTACTGCGGGAGATAATTCCGTAAATCGCGCTAACAGCCATTAACGCGATTTGCGAATGCAAATTTTTAATTTAGGGGGCGGAGTTGGGGCGGAGCATATGTAAAGTAGGAAAGAGTTATCGTGTGCCGCGAAACAGCCGCTGTGTTAGCACGGCTCCTAACGCGGCCAATAGCTACACCTCTTTCATTTGCGCCGGTAAAGGTTTATCGCGGTTCACGATGTTTCCAGACAGCCTGTTTCAGTATGCTGCAGGCTGGGGGGGGGGGGGGGGGAGGGGGAGGGAGAGAGAGAGAGAGAGAGAGAGAGAGAGAGAGAGAGAGACTTGCTATAGTGCCCCTTCCCTAGACAGGTATTTGTATCCCTATGGGAGGCCCACCTAGTAACTCGAGGTGGGGATTAGGTATGAGTGTAGGGGGTTGGGGGCCACTTTCACATTCAACATGAGACGTATGAACAGAACAGTGGCATCAAGCTAGGTTGAGAGAACATTGCCCAAATCTCATCTTGGAGTGAGTTTCCTCATGCCGAAGGCCATCAAATCTTCACAAGAGACCACTGTTCTGTTCGTACGTCTCATATTGAATGTGAAAGTGGCCCCCAACCCCCTACACTCATACCTAATCCCCACCTCGAGTTACTAGGTGGGCCTCCCATAGGGATACATATACCTGTCTAGGGAAGGGGCACTATAGCAAGGCTCTCGCTCTCTCTAATAGCGCAACTTGTGCTAAGAGCTGTTATCGCAATCTGTGATACACATGCTTATTAGCATAAGGTAACACCTCTTTTTGGTATCGCATGCGATACCATGCGATATTGGAAATTGAGGCCCTAAATTAGCTAATAATTTACCTGATTTATTCCCAAAGAGAAATAACTTATGTTTTAAAGAAAACCGAGAGGATATTGCCTTTTGATGTAATTTGACATTCAACATTTCCATATCAGAAAGAACTTCTTCTGATTATCTGGGGTATTTTGAGCATTCCAAAACTGCTTTTCAATGTTTAATTGTGCTATTAGATCTAAGATATATTTATTTAGTTCTCTTTTTCTGGATTGCAAAATTTAATATATCACCCCTTAATACAACTTTAACTATCTCCCAGAAAAGTATTGGCTGTGATTTATGCTGTCTATTCAGTCTCATAATCTCACCATTTGGCTTGTAAAAATTCTACAAATGCTTTGTCCTGGTTAGCCATGGGGGCATTTTCCAGTTACAAAATACACTGGAGTGACTTCCCCCTTGGAATGAACAGGCAATGATCTGAAAAGGTGAATTCCCTACACTAGAAAAAAGATTTTCAGAATCATAAGAACATGTCTAGAACCCTTAAAGTATGACACAGAAATGAAATTCCTTTAGAGGACCCCAGTGAGCGTGTAGCACTGTTAGACTGTTTGTCTGAAGATGGGTCTATAATGCAGTTGAGATCTCCCCCTAACACCACTGAATTACAAATAAGTGATAAAATATGAGAAGTAACTTATGAGAAATTTATGGTCATAGACATTTGGGCCATAGACTGACGTTAGGATCATGGGTTTGCCAAATAAGAGCCCTAAAATTATTTTATATCTTCCCTTTGGATCAACAATAGATTTTTGCCACTGAAATGAAACAGATTTATGAATCAGAATTGTTACTCCCCTACTGTTAGATGAGCCTTGTGCTGAGAATACCTGATTGATCCCCTTTTTCTTTAACTTGAGATGTTCTCTTTCAGACATATGTGTTTCCTGTAAGAGCATAACCATAGTTTTAAATCTGTTCAAATAGGAAAGCATTTTTTTTCCCTTTTTATGTGCATAATTCAGAAGTTTCACTACAGCAACTCACGGCTTATTCCATCCCGCCAATTGGTTGCCCTGTTGGTGCGCGTGTACCACCTTCACGCTACCAACCGTCTGGCCGGCCGAGCTCCCACGGATAACCACTGTTCCAGGATATCCAGCAGCTTCACATCAGCAGTGCTCTCCTCAAATCCTACAAACCGCAAGTTTGATCTGCGTGCTCTTCCCCATGGGTAAATGTGGACATGCTATGGAAGCTACGATACTTTGCATTTAGGAAGGCAATTTTCATTTAATCCATAAAAATAGCCTCTAAAAACCGCCCTCCCCCGGGCGAGAAAACACTTTCATGAAGCCGGCCCATAGTGTCCATTCTGCCAGTGACAGACAGAGGGGATCCCTCCACGCACGTTGCATATTAAGGTTAAGAACATAATCTGCCATACTGGGTAATGCCGAGGGTCCATCGAGCATCAGCATCCTGTTTCCAACAGTGGCCCATCCTGGATGCAAATACCTGGAAAGTACCCACACATGCAATGTAAAGCATGGGAAAGAATACAAAATAAAACTGCATTTTTGCTGGCCAGGCCCGCCGGATTCAGAGACTGGCCTTCTTTTCAGCCGGCTCCTTGAGTCACATGAGAGATGACAGTGGAGAAAAGACCTTGGTGAAGCCGACCCGCTGTGTCTATGGGAAAATTGCTTAACAGTACACATCTGCCTAAAGGGACTTTTGCCCGAGATCATGCAGACAGCCGGTGGCAGGGGCGAGTCTGGAACGTCTCACCCAGACTTCTCCCTCAATTCTTGTTCAGTGCTCTAACCACTGTTTTAACTGGAATTGCATAATTGCTCCTCTCTGTCTTTTGACTAAGATCCAGGCAGTAGGGGCTGAGCCAAGAGCTGACAACCTTCTGGCCGAACTTGAGAAATTGTGTGATGATGGGGGGGAGGCTCTGCCACAATGATGAGATGACCTGTTCCAAAGCTGGAGAATTCTTTCTTTTTTTTTTATCCTGCAGCTTTTGTGTCATCACAAGAATAAATGTTGTTTGGATGTTTAAAAGCCAACATGATAAGCTCAATAACCCACCGGGCATAAACTCACGTTATTAAAACAATGATGATCCACGTTCTTAGCATCTTTCTGAAAGAGCAAATATAATGGAAAATCTTTTTGTAAAGAAATTAGCATTCTCTAGGCCGCACTCACTCCTCTTCCCCGTTTTCACTCTCTTTTCACAGTGACGGGCAACGTGAACCCCTTCGTTGGCTATAGGCTAAAATGGGATTCCCCCACCACTCCCAGCATGGCGAAATTCTTCAGTAACTTTTAGCTGCCAGCAGGGGTCTCCATGCCTCCTGAATCTACTTAGATGCTGTGTCTGAGGCTCCCCTAACAGCGTTCACCTCTACCTCTGCTTTGCACCCCTTATCATAGGGCCGCAGCCGTAAAAAGAGAAATATTTTTGAGAACTATAAGAAACAGTTGAAGACCGTTTTTCACATGGGAAATTGCTATATTAAGTATTTAGCGATTGGTATATATGTATAACTGATGTGAAGGAATGAGTGTGGACTTTTAGGGATTGGTATGAATGACTTGTAATGAATGTTTCTTTATGTTTGAGAGTGTAAAGAGTTTTAATATGACATTTTCATTACATAATAATAAGGGTATGGGTTAAATACATCCAGTGATTCAATTAAATAAACTGTAATTTGTACTTATAAGTACATTTTTGATTTAGTAAATTATAAATTGTAAATTGAATTTAACTTTATTTTTCTCTCTATGTCTGACATAATATTCCATAGTTCTCAGCCTGCTGCTACTCCTCCACTCCACTGGTCTGGCCCCTGTCGTTCATGCCATAATCACTAGTCGGCTGGACTATTGTAAATCATTGTATGCAGGCTTAGACGCTTGTCTTTTATAAATCTGAAACTTTTTCAATCATATTAGACTGGCATTATGTTCCATATATTAAGAACATAAGAAATGTCATACTGGGTCAGATCAAGGGTCCATCAAACCCAGCATCCTGTTTCCACCAGTGGCCAAGCCAAGTCACAAGAACCTGGCAAGTACCCAAACATTAGATAGATCACAAGCTACTATTGCTTCTTTATTTCCATAATAGCAGTTTATGGATTTATCCTCTAGAAACTTATCCAAACCTTTTTTAAACCCAGTTACACTAACTGCTGTAACCACATCCTCTGGCAATGAATTTACTTATTTATTTAGTCAGTTTTATATACCGATGTTTGGTTTTTTGGACCTTCACAACGGTTTACAATTGTATAAAAACTAAAAGAACATGAAAAAAAAAATACAAACTACATAATTTAAATAAAATTCACTTATAAACTACAAGAGTTACAATTAAATACTTAATACATCAATTAAAACACTTAAAATAAATAAAATCAAAACAAAAATATAAATCACTAGCTTGAGTCTCTACTATATGCTTGATTAAAAAGCCATGTTTTTAACACCTTCTTAAACCGCTTCAGATCTTTTTGTAGTCTCAATTCAAGAGGCATGGTATTCCATAATTTTGGGCCCGCTAATGAGACAGCTCTTTCCCTGACAGATGTAAGTTTGGCACTTGTCA
Source organism: Rhinatrema bivittatum (assembly GCF_901001135.1). Taxonomy (NCBI): domain Eukaryota; kingdom Metazoa; phylum Chordata; class Amphibia; order Gymnophiona; family Rhinatrematidae; genus Rhinatrema; species Rhinatrema bivittatum. Next base: position 22,690,916 of record NC_042622.1, read on the forward strand.
CTGAGGGAACAACAAGGAGTCCTTTATTGGCAGAACGTAAATTAGGTTGTGGGGTGTGGATGCGAAACAATGCGTTAAGCCAATCAATGTGTTCGGCATAAATAGCTTTATGAATTAGACAGAGCGTTTTGTATTTGATTCTTGCCTCTATTGGAAGCCAGTGTAGTGTGATAAGCACAGTAGGGATATGTTCTCTTTTATTTATTCCGATCAAAAGTCTCGCTGCTGAGTTCTGCAAGATTTGAAGTGGTCTTAGTGTTGTTTGCAGAAGGCCTAAATATAAGGAATTGCAGTAATTTCTGATAGCAAATAATAAAGCTTGGAGCACTGTTCTGAATTCTGCTGGGTTGAGGAAGGGTTTTAGCCGTCTGAGTACCAGTAGTTTATAATATTCTTCTTGAATTTTTACTGAGATGTGTTGTTGGATACTGAGCTCCGGATCTAGCCAAAAGCCTAAATCACGTACTTTTCTTCCCAGCACGAATACGGATTTTTCCATGGTCATACTGGGGCAGATTTTCGAATCGGTGTGCGTGGGGTACATTTGTGCGCACTACCCGGTGCACACAAATGTACGCCCGATTTTATAACATGCGTGTGCTGCCGCGCGCATGTTATAAAATCCGGGGTCAGCGAGCACAAGGGGGAGCAAACTTGTGCACCTTGCGCGCACCGAGCCCTAGGGGAGCCCTGATGGCTTTCCCCGTTCCCTCCGAGGCCGCTCTGAAATTGGAGCGGCCTCAGAGGGAACTTTTCTTCCACTTCCCCTCCCTTCCCATATCTAACCCACCCCCCAGCCCTACCTAAATCCCCCCCACCTTATTTCACTTTTTACGCCTGCCATCTTGTGCACACCGGCCGGCTGCCGGCGCGCCATCCCCCGGCACAGCCACTGTGCCGGAGGCCTCGGTCCTGCCCCCGGACCTGCGCCAGGCCCCTGCTCCCTTCCTGCCCCTTATTCAAAGCCCTGGGACATACGCGTGTCCCGGGGCTTTGAAAATCTACCCCGCTATGCGCTGTGAAAAAGAAATTTCTTCTATTTGTTTTAAATGAGCCAGTTGCTAACTTCACGGAGTGCCTCCTGATCCTTCTATTATCTGAGAGTGTAAATAACCGATTTACATTAACTTGTTCAAGTCCTTTCATGATATTGTACACTTCTATCATATCCCCTCTCAGTCATCTCTTCACCCCCTTGTGCGCGCATGTTACAAAATCCGGGGTCCGCGCACACAAGAGGGTGCACACTTGTGCGCGCCGAACCCTAGGGAAGCCCCGATGGCTTTCCCCGTTCCCTCCCCTCCCCCCTATCTTCCCCGCCCTTCCCCTATGTAACCCACCCCCTAGCCCTACCTAAATCTCCCCCCCCCCTATCTTTGTTTCAGGAGTGACGCCTCTGGCAGGTGTAACCTGCGAGCGCCGGCTGGGTGCCGGCGCGCCATCCCCCGGCACAGCCTCTGTGCCGGAGGCCTTGGTCCCGCCCTTGGGCCAGCGCCACACCCACAGCCCCGCCCCCTTCCCACCCCTTTCTCAAAGCCCCGGGACATACGCGTGTCCCGGGGCTTGCGCGCGCAGGAGGGTTTTTAAAGGGTTACGCGCTTATCCCTTTGAAAAATCTACCCCTTTATAATTTCAGAATAATACCAGGATTAAACTTGTTACAGAAAAGGCTTGAGACAAAGAAACAATCATACAAGGCATAGAAACAACATTATTAAATCAAGTATGCACACTACCAGAGTCTCAAAATTATAAAAAATAAGGAAGGGAAACAAGACCAAAGGAGCAATTATGAAGAAAATATGAAACATGAAAGAAAAAAACAGACAAATAAGCCTATCTGTCCTATTTGCGGTATATAAAAACTTTTAAATAAATATTGTAAATATCCAGTCATTAAGTGACAAGGTGAGCATCCAGATATGACCTGAACTGCACAGGATAAAAAAAAAAATAAATTCAGAATTTAAATTAATAATAATACATTTACAAGGAAATCGAAGAATAAATTTAGCACCAAGGGAAATAACTTCTTGGCGCATCGAAAGAAAATTTTTTCTCATATCCTGAGTAGCTCGCGTGATGTCTGGGAAAATCCAAACACGTTGACCAAGAAAAAGAAATGTTCTGTGGTGAAAAAAACCAGTTTCAAAATTAGATCCCGTTCCTTGGAAAAAACAAAAGAGACAAGTAACGACCCCGTTTAGAAACAGGCAAATCAGTAGAGGATTCTAATAAATCTGTTAGATTCAAATTAGGCTGGCAACTCGAGACAGAGTCCATTTTCAAATCCTTCAGGAACTACAGGTTGGCAATAGTGGGAATAGCATCGGCTGGAATTCCAAGCATTTCAGAAACATATTTACTTTTATGATTTTATCGTGTTTGATTGTTTTAAGTAGTGTCTTAATTTTTTGTTATTTATATATGAATAGCCTAGTGGTTAGAGCAGTGAGCTATGAACCAGGAGACCAGGATTCGAGTCCCGCTGTCACTCCTTGTGACCTTGGGCAAGTCACTTTACCCTCCATTGCCTCAGGTACAAAAACTTAGATTGTAAGCCCTCTGGGGATAGAGAAATACCTACAGTACCTGAATGTAAACCGGTGTGATATCTCGATTGAGATCGAATGTCGGTATATAAAAAAATAATTAATAAAATAAATGACACTATTTATATTGCATATTATTTATTTGTATTAGGTGGGTTTACAAAGACAGTATGGGGTCAATATTCAAATCCTGCCCAGCTAAGTTACAAGGATATCATGCCGCTGAATATCCATGCATATATTGCAACTTAGCCAGATAAGTTATATCTTGCTATCGAGCAGGTCTAACTTAAGACGGACAACTTATCCAGCTAAGTATCAAGTTCGCTACTTAGCCAGATAAGTTACCTGACTAAGGAACACCGCCCTGATTCGCCTGCTACCCGCCCTCAAAGTTCTCTGGCTAAGAGATAGCCTGATAAGTGACTTAAGCGAATATTCAGCGGTTGCTAGACAGCCGGATAAGTCCTACTTGATGTGAGCCGCTTCGGCCTTGGCATTAGTGGCATACAAATCCAAATAAATAATGTAATCAGTGGATCACAAGAACAGAGGGTCCCAGCTGAAAGCATACAAGGATTTTATTCATCAATCAAAATCAGCATCTGGTGAAGAACATTTGTAGAATGCACTAAATTGTTTCCCTGTTTGCAGGCAGTTTGCCACTCTACATTTCGAATGCTTTTTGTCATCAGTAGAGCATTACATAGGCATTTTTGAAAATGGCACCTCTGCTGTGTCTGTGAAAACGTAGTAAGAAGACCATTTTGGAGGCACCAGGCCTCCCGAAGAGAACTTTTATTCAGTCACAAGAAGATCCACATCCCTCTCTTCATTCACTGTCACGGTTTCTCCCTCAAGAGTTTTGAAATGATGATATCTAAGTGAGGGGTTTTACAGAGTTCTTTTTATGCTAAATTGAAAAGTTGTATTAATGAATTCAGCTATGTGACACATTCAGAAATTAACCTAATTACACCAATGATGTCCTCTGGGTGTTCTCAGCTGCCAGGAGGCTATTCTGAACAAAACCATTTAAGCTGCCATAATAAGCTATTAACCTGTCTTGCCTCCTCATGTTCAGGCCTGCTTCTGAATGTAAGGAGATTTAAAATGGCAATGGCCTCAGGAGCCTGGCAGCATGGACAAGTGGCGACAGATGAATGTCTCCCACTGGGGCGAAGTCAAATAGCAGTAGCATTTCTTCAAGAAATAATTTCTACCAAAAATCAGAAAGAAACGACAAACCCGTGAGGAAAGTCTCTGCACTGCTTTATATTAAGCGAGAAAACTCATGCAAAACTCCATGCTTTTCCCCTTTTTTGCAAGAACATTTCTTGGATTCAAAGCAGATGATGTATTCCATCTGAAGATGCTCCTCAAGCAGCAGGAGAGCATGCTGGGGACTTAGTACGTGGATGTTTGGCCCACTTGTGTATTAGCATTCATATGACATATCTGCTTGCAGCAAGTGATCTAAAATGTGTGGGGTGAGTGTGTTGCATGCATAATTTGCTACTTTTTCAGCTCCAGGAAGCACCTCTTGCTAGCTTGTTAATCAGTGGAATAGACCTTATAATTATTTCGGGTCCATCTTACCTTCTCAGACCAGTGATGACCATTTGTGGGCACAGGTCCTTGCCTATTCAGTTATGATGCTTAATGTCAACTGAGCATTAGGGATGTGAATCGTTTTTCTGACGATTGAAATATCGGACGATATTTTCAAACTCGTCAGATATCAGGGGGTCCCCGAAACTGATAGGAAAACCCCACAAAATTTTTCGTGGGTATTCTCTTATTGTTTTGGGGGGGGGGGGAAGAAAGGGCACACAAAAACAACCCCCAAACCCACCCCAACCTTTTAAATCTAATTCTTTAGCATTCCTCACCCTCCCGACCCCCCAAAACTTTCTTAAAGTACCTGGTGGTCCAGCGTCGTCCCGGGAGCGATCTCCCACTCTCGGGCCATCGGCACCATTTTGTTTACTGGCAGCTGACGGCTCGAAAGCGGGAGATCGCTCCCGGGACTCCCGCTGGATCACCAGGTACTTTAAAAAGGTTTGGGGGGGGGGGGGGGGTTCAAAATAATTAAATTAAGTTCAGGGTGAGTGTTTGTTTTTTTCAGCACGAGACAGTCGATAAAAAACGCTAAGAAACACGGGAACGAAGATTTCCCGCGGTTTTTCCCTGAACCCAATACTGGAAACGAGTCCGGTACCGATTCACATCTCTACTGAGCATGGTTCCTGTAACAGATGACACTGGGGCAGGATTGGCAAGATCTGCTGTCTGCCCCAAGTTTGTGTTCTGAGCCTGGCTGAGAGAGTACCATTTCAGGAGGTTCATTCTGCAGCAGCTCCACACCAGTTCTGAGGCAGGTTAGGCATCGCCTGATTGTCCATGGTTCTTCTGATCCTAGTGGAAAAGTCTCCACTACTTGTAATCTCATCTTATCGGCAGCTGATGTTTGTGGTCGTGCCTTACAAGGCTTTCCAGAGATGAGCTGAGAGTTTCCATGGTTAGTAATAAACCTCTTACATGATTTGAGTCGACTGCTGGCATGTGCTGAGAGAAACCATTGGTTTGTGTGGGGTGAACTTTCTGAATTGCTCATCACCATTCTTCTGAAGACCAGATCAGGGTGCGATGCCAGCTAAGATGTAGACACTACTTATATTAGTTGGCTTAAGACAGTGCTTTCCACTCTGTGTTGTGTTTATGGCATTGTGGACCCTTGGTCGCTGTGGAGATGACTCTGCTCACAGAGAGGAGCCCTGTGGGGAACCACAGAGATAGGTTAAGCTTAGATATCAGACACAGAACTGGATGGAGGGCTTTATTGTACTGCTGTAGATAGATGGTGTAGAGTAGGAAGGTAAGGCACTGAGATCCACGAGGTGCCAATACATTCAATAGGCTCGGATGTAGAATCTCACCCAGATGTTCACGATAGGCAGGAGCCCGCAGTGCGGGTAATGCCGCAGCTGGTGGGTGGAGTTGGAGCACCGGATCATAAAGGTACTCACAAGAGTGTAGGCGTCTTCCTGGTGATAAGATGGTGGGACTGAAGGTCCGTGGTACAGGATACATAGACCGGTAGGCCCTCGAGGAGCAAGTACCTGATAGTCCGAGATCCTGAAATGGAGAAGAAAGAGAAGACCCCCGAGGAGTGGTTGTCTAATTAGTAGAGACCCTGAAGGGAGTTGGAAGCGAGAGACTCCCGAGGAGCAGGTGTCTAGAGCTTCTAGAGGAGCGAGGCCCTTGGAGTGAAAGCGGCGTCTAAGCGGGCAGCTTAGAGCGGTCAGAGTAGCTAAACCAAAGTCCTTGCTAACTCAAAGGTGGTAGCGAAACAGAAGCTTGATATACCCGGCGGTATTAACGTCATGCGGTGGGGACGTCCCCGAGATTCCCACCGTGACGTGTATTTGAGCGTAGGAGATGTGCGCGCGCTCGCCCTAGGAGGCCACGGGAGTGAGCATGGCGGACTGGAACGCCCATGCTAAGTTGGAGACGCCAAGGCCCTCGGCACCGGAGGCAGCCATCTTGCCCAATGAGGGAGAAAAGGGAAAAAAAAGAGGTAAGACAGAGCGGTCACAGCCGTCTGCGACCGACGGACTAACACTCTGATGAAAGTTTCACATCTGTGCAACAGTATAGCAATCGAAGGAAGAAGAGCAAAGGTTGAGGTTTCCTGTGATGGATGGCAGTAAACAGCACCAGTATCCTGGAAGTCCAGATACAGGACAACTGCACATCCCATCTCTCCAAAACTCCATTCAGTGCAAATCAGGCCTTATTGCAGCCCAGCTTGAAGTATGAAAATTCAGGACTACATTTCCCAGAATGCATTGGCATTGAAAAAACTAGGATTTAGTGATAACCTGGAGTCACTTACCAGGCCTTCTGGAAGGAATATTGAGACCGCTCCTCAAAACAATAAAACACATCTCTTTGTATAGAAGGAGTGCCTTTATCTTGAAATGAACAGCATACATCACCTTGATGCTATCATGTTTGTAGAACAAATGAATTAAAAAATAGTTTAGCATAAAGCACAAAATAATCAGGTTCACTCTTTATGCAGGACATGCCACTGAAACTACGACAAAAACAGCACATCACGAAGGGAACCAAAACTGCTAAGCATGAAATGAAAGTCCTTGGCTATTAGTGCAAGGATACCAGATAGAGTTCATTCAGATGCCATATGTAAAATGAAATCTGAAATAAAAAACGAAGAGATAGGGAGGATCACTTTGACAGCGACTTCTGCGAGGGAAGTAGTTCTTTACCAGCAGAAGTGGCCCTTTAGAAAACTGTGCAGCCGACGCACATGAAATTACATACATGCCGTTATTACATACTTTTATGCACACAGGGGAGGAGTGTTCCAGGGGAGGGGCGGAGCCTGGGTGGGTCTGGGACTTACGTGCACACTTTTCGATTTGAAAAAGTGCGCATGCATTCTCTCTCGGCAAAGCCGCTTGCCCCAACAGCAGCTGTCATCGCGTGCACGCACTTTTGCTGGGGTAATTTTCAATGTGGACTCATGCACGGAAGTCTGCTTTTGAAAATGGGTACAACTTAATGTGCACGCTTGCCGGATAACTCACGTGCGATGTTACCAAAAGCACGCCCTTCGCGGAGGCATAAATTTGCCGGCAAGTGCAGGCATAAGCTGTGCCATTTTTCAAAGCAAAATTAATTTGCATAGGTGCGCTTTGATAATTATCCCACCAAATTCACCTGCACGTGATTAACGCCTGCTGTGTAAGGCGCGCAGATATTTTTTTTGGGGAAAATGTATGCGCACGTTTTTTTACAATGCAAAAATATCGTGAGCAAATGCAAAGCTCTCCCCGACCCTGCCCCGGGAATAGCTCCACTCAGGCCTGGGTACAAACTGCCACGCATGCATGACGTAGCCGCCTACTTTTACCCACCACTTGGGCAGGCAATGTTATACTGAGACATTGCTAGGGGGAAAGCACGGCTTAACTCGCAGAAAAGCCTTTTAAAACTATCCCACCACCCCCTCCTCCCGAGGGCAACTTTCAAAACCATTCACCAGTTTTTAAAAGAAATCTGAAAACCTGGCTATGTAAGAGGGCTTATAGCAGTGCTGGCTGAGTCATGTTTCCAATCTTATTCTTTTCCATTGTTTAATCACTATTCTAATGCATCTGTTTTAATTCTAACTTTTATATTTCATTGTTTTGGCAAGTTTGTTTTAAAATGATTTGCATACGTTATTTGCATTATATTCCTCTTTGCTCTGTTTCCGGCTACCTCTCGGCCTCTTTCTGTTCATTGCCCCTCCCCATGACCTGTTTTATGTACTTTCCACCTTTTTAGTTCGGATGTAAACCGGTACGACGTTTCCCCTCTAATGTCGGTATATAAAAGCTTTAAATCAATCAATAAAATTAGTTTTACCTCTTTATTCTTATGTATTTCTAGTTTATTTTATATTTATGTGATGTATTTATTTTCTTAATCATGTGAAAGTTTTACTAAACGACGGTCTAGAAAACCAGTTAAATAAATAAATAAAGTAGCTGAAAATTGCCCTCCATCAATACGCCTAAATGTGGGGGGGAGGGGGATTTCCACTGCGCATGTATTTTTAGCAATATCTGGGGTAGGCTTTCTGGGGGGGGGGGGGGGGTAGCGTGCTTTTGGGAGGATCAGTAGAGGATGAGCAGAGATTGGATTTTTAAATCCGCTAGCGCTGTTTTCCATAAAAATTAAAAGCAGCTCTGTGGGCACTTTGTACCCATAGCAAGTTTCAAAAGGCGCAGGGTAAACCATGCGTATAATTTACCTTTAAAAACTGCTGCCAAGTCCCTGCGAGCTGTCCACCCAGGCAGACAGTTTGAAAATGGAAAGATGACCTCTCGGATTTTATATTTTCCGAAACGCAATTGACCGGAGTGGTAAAAGCGCAGGAAAGCAATGCAGTTGTTATAAACTGTGCAGTTAACTCGAGTCACCTCCTGCTCTTTTGGGTGTAAAAGTGTCACGAGGAAGAGAAATGACCTCACTCTGTCATTCCTTTCTAAGTAACCGTGGCAGAAATACAAAAGCTTTCCAAAAAAAACCGCTGATGACTCCCGGTTGCCTCTTCTGCAAGCATCTGCTCCCTCTCTCCATCCCCCATAGCCTCTACTCCTGGGTTTTGGTTTTGGTTTTTTTTTGCAACCGAAAGGCCCACCATCTGCTCAGAGAGAGCAGCTGGAGCTGCCAAGGGCCCCTGCATGGCCATCGAGGGGCGAGTGCGACTTAAGGGGCGCTGAAAGCTGCCCACCGCACGGCTAGCAGCAAACGTCTGCCTACCTGGGCCTGGCGCTCCTCACAGCCGTTCAGCACACAATGGGCAACCCATCCTCCCTCACGGTTTTAATTAATAAAAAACAACTACGTTTCTTCGTTCTCTTAAAAGCACACGCACACAGAGGTAGAAATGATTAATAAACGCTACAGAGGCTTGGTTCACGTCCCTCCGCAGCGTCCCATTCAATCTGCAGCGCCAGCATTTCTCTGCCGTACCTCGCCCTCCGGCATTACCTCCGAACCTTCGAAACTGCAAATGCCACATCCCCTGCCCGAGTCCCTCTGCGCCTTCCCTACATTTTCCTACGCCCTTCCTGAATCTATTTCCAAGCTAAAGGTGGTGCTGGGTGGGGAAGGACGCGCTCAGGAGCCACGTAAATGACAACGCACGCTCAGGCAATGGTCCCCGTCTCGTAAGCCTCTCCAGATAGAAATCAAGGCTAGGAAACTGAATAAAGCCAGTGGTGGTCCAAGTCCAATTTGGAAAAGAGAAAAGAAGGTGGCAGCAGAGGAGGTTCCCCGATTCATCCGGATCTTTCGTGCCGCGCAAAAGGTGTGCAGATCCACAAATCCAGTTCAGAAGCTGCAACCAAGGACTATCCCGGCTTAAGGACCTCTGGGAATAAGGACAGTTTTTGCTCCCTCCCCCACACTGGTTTTTTTTTGCACATATCAAGCCCATATGGTTCAGCACGGTTCTTCCCACCTCCCGCCTGTGCGGAAAGCTTTGGAGATTATGGACCCAGTCTTTAGCTCTTGTTTGAAAAATATTGTGCGCATAAGGAATCTCCCCTGCCGTAACGAGAAAACACACAAATGGCAAATGCTATGAATAATTTGTGCCCAAGTGAAAAATGATTTACTTATCCTAAAAAGACTGCATGGACCGCAAGTGGGAGCAATTAAAAAGAGCCTGCCAGACTATTTCATTTTCCCTGATAAACAAGCTCCTTTCATAGGATAAGAGGTTCCTCAGGGTCCTTTTAAAACAGCCATCAAAAACAATTTAGAATCTATTACAGTCCTTGAATGTATTTGTGTACTGCAAACATTGATAAAAAAGCCTGGTCTGATCCTGGCAGAGTTTCCGATATTTTCCTGACCTGTAGGTCAGCCACTTTCCTGCTTTAGGTGCATTAGGCTGGCTGTCATTGAGAAACGCTGACGTATAACAAGAGTGTGAGTCAGCTCCACTCTTTGCGTAACCAGAATCTTACTGGCGCAGTTCTAGATAATCTCCCAAGGAAGAGGCTACGCTGACGTGCTCTGGAGTGTGAGCATAGGGATATTTTGTCCTGGGGAAAAATAGCAAGTACCGTAAAGCAATTCCTACTTCCCCATGGTTTTTAATCCTTTGCTGGATCCCAGGATCTCAGTTCTGACCTCTCATAGGTCTCAGCTGAGGGTATTAAGAAACTCCTGGGACTCGGCGACATCCAACAGGAAATCGTTTTCTTTTTAAGAACGTAAGAACATGCCATACTGGGTCAGACCGAGGGTCCATCAAGCCCAGCATCCTGTTTCCAACAGTGGCCAATCCAGGCCATAAGAAACTGGCAAGTACCCAAAAACTAAGTCTATTCCATGTTACTGTTGCTAGTAATAGCAGTGGCTATTTTCTAAGTCAACTTAATTAATAGCAGGTAATGGACTTCTCCTCCAAGAACTTATCCAATCCTTTTTTGAACCCAGCTACACTAACTGCACTAACCACATCCTCTGGCAACAAATTCCAGAGTTTAATTGTGTGTTGAGTGAAGAAGAATTTTCTATGATTAGTTTTAAATGTGCCCCATGGTAACTTCATGAAGTGCCCCCTAGTCTATTATCTGAAAGTCATTAGTTTCAGTGGATATAAGGAAATAAAGCAGAGCATAGTTGATGCAAGGGCCCCTTTGGTCTTTAGTTTTTGTGTGTCAAGACTGGAGGCCCCTTTGGAATTGTGGAAAGCAAATTCACTGCTGGGCCTGAACTCCTGAACTAGCAGGAATCGCCACAGAGAGAGCCTTAACCATTTGCTGCCATAGATTCACCTGGGGTGTGCCTGCGAAAAAAAACTTGTGTTTCTTTTTTTTTTCATTTTTTTGTTTCATTGCTGTTTTTGCTCATTTGTTTTTGTTTCTGCTTTTTAGTGCGCACTACCACACAACAGTAAAAGAAAATGAAAATGTGTTAGTTTTTTTCTGTTTCAGATTAGCAATGACACAAAACCAAACGACAAAATGTCGATGGTGATCGCCATGTCTTTCTAAACGACTGGAAAACCCTCTGGCTGAGGAACGCAAGAAAGATTAAATTCTTTGTCCTTCCCCTGATCTCGTTCCCATTCCCCCATGCTGAGGCCGTTTTGTGTCTTTACCTGCTTTGTGGAGACGTGAGTCTGCTCAGTGAACACTTTGGCGAGCGATGAAACGGGCACTTGACGGATGTCTTTGAAGAGCAGAGAGCATGGAGAAGGAGCCTGATACAAGCCGCCCATCTCTTCGTACGCTGATGACGGAAGGGAAGTCTTGCATGTTGAAGGGACCTGATAGATGTTTGGTGACTTTCCCAGTGGACCATATGGTGTGGAAGGAGGGAATTTCTCAGATGGAGAGCTGGGGAGAAGCTGCAGGCGATTAGCAGGGGCCAGGCCTTGCCTTCCGAGTAGAGAACATTTCCACCAGCCCTCACTTCCCAGGATGCTCTGCTCCAAGACCATGAGGATGTCCCCTCTGCGGAAGGTCAGTTCATCAGAACATTCTGCCTTGTTGTCATATAATGCCTTTGCCAAGATATTCTGTGGAAAAATCAAAAGTAAAACATTGTAACTCAAACATTTCCCAAAGAAAACGAAGGCAGGTAAAGCACAGAGTCCTGGGCTCAGAACTCATCTCCGTTACTTGCTGTGTGACCTGGAGACAGTCACCCAGCTTCTCTGTGCTAATTACTGCATGCCACTGTTTGGTTGCAGAGATGATTACTGTAGAATAAGATCTATTCATGTAGTGATATTCTAGTGAAGGTGACTGAGCAGCTTATATTAGTACACCACAGTCCTGGCAGGAGGGCAAAGAATGCACTAGAACATTCACAGTAACAAAGCAACTTGACAGATGATGGCAGATAAAGACCATTCAGCCCATCCTGCCTGCCTGTTTATTCTATCCACCCTAACAGGTGAATTTTCAAAGGAGCCATGCATGTAAATGCATCATACTATCATAGCAACTTTCAAAGCCCAGTTACCCACATTAGGTGCCCTTAACACAGGTAAATCCTATTGACAATTCAGTGGCATATGATGTAGCAATTGTCTAAAGCCCAGTTTTAAGTGTGTAGATGCTTTTGAAAGTCCGTCCATAAGGATACATCCCCACTGTCAGCCATGGGGTTCTCCCTGCCCAGGAAAGTCCTTTTTTTTTTTTTTGCCTTTTCTTTGTACTCATCCACCATCCAGGATAGAGGAGCATACAAGATGCCTACTTAGTTCCCTCCAGCACCCACATTTCCCATGCCTAATTCCAAAGCTCCAGAAATGCCAGCATGGGCGCTGCCTGAACAGCGGGCCTCGTAGGCCCCGGCGTAGCCTGCTATCTGCAAGCCTGTGTTTCTGTTAGGACTTCTAAATTATTATAGAACTTGCAGCCTGCCAGACAAACGTGACCATGTGATTGCCTGCGTTTCCTCTAGGACATTTAACATTTCATATTAAACACCTTTCCGTTCATTCTGGCAGCCTCGACACTCACTGCTCAATGGCTTTTCAGGTACGTAGGGCACTATGAACACTTAAATGCTGCCAAGCCGTGATTTCTGTTCACTCCACTCTTAGCAACTAACCGAGCGTTTCGGGGGGGCGAAATAGGAAATATCGTCTCTATTTCCTATTTCGTCGCAAAACAAATGCACATCTTTAGTAAGCAGAGCTATTCAGAAGGAGGTAAAAAGATTTGCACACGTAAAAATAGCTTATATCATAGAAGTTTTCAAAAGTGCATTTAAGCGCATAAAACCTTTTGAAAGTTACCTCCATAGATTGGAAGCTATTTGGGAAGGAACATATTGTACTTGAATTCTAAAATGGTGTAAGCCATCTTCAGTATTGTTTGGAAAGGTGGGCTATTATTAGTATCCTTCTTGTTGGGAAAACAGCAAACCGGCGTACACAGAAACTACACCTTAGCAGAATACTGCATGGCGCCGATGGCCCTTTGCCCTTACCATGTGACAGGGGCTATCGGTGCCATTGGTCGGTCCCTGTCACATGGTAGGAGCACTGGATGGCCCGCGCCATTTTTTTAAGAGGAGGCTTTCACAATGTTTCCCACTGAGGAAGGGACTTAGCAGAGGGAGTACTGTTAAACTTTCCAGCTGCAGGGTCGGTCCGTGACCGGCAGCGCTCACCCCGCACTGGCCCTAAAACACGCTGCCCCAGCAAGCTCTCCAGCTTCTTCGCGGTCCACTTCCGACAGTCCTTAGGCGCGCACGTGCTGGAGCCGCACTTAAAGGCCCCATGGCAGGAAACTGACTCGGGCGGCCAGGGATGATGTCAGCGCTAGCTGGGTATTTAAAGCACGCCCAGCTAGCGCTTCAGCAATGGGTTTCTGCCTAGTCTGTGGTAGGTGTTGCCTTAGCATGTTCCTGTCTCTCCAGCTTGCCCTGCCTTGTCTCGTCGCGTCCAGCCAGCCTTGCTTTGTCTCATTTATTTATATTTATTTATTTATTTTTAATTTTTATATACCGGAATTCCTGTATACAATACAAATCAATCCGGTTTACAATAAACAAGTTACCCTGGTTGGGGCGGTCCGACCTGGGCTTATTACAAGGAACATTGAAAGTAACAATAACATTTAACAAATAACATTTGACATTATTCGTGTTTTGAAACAACTTTAGTAGCATATAGAGTATAACCTCATCTCTGCAGCCTGTCCTGCCTTCCCTTTCTCTCCAGTCCTCTCGCCTTTCCCCTCCTCAGACTGACTTCTGAATTGACCCTTGCCTAGACCCTGACTGCTCTTGCCTGCTGCCTGACCCCCGACTTAGGCTAGCCCTGGACCCTCAGTCTCTCCCTTTACCCCGTGGGACAATTGTCTAAGCTCTTCCAGCCCCCAGAACCCCGAGGGCTCAAATTACGGGGAAAGGGGCCATAAAGTTAAAGCTCCAGACCCAGTCCCATCCCAGGGCACGTTCACCAGCTGTCAGTGTGGCCTGGGGGGGGGGGGGGGGGTTCACTTTCTAGGCTGTGCCAACCAAGGGTCCACCTTCCTTACACTGCAGACTCAGCCCGGTAGGGCCCAGTATTTGAAGCTTGGATGGGTGCAATGATAGGGCCACTAGGCCTGCAAACTTTTTTTTCTTCTTTCTTTCTTGTTTACTGCTGCTTGGCACTTAATTGGCTATATTCTTTTGAATAGAACCGGCTAAGGGTAAAGTTATCCATGCACGCGTTCCCGGGTAATTTAGGCCTGCTCTCAGGCAAGTCCAGGGATAGTGGAATAACCTATTCGGCTAGCTATAAATATCTGAGTGGGCTGGATAAGTGATTCTGCCAACTTGTCCCTACCCTGAGACGCCCCCAACACATCTTTCTAAATCTTAGCTATCTGTGGATAAACTGACCTCGCATAACTTCCTTTAAAATATTAACATTCTGCACTCATTCATGTTATGTTCACAGCGGATTACGTATGGAACACACCAAAGGAAATACACATGGTACAATAATAAAAAATAAAATCAGGATAAAAAGCAGAGGACACATGGCAGAACCGACACAACAAGCTGTAACATGCTCTGATGTTATTTCAATCCAGTAGAGACTCTCTCACTGAAAGCGTGCGTGAAGAGAGAGGTCTTTAACGCTTTCTGAAAAGAGCTGGAACGTGCAGAAACAGAAAATGCTCTTTCCCTTGTTACACCCAAATGTGCCATTTCTGGAGATGGAACCTCAAACAAATTCTTCCCGGCTGATCTCGGCATGCCCAAGCTCTGTAAATGCATCGATTCATTACGAAGCAACTTATGCACTGAATCCTCCACGGTACTGGTAAGCCATGCAAGGGCGGTAAGGTCGGAGTGATAACTTGTGCATTATTCGGCTACATGGCTTTGAATGTTGACCCCAACCGGATTCTGTTTGTAAATACTGACAGCCGATGGCATCATGTACTCCAGGAACCAACGAGAGCCCATTCCATGAGATGTTGTTTCAGATGTGGCTGCTGCCAGGGATTCTCCAGAACTGCAGAGGAAATTTGAAGAACTTTTTATAACAACAGAGAAGGGTAAGTGTTAGTGTGTTCTGCTGAACAACACGGACCGGTACAGCTTTATTGTAAAACAAGATCCTAAATAGTAACAGTCTGTCCATACTGAGACAGTGTGGTGAACTGGTCATCTGGGACAGGCAGATCCAGCCCTGGATTTACTCCCATTTCATCTAGGCACACCTAGTTCCTTGCTCTTCTTAGAGGAATGAGAGGATTGATGTAATGGTGGGGGGGATGGAGGTAGGGGACCAGGACTGATTCAGAAGGTCACGTCTGTGGTCACTGGATAGTGCAGTAAGAAGTCGTCAACAAACAGAAAAATCATTGAATCCAAAACCAAACATGCCACCCTCACTGTCATCTACTGTGCAAAGAGAAGAGTTAAAAGGGTGGGGGAGGGGGTTAATATCATAAGCTTGACCTTTAATTTTCTTCTTGAAATCTAGATCAACTCATTTTCCCATGAAAATGTGTAGAAATACCCAAGATGCGTTGTGGGCCAGAAAGTGCAAGCAGTGTTTGAACGGCATGTGCAGCGGGAATCGGATCCCTTTTAATTTTAGCTGGAGCATTTGCTTAGAGCAACAGCTGGTTGGAAAGAGCGAGAGGACAGAATCCATTTGCCAGTTCAGCTACTGAAAGTGACCCATTGCTGGGGGCACAAACTCCTTCTCTAGGAGGGCGTTAGACAATGGCCTCTCTATGTTACATGGGGTTCGGCAGCTGCCAGAGACAGACGGACAGACAGCGACAGGCCCCCCCCCCCCCCCCTCAGCTACTCGGGGGTCTGTGCTGATGCGGGCATACAGAAGCAGCAGCCCTAAGAATATTTCTGTAGCCACAGGTTTTTCTAAACTGCCTTTCCGTCCCCTTCTTATCAGACTTAACACCTCCCCCCATGCTTTTCACACTTCCATTTTAATATAACTTTATGATTCATTTCTATTTCCTGGTAGCTTCATCTCTTGCTCTGATCTGCCCATGCTGTTTGCTCCTGAGGAAGGGAGGATTAATGCCCCTCCCGCAGTCAAGGAATGTATGAAATTAGTCCAATAAAAAGGTAGCACTTTATTTTTTTTTTTGTCCGTTAACCTTAATTCCATGCACTCAGGTGGACTAACAAGTGCAATCACAAGGCTTTCTCTATAGCGACAGGAAGGGTTTCCATCAAAGTAGCAAAAGCACGGACTTTATGTGGGAAAGCTAAATGACTCTGTCCTCTAAATGCGTTTCCTACCATGTTAGAATATGATTTCTCCATCACAGGAGGGCAAGGACGTGCTCAGAGCCTTTTCAGTACAGGACTTCAGAGATTTCTCTTCCTAATTGAACTCTTAAACCTCATCCACAGTCCGCAAAGCTCCAGCGAGGGGTTTTAGTTCTACTCCCAGTTTCTCTGGCTCATTCAGATGGGATTTCTCATCATGATCCAACCCATCATATGCACCCGATGAAGGAGAGCAGGGCAGCCAGCATTGCTGTTAGGGTTTAAGACCAAAAATCACAATTTTTTTGGCCTTACCTGGCCTGATCCGTTGAGATTTTTCTCCCATTCTGCCAAAGACCCTTAACAGTTCAGGTCCTCGGTGCTGCAGGTGGGATCTGCAGTCTTTAAACACCGCCCTTTGGGACCCGGTGATGCTGATGGGGGGGTTCAGGTGGATGTTGAAATTGGAAGCTCTGGATGGGCACTGATTGACGTACTCTACAGCGCCCATCAGTCTATTAAATTCAGCGCTCTCCAACTTAGGTCGTTGAGGGGCCAACACTTGCATGCAGAAATTGCAGTTTTAAAAGACACTTAAAGATGAATTTTAAAAGCCCGACGCTTTTGAAATTAGGGGATGTGCGAACATGTTGGGCTGGCATGTGCCGAGCATATTTTATAAGCCACCCAGAATCGCAACTACTTGCCACTGTGCGCACAAATGAAACTTTTAAAAAAGGGGCCGGGAATGGGTGCTCATGGATTTAAACTTGAAATCAACGCATAAATACTTACGCGCATTGGCGCTCACTGGGGGTCCCCTGCCACGTCACGTCACTTCTGCCGTGGATGACGTGTAGCTTATAAAACAAAAAAATCTAGACAGATCAGCGGGATTTTAAGGGGGGAAGGGAGGCTGTTAAACTAGATGTTGGAAAACCTGTCCCTTACCTGGGCAAACTGGGAATGAACTGGGAAAACTGACAATGACATTGGCGCGCATCTTTTAAAATCCCTCCCACTTACATGCTAGAAGCGGCATTTGCACGTACAGGCGCGCACCCACTTAAAATTTCTTGTACATAATCAGGCTGTTTTATAACATGCGTGCATATACACGCTCATGTTATAAAACTGTATATTTATAAATACACTATGGAGAGTTCAGGCTGAAGAACCAGGAGGGTCTCAAAGACCTGGGCGAATCGATGGGACTAATTAGTAAAACTGGTAATTCCAATTACACGCACATGTCTTCAAATTGGCCAACCTATACAACTAAATCCCGATATATGCGAGTAAATCCTACTTTATTTTCATGTATAAAATAAACCCATGTATATTTTTAAAATAGGTAGGAAATGTACGCACATTCTCTGCATTATTGGGTAGATTTTATAAATGTACGCCCGTGCGTACTTTTGTTCGCGCACCAGGCGCAAACAAAAGTACGCCGGATTTTATAAGATATGTGCGTAGCCACGCGTATCTTATGAAATCTGGGGTCGGTGCGCGCAAGGGGTGCACATTTGTGCACCTTGCACGCGCCGAGCCCTGCACGCGCTGCCCGTTCCCTCGGCCTCCCCCCACCTTCCCCTCTCTTCCCCTACCTGACCCACCCCCCCAGCACTATCTACACCCCCCCTACCTTTATCGTGAAAGTTACGCCTGCACCCATCGGCCGCTGCCGAGTGTTTCCCCGGCCCGGGAGCAATTTCGGAGGTCTCGGCCACGCCCCTGGACCGGCACCATGCCCCGACATGCCCCCCGGAACGTTGCGCCACCCCCCTGACACGCCCCCTAGCAAAGACCTGGGACTTACGTGCGTCCCGGGGCTTGCGTGCGCCGCCGAGCCTATGCAAAATAGGCTCGGCACGCGCAGGGAGGTTTTGAAAGGGTTACGCGCATAACTTATGCGCGTAACCCTTTTAAAATCTACCCCTATATGTGTCCTTTTGAAGCATTGCAAGTATTTGCACATAAGCCTACATATGCATTATGTTGTGATTATCATACACATGGGTTATAAAATACTTGCATAGATCTGCCCGCAGCCATATAAAAACATATGACTTGTTATTCTGGGTCGGAGCAAAGGTCTATCAAGCCCAGTATCCTGTTTCCAACAGTGGCCAATTCAGGCCACAAGTACCTGGCAGGATCCCAAAGGGTAGACAGATTTCAGGCCGCTTATCTCTGGGATAAGAAGCGGATTTCTGCAACTTCACCTTAATAATGGTTTGTGGACTTTTCTTCCAGGAACTTGTCCAAATTTTTTTTAAATGCAGCTACACTAATAGCTTTCACCACATCCTCTGGCAATGAATTCCAGAGCTTAATTATGCTTTGAGTAAAAAATATACATGCGTATGTGCCACCACATGCAATTGTTTGAAAGTTAATTTCTAAGCTTTATTTCCTATAGAGACACAACGGAGGAGAGAAAAGCTTCTGTCAATCACACCCTTATTTATTTTTAGGTTTTTATAAACCACCTATATGGGGATAAACCATATTAAGGGATGTACAAGGAAACACACACAACAAAAGCATAAAAAGACATACAATTATACAATACAAAAATCAGTAAATTAAACTAAAATGTCAAAGAGGAAAAATACCCAGGCCACCCAATTTCAAGGGAAGGCTAGCTGAAAAGAATACATTGGTAGTCGTCTATTGAGGGTCCAATATGCTTTGCACAGTTGTTTCTTCAGAGAGGTGAGACCAGCTAAGCTACATGAATGCTTCTGTCCTTCTTTTTGTTTTGACCCAGTTTTGGCGCCTTGAGCCTTCATTTGCAACTATCCAGAAATTGCTTCCCTTATTTCCTATCCCCTCCCAGCTTCCCTTAGCTCAGTTCTGAGGACATGCACCAGGGTTCCTGGCCACTAGGTGTCGCCACTACGCAATGCCTGATTCCCTCCCCCTTGCTATCCTCGGTCTTGGCTCTCCCCAGGGGAGCAAAAGACTTGAGGCAGAAGTGGCGGAGTAGCCTTGTAATCACAGAACCGGGCAATGAACCAGGGAAACCAGGCTTCAAACCCCACTGCTGCTCCTTGTGACCTTGGGCAAATCACTGTACCCGCCATTGCCTCAGGTACTAAAACTTAAGATTTTAAACCCTGTGGGGATAGGGAAATACCTGAATATAATCTGCTTGGGAGTACCACACAGTAGAATATAAATCAAATACATTTAAATACAGTGCTTGCTCAGCATCGTCGCCTGCTTCTGTGTCTTTTTATTCCAATTATCTCAATACAGTCATTGGATAAAGTGAAAAATATAACCAAGTGCAAAAGATGGGCCCAAACACAGGCAGGACTCTCTTTCTTTCCTCAGCTGTCCCGAGTTTTAACTCCCAGCTGCAAAGCACATTTTCCAAATGGAAAGTAAAATACTCCCCTAACACAAACAGTACTGACAGCTGGGTTCTTGTTCTTCACCTCCAAGCTAGATTACTGTAATGCCCTCCTCTTAGGGCTCCCATTGTCTTCTATCAAACCCCTTCAACTTCTGCAAAATGCTACTGCAAGACTCATTACAAACACACGCAAACACGACCATATTACCCCTATCCTCAAGGATTTACATTGGCTCCCCATAATGTCCCGTATACACTACAAAACTTTGACTATAATTCACAAGTCCATTTACTCCCACAACTCCAACTGGCTCGACCTCCCTCTCACTGCCCCACTGTCCACCCGAGCCACCAGATCTACCAACAAAGGCACCCTACACGTTCAATCCTTGAAACTGGCTCATCTCTCCTCCACCCGTGACCGTGCCATCTCTATTGCCGGGCCCGTTCTCTGGAATACACTACCTGTCCACATGCGACTTGAACCCTGTGCATTTAAATTCAAAAAGAAATTAAAAACTCTCCTGTTCAACCATGCCTACACAGAATAACTCCTTCCACTCCCCCCGTAGTCCCCTTTCAGGTGACTACCCTCTCCTTATATTAAGGAGACTTTCATTGTAAATTGTTTTGGTTATTACCTTCTTGTTCTCCTATCCTTCCTACTGCCTTTCTGTTCTTCCCCCCGCCCAGTTACTTTCCCCTGTTGCAATGTATTTTCCAATCTTTCAGTTACTATGTGAACCGGTATGATGTCCCCACAAATACCGGTATATAAAAGTTTCTAAATAAATAAATAAATATTAAACCACAACCTAAATTTGGATAAAACCAAGGACCCCTAGCTTTACTTGAGTGAAAACTGGTAACTGTATCCGATTAGAGCACATTCACCTTCAAGCTTCCCAGATACAAATGATCCAGAGTAACGACGATTATTATCGTGGGCCTTCCACAAGTGCCCGTGGACAGCTCTGCAGCTCCTCTTGGTCTTCGGCTGCGCCCCACACGATTTTACTCCGCCGTCCCATTGACGAAAAAATAACATTTAAGTTTTTAACTTTCAGGGTTTTTGCACAATGGTAGCCCTTTTTGTTTGAAAGACTTTTTGGTTTGGTATCGTCCTTTAAGGGCGCTGAGTACGGAGCATTTCTTTTTCTTGTAGGCCCCCGATAGAAGAAAGATCCGCTTCATGGAGACATGCAGTTATGCTTTTTCCACTGCTGCTCCTAGCTTATAGAATAGCGTGCCATTGTCTTTACGTCAAGAGGGCGACTATAAGGTGTTCAAGAATTTGTTGATAATGCTAGTTCGGTTTGATCTATTTTATATGAAGCCGTTTACATTTTATTACTGTGTTTTATTTTTGAATTATGTTTCACTGTTTTATTGGTCGATTTTATGTTGTCTGTTATCAGATATTGTTGATGTTTCTTGGAATCCCCCCTAGAATAGGTTCTGGAAATAGGCGGAATACGAATTATTGCAAAGAAATACAGAACTATTATGCGGCAACTTTTGTATTAAAAATCCACTCCGAGCACTTCCTCTAACAATTCTTGCACCAACTGTTCTCTGTCATCTCCATTCCAACTCCAGTGGTTTGCGACAGTAAGCTAAGAACTTACGCACAAGACTGTGCATGCACATTTGAGTTCTCTCAACCATAATTTTTACAAACAAAAACAAGGGGTTAGTTTTACCCTTAATGCAGCTTTTTTCTTTCCTACGGATAAGGCATTTCTATGGTGAGGTCTGGAAATAACCTTTGAGCCTCTCTAACTGACAACTGGACTGGCCTTTGAGGGCCGACGTTTCAGGGCTGTGGGGAAAGGACCCCAGGCACCTCTTGGCAGTTGGATATGGAAAAGTGGACCGAATGTTGACAACACAAGCAGTTTTTGGTGCACAGAGATAGAAAGGTAGAGTAAGACTGGACAGCGCGCCCCCTCATGAATGGGGTTGGCTAGGTGGGTGGAGAAAGGGACAGATCTGGTCACCTAATGAGATGATCTCCTTGGAGGAGACGCTCTGTGTGGCACATCTCTACCTGGGGCAGGAACGCTCTACCCTCTTCTCAATGGGAGGGAAGGGAGCGTGTAAATTTCCCCCCTTCCCTTTTTACATTTAGGATTGATTAAATAACATACCCATGCAACCTGATTTTATTTTTGTCCATCCCTGTTTCATTTTATAGGCCCCAAATAATTGTCTCCAGATGCCCAAGTCTACAGCTGCATCTTGTAAAGAGGACTGTGAGAAGAGTCCTGCGTTCCCCTGTAGTAAGGCTCATCTAGGAGCCTCTCCCATTCGTGATCCCTGGAAAAGTTCTTGTGGGCTGCAGGATGCACGGCGCCGTGCCATCAGCTTCTCTTTTATCTTGCAAGCTCGCTGCACTCTCTCTTGGTTCCCTATTAATAGAAATGGTAACTTGGGGGTTTTTTTTAATTTCCTTTGTGTTTGCGGTTAGCCAGCAGCAGGCTTAGGGAACAACTGCACTGCTCAAATGCTTCGAAACACAACTTTCCCTTAAGCCCAAAGCACTGAGCGGCACTTCATTATCGTTTTATTGTCGCACTTGCCAAAATGCAGGGCAGGAAGTGTCATGGGAAAATGAGTTGTCCGCTTTGGCACATAAAGATAATCACACTGGTGTCTTGGGAAAACCAAACGAGCCCTTGTGGGCAGATTTTCACAGCGGCCCTTTCCCTCCCCTTCCCCTTCCCCTTCCCCACTCCGCATCCCACAATCCGCATCCCACAATCCATTATCAGTCCCATCACAGAGGCCATGGCCCTCATTATCTGTTTTTGCATAGGCAAGATTCACTCTCCTGACATTCCCAGCCCCGGGAATTAGGCAGGGGAAGCACAACGAGCATGCGCCTGCCGGGATGTGAGCTCAGACTTAAAGGGCGAGAAGCCAGCGCTTGCCCACCCTTTCGTCACTGTGCTGAAAACCCGATGAGCGCAGAGGAGGATCCCAGCTAGGACGGAGGGAAGGGGAAACTCGAAGAGATGAATTGGAGCCTAGGGAGCTGCACCAAAAAACGGAACTGGGTGGACTGGACGGGCTTTACCGTCTTCAGCTGCCATCGTATCCTGTTTCTGAACCTCATTTCATAAATATGCTGGCCACTCAGCTGCCCACCTGACATTTGCTGTTCCTACTGAATCCCTTTAAAAGCTGTCGTCCTTGCATTCGTGCAAGGCTCGTGACAATGGGGGTTTATTTCTCTGCTTGGCACAGAAGCTGACTCTTTGTCAAATTCTAATGATTTCTTTTTTTTTTGACCACAGGGTGACCAGATATAGTTTGAGAAAGCAGGTGTAACGAGAATGTGTCAGGAAATCCGAGACTAATGTAGAGTTCCAATTCTAAACAATCTGGGTTGCAAAGGACAGAGACACATCTCACTGCGAGAACATTTAACTGCATGCCAAGAGCAATCCCGGGGACCGAGTTCAAATCCCCCTCTCTACCACTGTCTCTGTGATCCTTGGCAAGTCACCCTGAGTGCACAGTTTATTTAGTTATTTATTAAAAAGGTATACATTCCACCTTTTATGAAAATTCATGAAGTGAATAACGTGTTAAACAATAACAAATAAAAATTACAATAAAATCACAAAAACAAAATTAAACCAAAACTATAAAACATAACTGCGAAAAACGAGTGCTTTCAGCTGCTTTACTGTTGATGCAGGAAGGAGGTTTGTGAATGAAAAATATACGTCCTCAATATAAATTTGATGGTAATGAAGAAATTAGCTATTATCCCTCCCCCCAGTGCAGAGAAGGGGCACCTCGTAACTCAAGTTTCCAGCACTAAGAAAACACAACTTCTAGTTAGAGGGTGTAGTAAAGTTTCCAAGGCTAGTTTAGTCTATGGGGAGTAGCTCAGGTTTTCGTGTTGCAACCTGGACGCAGAGAGTTATGTGCCAAAAATATGCTCTGTGCGCACACAGCATGTTTTCTGCAGGTAAAATATGATTTATGAACAGAAAAAATGCTTTCAGCCCAAAAAGCAAGTCTTTGGGCACATAAATCATATTATATGCATTAAAAATCATGTTTTTATGCCTGCTGAGCAATCTCTTTTGCACATTTTTGGATTCACTTTTTTTTTTCACACCGGCTGCATAGCATACCATTAGCTTACTGAAGCAGGAGTTTAAAAATGTTTTGTGCGCTGAATTGTGCTCTGATTATATTGGCCCTGTAGTTGGGCAGTGATTCTGGATACTGTGAGTCTCTGAGTGATTTGCTAGATCACAGCAAGACAGCCATTGGAAGTCACATAAGATGATCTATGTTGGGTTACTCTTTACCAAGATGGCTGTCTTTATCACAGTGGTCAAGTACAGCTCTGCTGTGTGTTCAATCCTCCAAAATAAGAGGGTGTATTCTAAGGATTGTTCTAGTTCTCTGGAAAACAAGGCATCATTATAACTACTGTGACAAGCAAAAACATTGATCCATATTTGAATACATGGAAGTTTCTCCTAGAGTTCAGAGATTTTAATTTTATTTGCGTCCAGACAGATGAATCCAGAACCAGTGGGTTACACACCTCTACCAGCAGATGGAGATGGAGCAATCTTGACAGCACAGTTAATATACTCCTGCAGTGACATCAGCCTGCCACTATTCTCCGTCTCCAGCAGAAGGTGGACGTGCATCTCCTTACTAGGGATTGCTTCAGTTTTTAGAAGGAGAATTTGCAAAAGAAAATTAATTGCCCCGCTCTCCTGTGGTGATACCAAATGGTCCCTCCCCCAGTTGAGAATTCCTGAGGTGATTTCCGTGGTCCCTCAGATGTATGCCTTGGTCCGATAACTGTTTTTTTAGCCGGTGTGGACTTAACTGATTGTATAGCTTAAAAGCAGCAGGTGCAAGAGGCCAAGCATGGCGGTGACAGCATATGCCCTCTCCCCCTGCAGCTGGACGCCGTCTCTGTACTCAGCCAGGAAGGGTTGCGTTCAAGTAAGTGTTTTATAAAAAAGAAAGAAACAGTCAGAGACAAAGTGGAGAGGGTAGTTTAGGACTATCAGTTTCTGTGCTCAGTGCACCGTCTCGACGTGCGTTCCTGCTCCTGTGGGGATTAGGGGAACCGGGCAGCCTGGCGGGTTGAGTGGTCCTTTTGAGCTAGGCCCCCACCATTAGGCTTCTTTTTTTGAGCGCCGTGTGGAAGGCCGCAGCTGCGTTTTTTGCTCGCTTTTTTCTGTGCAGTTGGCTGCCCTCTACAGGATCATTGGTGTGCGCAAGTGCATCCCGTGCATCTGATTGGTGCACGTTGCCTGTGTGCTCACTTTCTCGCATATCAGTTGTGCGCGTCGTTTCGAGCAGTAAAGGTGCGCTTAGCTTTCTGGCGCACAAACTTGGCACTCTTAAAATTTTTGTGCACATAAATTTTGTTTCAGTGGGACTTCGGCTGGATGCACATCTTCAGTCTCCTGTTAAGCGTACTGATGGATTAATGGCGCCAGTGGCTAAGAAACCTAAGTGCCTTTCTCTCTGTGCTACCTGTCAAATTAGGGCACCTCAGCCTGAAGGGCCCTCTAACTCGGTGGTTCTCAAACTTTTTCCCATCGTTACACACCTGACAGCCCATGCTCACACGTGTGACACACTGCTCATTACAATTCATGGTGGAAATAAAAAATAAAGGTCCAGTATTATTTTTATTGTTAAGAATGACACAAGGGAAAGAAAAGTACCCTGTCCAAACAGAAACTGAACAAATAGTAAACATCCCATACCAAAACAGCACCAATTTCCAGCACTCAAACAGTAACCACCTTACCTAAGAAAAGGCAACACTGAAAATATTACACCAGGCCTTAAGACACCAATACACCTCCTATTAGGAAAACGGACCAAGTCAGGCTGTTATAAAGCCCTACATAGAAACTACACGCCAGCAGAAAACCTCACCTGAATCACATGTGCTGATCCTCACCTAACAAAAAATAAAGAGACCAAAACGCATAACTAGAAGCATGCAGACAAAAACTGAACTGGAAACTGCAACAAGCCAGAGTCTCTGTATGCAGTGTAGCAAAGGAAAAATATATATGTCCTCAAAACAAGTCCTCAAAACAAATCAAGAAATATAAAATCAATAGCAGTAAAACCATAATAATAAAAAGAACAGATTATTTCAAATAGCTGATGAATGGAATATTCAATAATTAAAAACTCATATCAAAAATTTCCAGATACCAATAAAATATTTCAAAACAACAGACACAAAGACCCAATAATGAAAAATAAGGATTAAAAAATATTTTGCTTTGCATACCTGGGAACATTTGATATCCAGGTGTCCTGAGATTGTTTTGAATTGGCAGGAGGAGGGATGGTTTGCTTGCAACTTTCTCCTCTCTCTCAGTCACACACAAGCTCTCTCTCTCTCTCACACAGGCCCTCATTCACTCACATATACACATGCTCTCTCTCTCACTTATATAGGCTCTTAATCACACATTTTCACACATGCTGTCTGTCTTTTCACACTTACACAAGCACAGGCTTTCAATCACACATACATGCTCTCTCTTTCTCTCACTTACACACAGGCTCTCAATCACATACTCTCATGCTCTCTCACCTAAACCGGCTCTCAATCACACACAAACACACATTTATTTATTTATTTATAATTTTTTATATACCGCCGCTCATCAAAGATATCACGTCGGTGTACAGTGAACAGGAACTTACACATGCTCTCTCTCTTATTTATACACATAAACTCTTAATCATACATACACATGATCTCTCTCACTTACACATACAAGTTCTCAATCATACACTTACATCCATGATCTCTCTCACACACAGGCTCTCAATCATACACAGGCTTTCTATCACACACACATACTCTTTCACACAAACAGGTTTCCAATCACACACTTGCACATACAGGCTCTCAATCACTCACATACATGCTGTCTCTCTCTGTCTCACACACACACAGGATCTCAAATACATATGCTTGCTCACTCAATCACTATTTCTCTCCCCCCACCGAACTAGCAACAGCAGCAGCCTCCTCTACTTCCATCCCTTGCGGCCTCGAGAAAGGACTCCCTTCGGCCGTGGGGGCTGACTTTGCTCCTCTTTTGCTCTGCGCCGCTCTTCTTCAGGCTGCGTCTCTCGTCTTTGGGCCGATGATGCACACACTAGTATGGTCTCTTCTTCTTCCACGCACGCAGTCGCTGCTCACCACTTCCTCTTCCAGGTTGTGGGGGCCAGGAAGAAGAGACCATGCAGGTGCCGCTGACTCCAGCTCTCCTGCTGCATTCCGCCCGGGCTATCAGCATTTCAAGCCCGAATGGAGGATGAGTTCCTATTTCACTGGGGCAGGGGGAGCAGCTGGGGTCAGTGGGGGGACCGGGAAGTGTGGTGACACTCCTGCATGTGCTTGGCGACACACTGGTTGAGAACTGCTGCTCTAACTTATGCCAGCGCTGCTTAGAGGCTCAGAGAGAATTATCTTCCTCCGATTGAACTAAGACTGGTTCTTTCCAGCCTGATGATGGCCTGGTTAAGGGATATGTCAGGAAGGCCCCATGACCTTGGACCTCCTTTGACTGATTCCTCAGCAGGGGATGGTAGTTCAGTGAGCCTTCACAAGTGCCTCCTGGTCTTGGCATGGATGCTTCTGCCTTTTCTTGGGTAGAATTTTTTTCAAGGATTGCAATCCTTCCTTCAGGCGCAGTCCTCAGTGCTGTCCACGCGTGTCAGTGCAGATCCTCAGGTGGTGGCCTCTCCCTCTTCCGGTATGTTTAAGCGCCGAAGTATACCTCAAGCTGCAGGTGTTTCTGACGGAAATCCAGATGGCACTGATGAAGAGGAAGATCCTGACTTCCGGGAGGATGGGGAAATCCCTCTGGAGCTGGAACCGTATAGAACTATGTTGAGGTTCTTTCATAGAGATGAATTGCTGACTCTGATTTCCCAGACATTGCAGATGCTGGGAGTACCTGGGGCAGATTCCATGTCTGAGCCAAAGAGAAATTCCGTTTTGGTTTCTTTGCGTAAAGCCTCTTGTTTTTTCCCCAGTTATGGAGGCCATTCAATAACTGATTGATCTTGAATGGGATACCTCGGAGGCAAATTTTAAAGGGGGTCGGACCTTGGAAGGCCTATACCCCCTAGTGGTGAGAGAGCATCTGCGTTTTCTGAAAGTGGATGTGCTTGTCTATGCCATCTCTAAACAGACAACCATCCCTGTGGAGGGAGGAGCGGCCTTGAAGGATGTGCATGATAGAAGGATTGAGGCCATCCTTAAGCAAGCATTTGAAGAAGTGGCAATGACATTGCAGACGGCTTCCTGTTGTTCCCTGGTGGCTTGCTCTTGCTTGCTTCTCTTTGAGGAGGTTGATGACTCTGGAGTGAATTCCAGGGCAGATATGGAACCTGCCGCCTTTTTAGCAGATGAAGGCTGCGATTTGTTCTGCACCTCGGTCAAAAGAGTGGCTTCAGTAATAGCAGCCAGGCGTCAGTTATGGCTGAGAAATTGGGCAGCCGATGTGATCTCCAAAGCTAATCTTACGAAATTGCCTTTTAAAGGATCGCTCTTGTTTGGGAGCGAGTTGAAGAAGCTAGTAACACTTCCCGGTTCCTTGATTGCCGGAGGATAAGAAGCAGTCACCATGCCCCTTTGCTATGAGGGGTCATCTCAGGGGTTCCAGGCGGTTTTGTCCCTACAGGGGGGTGACCTTTCAGAGGACTCAGCCTTTTGGCATGTCTCAGTACTTTTGTCCCAGTCAGCCCAAGCGGGGAACAGGCTCGGGTAGTGGAACATCCCGAGCCTCTCAATGAATCTTTGTGGACTCAGCCCAGGGAAAAGGAGATAGAGCGTGCCTCTCTCTCTTTTATCAGAGGTAGGTCGAGATTACATCGAATCGAGTTTCACAGTATTCCTCAATACATGTTCATGGTGTCTCCCTATCACTCTCCGCAGAAGAAGCAGGCAGTCAAGAGTACACTGTCAAGGATCTTCAGTTTGAGGGCTCTGGTTTCAATGCCCATAGCTCAAAATATGGGTTGATATTCCATTTATTTTGTTGTGCCCAAGAAGGATCGGCAGAATTTCTGATCTCCTTGGATCTGTCCAAGGTGTAACGCCCATATTCCTATACGATTGGAACACCAATGTTTTCTGCTTTTTGTGGTATTGGGGTGCCATTATCTGTTTCTGGCACTGCCTTTTGGTCTAGTCACTGCTCCCAGACCCTTTTCCAAGATTATGGCGGTAGTGGCAGCAGAACTGAGAAAGGATGGGATCCTTGTACACCCGTATTTAGAAGACTGGTTGATTCGGGCCAAGTTTCTGGAAGAGAGCAGTCTGGTGACCTGCAAGGTGATTTCCTTGTTGCAGGAATTTGGTTGGGTGGTGACTGCCAAAAGCAGTCGACAACCATCTCATTGCAGGAAAAGACAATGTAAGAGCAGACTTTCTCAGCAGGGAGAGTTTGGACCCAGGAGAATGTGTATTGTCGGACGAGGCATTCCAGCTGATAGTGGATCGCTGGGGTTCTTCCGTTTATAGACCTGCTGGTGACTTCTCGCAATGTGGAGGTTCCTTGATTCGTCAGTCTCAGGAGAGATCCGAAGTCCTTGGGGATTGATGCTCTCCTGCAGGTCTGGCCAGAAGGTAAACTGCTGTATGCCTTTCCCCCATGACCCCTATTAGAAAGAATGGTTCGAAGGATTGAAGGCCACAGTGGGATGGTGCTTTTGGTACACAAGTTTTGCCCACAAGACCATGGTATGCAGATCTGCGAAGACTCCTGGTGGAACCCCCCCCCACCACCTTTGTTTTTCACCATACAGGAACCTGTTGCAGCAGGAGCCTGTCCTTCACAAAGATCCGACTCTGTTTTGTCTTATGGTATTGCCCTTGAGAGGGCTCACTTGTTGAAGCATGGATATTCTTCTGCGGTGATTGCCACTTTGCTATGAGCAAGAAAGTTCTCCACTTCCTTAGCCTATGTGCAGGTTTAGCGAGTATTTGAGGCTTGGTGTGAAGATCAAAGTTGGGATCCCGCTCATTTTGGAATTTTTACAGGATGGATTGAATAAAGGGTTGGCCTTTAATTCCCTGAAGGTACAGGTAGCGGCTCTTGCTCGTTTCAGGGGCCAGGTGAACGGTGGATCCTTATCGTCTCATCCTGATGTGGACCATTTTCTGAGGGGAGTGAAGCATCTTTTTCCTCCCTTGCGGTTACTGGTTCTTTTGTGGAGACTTAACCTGGTGTTGGATTTCTTGGTGGGCCTTATGTTTCGACTGCTGTGTAGCCTTTCCTTGCCATTATTGACCTTGAAAACGGTGTTTCTGGTGGCGATTTGTGCTGCATGTCAAATTTCCAAGCTGCAGGCCTTGTCTTGTCAGGAGCTGTTCCTTCAGGTGACTCCAGGGGTAATACAGATGCTTACTGTTCCTTCCTTCTTGCCTAAAGCAGTCTCAGATTTTCACTTGAATCAGTCCATTTCCTTACCATCCTTGGATAAGGAAAGAGAAGCAGAGAAATATTGCTTGTTGCATACCTTGTATGTCAAGAGACATGTCGTGAGATATTTGGAGGTTTCTTAACCTTTCTGAAAGACGGATCACTTGTTCGTCCTTTGGTGGAGGAAAACAGGGTGAACCAGCTTCGCAAGCAACAATAGCTTGCTGGATTAAGGAAGTGGTCACGGCCACATATGTGGTGGCTGAAAAGCCATTGCCCACTCAGGTTAGGGCTCATTCCACTGGGGCTCAGGCAGTGTCATGGGTGGAGGTTAGATTGTTGTCTCCTGTCGACATTTGCCAAGCTGTGACGTGGTCCCCCTTACCCACCTTTCCCAGGTATTATCGTCTGGATGTGCAGGCCGGGGAGGACGCAGCCTTTGTACGTGCAGTTTTGACTGGACCACCTATTCAGGAGTAGCTTGGGTACATCCCACTGGTTCTGGATTTATCTGTCTGGATGCTAAGAAATGAGAAATTACTACTTACTTGATTATTTCCTTTTCTTTAGGATAGACAGATGAATCCAGCTTCCCGCCCTCAGCTGCTGAATGATTGGGCTATCATCCTCCTGCATGGCTAAGTGTTTCCATGGATTACTGGTAAGTGTTAATCCAGTCCCTAGACTAGTGTTAATACATTGCTTGTCTGAGCTCAGGGTTTTCTTGTTGTTTGAGTACGGAATTGGTTGTTTGTTTTTAATCAAGTTTTTTGAGTCTGTCCATGGTTGCTTTTGCAGAGAATACTGGAGGGCTGATGTCACTGCAGGGCTATATATACTGTGACATCAATTTGCTCTGTCTCCATTTGCTGGTAGAGGTGCATAACCCACTGGTTCTGGATTAATCTGACTGTTATAAAGAAATGGAAATTATCAGGTAAGTAGTAATTTCTCATTATAGTAACTTCTATGCCTATTGCAATGGTTTTCAGTTCAGAGCTTAGGAACATGGTCTGGTTTCCTGGATATCCACTGTACTGTGTGTGATATATATTTATTACTCTGAAAATTTGAATCCTGATAGGTCAAAACCAGGCAAGTCTACAGGACCCAAAGTTCATTAGGATAGAAGTAAAATAACCCAAAGAGCTCTCCAAAGTCTTGTAAGCATCTGGTAACCATATTTTAAAGGCAATATCATCTGCTTCCTTAACCACATAGTTTCTGCTTACCAGGCACTTATTCCCATGTCCCCTAAAGTCACATTATGACTCCAGTGCAGATTTCTGCTTTTCATACCAATGTGAAGTTCCTTTATCCCCCTTCACCCACCCCCCCTTTCAGGCAGGAAGTCGGAAACTCTCAGGCCCATGCTAGGAGCAGAATGCTGACCTGACCAGCTGTGTGCAGATGCATGACAGCCTTTAGATGAACTTCAAGCCTGAGCCAAGTGTAAAGGATGAGATGAAAGGAACGAAAGGCATTTTGTATACACAAGCTCCTTCCTGTTTGTTGCACATTCAAATCTGTAAATAGAGCGAGACAGAAGGAACAGAAAAGTTGCAATGGATCCAAAAGCCGAGGGCAAAATGAAAACGCATCTCCAAAGCAGAGTCACTGGGACAGGAAGATTCAGGAGAAGACCTCCATGCTGCACCCCCAAATGATCCGCATAGCCTTTCCCACCCTACCCAGCCCCTCAAATGAATTTGTTATTCATTCATGTCCTCATTAGCTGTACCAACATCAGTCCCATGGCTCAAAGGGGGAAGGCTTGGCAATAACATTAGGAAATCTTTCTTCACAGAAAGGGTGGTGGATGCATGGAGCAGCCTCCTGGTGGAGGTGGTGAAGAGAGAAAAAAAACAATAACAGAATTCAGAAAAGTCTGGGATAAGCACAGAGCTGGAAAGATATCGAGGGAAAGAAATCAACTGGGTCCATGGCACTGTAACAGGAAGTGATCCGGGCAGCCTAGAGGAGCCTTAGGACCCTTGTCCTATTCTGTACTTCTGTGTAAGTCCAGCTCAAGCTGGGAAGGATGTTGATGGCACGCCTCATATTTTGGCGCACAGAATTTACCGAAAGCTAAGCTCACCATGGAGACACACTGCATATTACTGCTGCAGTCCTGATGTTCTCAAATTAAAAAAAAAAGCATCTTGGCCAAATATTTCTGGGGCTCAAGTTTGTAGGAACTGTAGTGTTGGTTGAATGGTTATTAAGATCAGACCATTAAGTATGCTTTCAGTGTTTTACTACTAAACAATTATGTTAGCAAGCATCACTCCCTGTATGACTGGGCATTTCTTGACAGACATATTATGCTTACACAGACCCACTGCAAAGTCGAGAGCATTTGAAAAGGTGAGGCACTATAAAACGTTCATGTAGGCTGGAAACACTGCGGGCAAGAGGAGGTCACCATGTCAACTGCTGGAAAGTTGTTGTGGGAATTCTAGTCCTGATTATGGCTGCTGAGCCACCAATCCTCCATGATCGAGCCCAAAAGGAGTTGAGCAGCTATAGCCAATAGGCATCTGCACTAGTCAGCTTTATTCCTTGGAAAATAATCAACCAAGCAGATGTGTTAATTTTTGTTTTATTTTTAGCTTTGGCTCAATAGTACAGAGAGGTTTATGAGATGGTAAAATGTTTGTGTGCATTACAGTTTGTGTTTGTGTGTGCATGTTCCCCTTCAGCATGGCTAGATACAGCAGCACTGAACTTTGTGTCTATGAAGGGGGGGTGTCAGACTCTTCCACTTTTCAAAGTTAGTGGGGGGGGGGGGGAGGCCACAGGCAGTGGGCAAAGTTGGCACATTTTGAAAAGAAATCCATAGGGGGTGTTGAATCGAGGCTCTCTAGAACGTCACATCTTCTACTTGTCCAGCAAATAAAGTCAAGAAGTGCAACCACACTGAAGTCAAGCAAATAGTTTGAAGTGGCCCCTGATGACATAATTCACCATAATGGGGCTTGAGTATAAAGTGCAAGGCGATGCATATAGGGAAATATAAGAAATATAACCCATGTTATAGTTACACAATGTTAGGTTCCATATTAGGAGCTACAACCCAAGAAAGAGATCTAGGCGTCATAGTGGATAACACATTGAAATTGTCGGTTCAGTGTGCTGTGGCAGTCAAAAAAGCAAACCGAATTTTAGGAATTATTAGGAAGGGAATGGTGAATAAAACGGAGAATGTCATAATGCCTCTATATTGCTCCATGGTGAGATCACACCTTGAGTACTGTGTATAATTCTGGTCGCCGCATCTCAAAAAAGATATAATTGCGATGGAGAAGGTACAGAGAAGGGCTACCAAAATGATAAAGGGGATGGAACAGCTCCCCTATGAGGAAAGACTAAAGAGGTTAGGACTTTTCAGCTTGGAGAAGAGACGGCTGAGGGAGGATATGATAGAGGTCTTTAAAATCATGAGAGGTCTAGAACGGGTAAATGTGAATTGGTTATTTACTCTTTCGGATAAAAGAAGGACTAGGGGGCACTCCATGAAGTTAGCATGTGGCACATTTAAAACTAATCAGAGAAAGTTCTTTTTCACTCAACGCACAATTAAGCTCTGGAATTTGTTGCCAGAGGATGTGATTAGTGCAGTTAGTGTAACTGGTTTTAAAAAAGGTTTGGATAAGTTCTTGGAGAAGTCCATTACCTGCTATTAATCAAGTTGACTTAGAAAATAGCCACTGCTAATACTGGCATCAGTAGCATGGAATATACTTAGTGTTTGGGTACTTGCCAGCTACTTGTAGCCTGGATTGGCCACTGTTGGAAACAGGATGTTGGGCTTGATGGACCCTTGGTCTGACCCATTATGGTAATTTCTTATGTTCTTAAGCACTAACATGCACACTCAACTGGGGCCAGAAGACATTAGCAGGTATGCACTAAAATTAGTGGCTTCCTACATATAAATGAAGGGCTATCATATGCAAATTGGGCTTCAGCGGGCACACAGAAAAATATTGTAATATGTTACCCTCCATGCACTAGTGTGCACTTGCTAAGGCCTAAAATGTGACCCCTACTTTGGATCAAGTATTAACTCTTTAGTGTGTCTGCTACTGAAAGAGCTCAGCTACTACCAAGTAACAAAAGGAACGCCACCAACACGCAACGGAGCGCTTATAAATTAAACCCAGATTTATTTATGCAATACAAGTGTCACTTCTTTCTGAATGAACTCTCCACTGTACCCTTTGCTGCATTAATCACCAGTATTGATTACTAGGTTGCCACCTAGTTTGGCTCGCTTTGTTATCTAATTATTTAGTTGAGTCCTTTCGTTTATATTTGGCCTAATAATAGCTCTGCCTTCTGTATTTTAATAAGTTCGGTGATATGCTTATTTAGGCTCAGCCTCAATTAGTTGTAGTCTCCCGCACTGTTTTCCTGTAGTATTGCCAACTCTGTTATTCGCTTATTTAATTGCTTTTCCGCATTCCCTGCAGACGTCTTGCACCCCACCCACCTTGTTAACTGAAATGTGTCGCCTGACTATACCTATCTTGCACCACCCCTCCCTGCGCAAAATTCACCCAGCCAACCCCCACCTTTCCAGTTCTCGCAAATCATTAGTGCCCATTATGATTTCACCCCTCACACAATTTCTAGGCCTAGCTACGCTAGCCATCTCTTTATTCAATGCGCAATCCATCCTTTAAAAAAGCACCCATCCTCCAAGATCTGCTCACAGACTCCAATCCTGATATTTGTGCCATCACTGAGTCCTGGCTAAAGGATTCAGATCAGGTCTTCCTTAACCAGCTCCCCCTACAGACCTACGACGACATCTCGATCCCGAGACCTAAAAAAAAAAAAGGTGATGGTTTACTCTTGGCTGCCAGAAAATCCCTCAATCTCAAACTCCAAACCTCCCCCCCCCCCCCAGATTAGAAACTGGGCTTTTTAAATCTAACTCTCTGCAGGTCTGCCTCATTTATGCCCCCCAGGCCTTCTCAAACATGACCCTTCCCCTATCATCGAATATCTTGCAGACAATCTTAAACCAGACACCCCTGCAGTTATACTCGGAGATTTCAATCTCCATGTTGATGTCCACCCTGTCACACCTGCATGCGAAATCCTCCTTGATACCCTCAAGGCTTTGGGCTTCAGACAGCTTATCTCTGTACCTACTCATAAAGCAGGTCACACCCTCAACCTCCTCTTTGTTAACTACTCATTACAGCACCCAACACCTCTGTAGTCACCCCCATCCACTGGTCCGACCACTTCCTCATTAATGCCTACCTTACCACTAATACCACCTTGCCAGATTCACTAACACGTAGTAAGCCAATCTCCTTCTGCAAATCTTGTCCTTCAGAGGACCTTGCTCTAGCATTTTAATAAAGTAGCCAAGAACCTTGACCTTACCAATCCAGATGCTGCCCTACACTCATGGAATACTATCCCCACCAATATAGCTGATGAAATCTGCCCCATAGTCCATAAAAAAAATATCCCTGTCGCGAACAGATAGAAAACCCTGGTACACCAGTGAACTAAAAAAGATAAAACAGGACCTCAGAGCTAAAGAACGCATCTGGCGTAGACAAGCCTCCCCCTCACACAGACAGCTTACAAACATACACCGCACACCTACAGTCAAGCCACTCTCCAAGCCAAACGAGATTTCTACTAAGCTAAAATTCATGATTATCAATTCAACTCAAATGCCCTTTTCTCATATGTTGCGGATCTCACAAAGACCACCCCTCCCACGAAGAAAACGCCAAAGATAAATGCGAAGAACTAGCTAAATACCTGCAGAACAAAATCACCAATATTCTCCTTCGCTTCCCCACCAATCCTTCTCCCACCTCTCCGCACCCAAATAACAATGGAGTCAATTTTGGGTCTCTCAACCTTACATCATCCTTGGAGATTGAATCCATCCTGAAAAAGATGAAACCTGCTACACACATTTCAGACACAATCCCCTCGAAAACCCTCCTCTCTATCCCCACTGCCATTGCAAAACCCTTAGCTGACATAGTTAATTGTTCTCTTGCTTTTGGTAAAGTCCCAGACTCTCTTAAACTTGCTGTCGTCAAGCCCCTCCTCAAAAAACCCTCCCTCGACCCCACTGACCCAGCAAACTACCGGCCTACATCCAACCTGCCTTTCATCTCCAAAATCCTTGAAAAGGTTGTCAACACGCAACTCACTGACTTCCTTGAAGACCACAATATCCTACACCCATCACAATTTGGTTTCCGCAAAGGTTGCAATACTGAAAATCTCTTACTAGCAATTACAGACACCATCCTCATAGGCATGGACCAAGGCAAATCGCATTTACTTGTCCTCCTAGATATCTCGGCAGCTTTGATACTGTCAACCACCAAATCCTCATTTCCTGCCTGGCAGAAATAGGCATCGCTGACTCAGCACTATCATGGTTTTCATCCTATCTCTCCCACAGAGAATACTTAGTAAAAATTGATCAGTTGGAATCCTCGCACATCCCACTTACACAAGGTGTTCCCCAAGGTTCCTCACTATCCTCCACCCTATTCAATATTTACCTTTTACCACTTCTGCCACCTACTCTCTGACCTAGGCCTGAAGTTTTTCCTGTATGCTGATGATTCCTGTATGCTGATGATTCCTGGGAAACAGAGGATATAAGGTCAAAATACACAACAAAGAATCTCAGTTTTATCCTTCCATGCTAGGAGTTCCGCAGGGCTCCTCCCTTTCTCCCACACTATTTAACATTTACCTCCTCCCCCTATGTCAACTATTAACCAAACTGAAACTCAAATACTTTCTATATGCGGATGACGTCCAGATCGTCATCCCCATCAAAGAATCCCTCACAAAAACAATCAAACTCTGGGAAAATTGCCTTCAACAAATCGACAACCTCCTCTCCAGTCAAAATCTTATCCTAAACTCTTCAAAAACCGAACTGCTTCTAATTTCCCCCGAAAACTGTAACCTCACCTCAAACCCACCAACCGGCCTTCAAACATCACAAGTAAGAGACCTAGGAGCTGTCATTGACAATCGGCTAAATCTAAAATCTTTTATTAATCAAACTACCAAGGACTGCTTTTATAAACTTCACGTCTTAAAAAGAATTAAACCACTTTTCCACTCCCACGGCTACAGAACAATACTGCAATCAATAATCTTCTCTAAGTTAGACTATTGCAACGCCATTCTACTAGGTCTCCCGTCTACCCACACTAAACCCCTCCAGATGGTTCAGAACACGGCGGCCAGAATATTAACAAACACTAGAAGAAGAGACCACATATCTCCTATTCTCAAAGACTTGCACTGGCTGCCAGTTCACTATAGAATATTATATAAGTCCATTACCATCATCTACAAAGCAATCCATCAACTCTCCCCGCTTAACCTTCAAATCCCATTCAAAAAACATACCTCCACCAGACCGATCAGAGAGTACTACAGAGATTCACTACAGGTTCCACCGACAAAAAGCTCTCAACACATAACCTTCAGAGACAGGGCATTCTCCACAGCAGGACCTACTCTGTGGAACTCCATCCCGCCAGAACTGAGACAGGAACCATGTCTTCCAACATTTAGGAAAAGACTTAAAACCTGGTTATTTATGAAAGCCTTTCCTGACACCAACTGAAACAATATCTCACCTTAATAAACTCTGACCACCCCACAGGGTAATCAACATATTTGCCAGGTTTGGCAGGTTTCGTTCTCTCAGTTAAGTTACTATCGCCTCTTCACCGTTCCAAGTTTTATTACGTCCCTGTTTTATTGTAACTGCTACTTTTCTTTTAGCACCTGTTAATGTTATCAATATGTTCCTTTTGTCACACCTTGTTAATTGTAAACCGGCATGATGCGATTGCCATCGCGAATGCCGGTATAGAAAAAACTAAAATAAATAAATAAATAAATGAATGAATGATGTGCAAATCCTTATCCCTATTCAAAAAACCCTCATAGAATCCCTACAATTCTGGGAATCTTGCCTTGTTTCCATCAATTCCCTACTATCTAACCTCCACCTTGCACTAAACACATCTAAAACCGAAATCCTCATCATCTCTAAGCAACCGGAACACACATCTAAATCCACCCCTCATAACTCTGCTGCAGCCCTCACCCCACTGCACTCCGTAAGAGACCTAGGTGCTCACTAGATCAATACCTAAACTTCAAACCCCACATTAAGTCTCTACTAAAGGGGGGGCTTCTACAAACTCCACATCCTTAAAAAACTTAAGCCCCTCCTCCACACCCAGGACTTCCGCCTAGTTCTGCAAACGACCATTCTATCTAAACTGGACTATTGCAATTCCCTTCTTTTAGGCCTCCCGTCATCAACTATTAAACCCTTGCAAATACTGCAGAACTCAATGGCGAGAATCATAACCAACACCCGCAAAAGGGACCACATCACCCCCCATTCTAAAGGATCTGCACTGGCTTCCCATCCCTTTCCGCGTTCAATACAAAACTCACCATCCTACACAACACGCTTTACAAAGACAACCCTCCCTGGCTCGAAGAACTGCCATGTTTCCGATCCTCTAACCGCCCCACCAGAAGCTCCCTTGCAGGCACCCTTCACACCCCATCCCTCAGAACTGCACCCCTTACCCTCACTAGAGAAAGAGCCTTCTCCATTGCT
Organism: Rhinatrema bivittatum; assembly: GCF_901001135.1. Lineage (NCBI taxonomy): Eukaryota > Metazoa > Chordata > Amphibia > Gymnophiona > Rhinatrematidae > Rhinatrema > Rhinatrema bivittatum. The sequence continues at coordinate 22,729,760 of NC_042622.1, forward strand.
GGTCCCTCCCTCTGGAACTCCTTCCCACTGATCTCCGTCTAGAACCATCCTTACGCAACTTTAAAAAAGGCATCAAGACATGGCTTTTCAAACAGGCCTACCCAGATCCTAACCAAACCTAGGCAAGGCCCACCCTGCCTCGCAGAACTCGCCTTACAATATATTTATGTATATAGCTAGCCAGTTACTTTATGTACTCTCCCAATGATGTAAACATAGTAAGTTTCTATAGCTATTTTGGGTTCCTCTCCACTTTCTCCTCTTTACTTCGTTTCAGTTCTCTACTCTCGTTCCCAGCCCTTCTTTTCTCCCCTTTTCTTGCCTGCTCCCCTCGCCCCACCCCCCGTTTAAATGTAATTTTCCTTTCTTTGAGTTAATTGTAAACCGGCGTGATGTGTTCTACGAATGTCGGTATATTAAAAGTTCTTAAATAAATAAATAAATAAAGTGAATTTTCAAACAAAAAGATTAACAGAGGCGAATGCTGTTTCTAGTACTGCTGTATGCTTCATGGTGTGAAGGGTACAATGTTGTCACAAATTGAATTACAGGGCCATCCCACTGTTCTTCGGCATTACTGTGATTGTGCAGAAACAATTCACTGAATGTTTTCGGAGTCCTACATGGTCTCAGATAGTCCCCACAGTCTGCAAGACCGGTGTCACAGCAGAATAAGGGTCAAGGAGGGGACTATAAGGGAGGCAGCCTCTGTCCACCAAAGCTTGATACAGGGAGTGAACAACACCGCACAAGGGGCATGGAGCACACAGTGATAGCGTCAGTCTGCTGAAATTGTTTTGCTGCCATATGGCATGGCCATTGCTGTGGTTTGTCTGTCCAAAGACCACTGCAGGCATTCGGAGTCTTCAGCAGGAGCAGCTGTCACTGTGCCATTGTTGCTCGAACATCACAGTGCGCTCATGGAGGGGGGTGGGGAGGGATGGTCGGATGCTGGCAGATTTCCCTCTCTGGCATCCATCGGATGGACATACAGGGGCACCTTCTGATGCCATTTAGTCTCCGCCTTAGTAGACACTGGAGGGGCAGACTTTTGGTCCAGTTCTTCCTCTTCCGGAAATCTCGTCTCTTCTTTCACTTTCAAAATTGGAGCGCAGTGTGGATGCTCTCCCCGCTTTGCCTTCAGCACTGACAAGCGTGCCCCCTACGCCAGGCTTAATTTTATAGAGGTTTGCAACAAGGGGCTTGAGCCATCATGAGCTTTAATTGCGGCAACTTGCTGTTTAGTGCACGGGTGCAATCAGCATACTGAATAGAATTAGCGTCTACGCTACTAGTGTTCATATGCTATTGAGACTATGTTTACCACATGCACTAAAACATTTAGGGATAGATTTTAAAAGGTGTGCGCGGGCGTACATGTGCACGCACTACCCGGCGCAAGCACATGTATGCCCGATTTTATAACATGCCTGCCGGCACGCGGTCCTCTGACAATGGCCGCTATGTCGGAGGTCTCTGGCCCCGCCCCCGGACTGCCCCTTTAGTAAAGGCCCGGCGCGCGTAGAGCTTGAAAATCCGGCCCTTAGTGCATGGCCCCTGTTAAGTTGCATGCTAGCATGCACATAACATTTTTAATGAAATTTCTTTAGTTAGGGAATGACGAGTAAGAGGGGTCTATTGGCTTGGTAGCGAGGGGGTTAAAATTTGAAAATGTTGTTCTTCTGTTCCTACTTGCTGGTTTCATTTTATGTAAAAAGAACATTATATGCTGTGCTGTATTGTTAACTCATTACCGTAACAAAACCGATTTGACCTAAATTTGTAATGACATGCACGCGAAAAACATTTTATCCTGAGTTTTAATGCACAGACCTTAATGACTGACTGCAAAAGTAAAGTACTGGAAAATAATTTTGGTGCATCTCTTTCTTCTGAAAAGCACAGAAATGCAATGAAAAAGAATGGATACAGGTTGCAAACCCATGATGTTTTCTCCGCGTCCTCACACATTGGCAGGGGGGGAATAAAGCTTTCCAGACCTTCTGTGTGGCCTTTGTTCCAGCTGCCATTCTCCTTATTTTCAAAGTCTCAGCAATAAACCGAGCTGATTGTTCTCTGTTTGACAGCACCCATAAAGAAATGGACAGAAAACAATCTGCAAGCAAACAAACGCCAAGAGACTTTTGCCCTTAGACCAGGGCTGCCCAAACCTGTCCTGGGGAACCCCACAACCGGTCGGGTTTTCAGGATCTCCACAATGAATATGCATGAGATAAATTTGCATATCACACAGCCGCAGCACATGCAAATTTATCTCATGCATATTCATTGTGGGTATCCTGAAAACCCGACTGGCTGTGAGGTCCCTAGGACAGGTTTGGGAATCCCTGCCTTACAAGCTAAATTTTAGGCCCAGTCAAAAGTTTCTGCTGCGCTTTTGTGCACAGGTTTTTTTTGCCTATACTGCTGAATATTGACCTTCGAGAATTTGCAGGAAACTAAAGCTTTGGGCAAAAGCTGCGCTGTTTCAAAATTGCAAACTGACTTGTAGGTTTTTATGTCCTTTTTTCTGCCCAAAACTTAAATCTGGCTCTATATGATTCTAAGAAACCGATAGTTTCGGTTGTTTGCTTTCAATACAATAATCATTCATTTGTGCTGATGACTTTTTTTCCATAAAAAGTTTGCAGCACGTATTTGAAGCCCGTTTAATGCTGTGTAAAGGCAAATATCGGTCACAAGAAAGCAGTGCTGGTAGAGGTGTTTGGAACATGGGATGACAGTATACAAATATCAGGTCGATGCAGTAAAGTGCATGTAAAAAACATGCGTCCAAAATGGGTGCCCGTTTACTAACAGACACACATCCACCTCTCCTGGGCGGCCGATGCAATATGTAAATGAGCTGCCGTGCTAAAAGAGACACGCTAGGGATAATTTGTGCATCCTTGGCGTGCCCTTGACATTGGGCGCCCAGGAGACGTGGCTGTGCGGGTTATCAAAATGGATGCTCAATTTACGAGCATCCATTTTATCTCGCGGTAGCGAATTTACCGGCACAGAATACACACATAATATACAAGGCCTGGAGCATGCGGGTGTATTGTGCGCCCAGAAATTTTTTTTCTCCATAAAGCCTTTTTTCTTCCAGGATGCTGCTTTCTGTGATGGCTCCTACTTGTATTGTGACAATCCTAGGTAGGAGGAAAAAAGCAGCAGCAGGATGCTTTTTCAGCAGTTGTCCAGCAGGGTCTTGAATGCGGCAAGCATAAGATGTACTCCTACTATGGTGTTTTTGAGACTGTAGCAAGAGTGGCGGCCACAGGAATTGGTGCCCGCCGGATGGCCTGACTTCAGGCCTCAGATCTCTGCTTGGAGGTGCAGGAGAAGCTCATGGACCTGCCATGTACTGGTGAAAACCTCTTTGGTGACAAGGTGAGGGATGCTGTAGCTCAGTTAAAGGATCATCATGAGACCCTGCAGCATTTCTCGGCGAGTACGTCGAACTTGCCGTACTCGGCCAGCAAGTCCTCGTGTCAGGGCCCAAGAAGGCCCTTCTACCACCAGAGGAAATACTACCCTTCTGTTTCTTGTATGTGGTCCCAGTGGGTGAGCTCTAGGGCCCACCCTAGTCAGCAGCAGGCCCCCAGACCTCAGCCGGCACCCCAGACAAGTCCTGCTATGGGGTTCTGACTGGCTGTGAGGGAGCATAAGCCAACTGACCTTACTCTTGTTGCATGGCCCTCCAGTTGGAGGCCAGTTACGGTTCTTCCTAGACCATTGGCCTAGTGTTACCTCGGACAGTGGGTTCTGTCCATCATTCAACAAGGGTACCAACTGAACTTCCTGAGTGTCCCTTTGGCCTCTCCCCCATGCCCCTCTTGGGGCCAGTCCTCACATCAGGAAATTCCTGGTGGTGGAGCTCACTGCCCTCATAATGGCCAGGGCTGTCAAGCCATTCTGCCGAAGCAGCGGGGTTGGGGGTTCTACTCCCGATATTTCCTGATTCCAAAGGGAACAGGGGGACTCTGTCCTATTTTAGACTTGAGATCCTTGAACAAGTGAAAAGTTCAAGATGGTTTCGCTGGGCACCCTGATTCTCCTCCTTCAAAGAGGAGATTGGCTTTGCTCCCTCGACTTAAGATGCCTACACCCACATCAAGATCTTCCAGGGTCACAGGAAGTATCTCCAGTTTGTGGTGGACGAGCGAGACTTTCAGTGCAGGGTGTTGCCATTTGGGCTGGCCTTGGCCCCATTTGTCTTCACCAAGTGTCTGGCCGTATTGGGTGCGTACCTCCCCAGGTTGGGAGTGCAGGTGTTCCCCTACCTGGACCATTGACTTGTCAAGAGCCCCACCCAGGAGGGAGCGGTACAGTCTCTGCGTTTGACCAGTCGGGTGTTAAGAGTCCCTGGATTTTATTATCAACTACCCGAAGTCCCACCTCGACTCGTTGCCTCAGTTGAACTTCATTGGCGCCATGCTGGACAGGGCTGAGGCCCGAGTGTATCTTCCCTGCGAGCGGGTGCTCATGTTGGTGTCCACTGAGGGAGTGGTTCACCAGAGCCAGCAGATTTCGGCTCACCACATGTTGTGACTCTTGGGGCACACAGCCCCTCATTGGCCAAGGCAGATCTGATTCCTGCTCCTGCAGGATCTCTCCTTCCGAGAACCGATCAGCCTGGGGACTTCCCCATATCTCATCACGCAAGATCGGACACTGGCTTAAAGACTAACTCTGTTAGGGTAAGCCTGAGTGCTGTCAGTGCCTACCATTGGGATGAGGATGGTTCGCTCATCTCTGCTCCATCCCAATCTCTGGGCTTTGTCCCTGATGGCCTGGATGTTGAGAGGTTAATTCTGCAGCCCCTCGACCTTTCCAATGATGTGTCTCGAGTCCTGGTGGCTTTCAGGAAGTCTTCTACTAGGAAGTCTTATGGCTTGAAGTGGAAGAGGTTTTCTGTGTAGTGTAAGCACCTTGGCCTGCTCCACACCGAAGCTTCTTGATTACCTCCTGCATCTTCGGACACTGGCTTAAAGACTAACTTCGTTAGAGTGCACCTGAGTGCTACCTGTGCCTACCACCGGGACGTGGATGGTTTACTCATCTCTGTGCAACCCACTGTGGGATGCTTTATGCGAGGTCTGCTTCAGTTGAAGCCTTCCCTGCAGCTGTATCCTGGGACCTCAGTGTGGTGCTGGTGCAGCTCATGAAATCTCCTATCAAGTCACTGTGTTCTTGTGATGTCAAGTACCTGACCTGGAAGGTCATGTTTTTGATCACGGTCACGTCAGCGCGCAGAGTCAGTGAGCTTTCAGGCCTTAGTGACGTATCCACCCTACACAAAGTTCTTCCATGGCAAAGTGGTTCTGTGCATGGATCCTAAGTTCCTGCCTAAGGTAGTGACGGATTTCCATCTTAACCAGTCAATTGTCCTGCCCACCTTTTTTCCCAAGCCTCATTCTGTTACACTCTCCTCCTCCAGAGGGGAGGAGTTAGCAATCTGCTATCACTAACCTCGCCAGGAGGGCGGAGTTAGCAAACTGTTCTGCTTTTCTCTTAGAAGGAGGAGGAGTAGCAATCTGTCATAATCTGCTCCTCCAGAAGGTAGGAGTTAGCTATCTGTAGTGCTGACCCCGCCAGGAGGGCAGAGTTAGTAATCTGTAGCGAATTGCTGTTAGATGCTCCTGTAAGGGAAGGAGGTAGCAATCTGTTATGGATCAACTCCCCAGGGAAGAGGAGTTGGCAATCTGTTCTATGATACTCTTCTGAGGAGAGGAGCTAACAATAAGTGTTGCGGAGCGCTCAGAGAGCGATCCCACTTCCTGAGAGAGGTGTGTCCTTGGGCCGCGGCTCGACACCAGAGGATTCCGAAGAGGGCCGCGGGAGGCGTGGCATGCCCGAGCATGGGTAGGACGGAAGCAAGACTGGAGTGATGACCAGGCGACAGGCCCTCCTCCGGACCTGCACGCGTCGGAAGACCCAACAACGCAATGTTGGTCTTGTGAACAGTCCTCCGACCGTTCCCAGCCCTTTCGGACCTGCCGCAGGGTACGGCACGAAGCGGCAGGCCGGATGGAGGCCAGGACAGTGAAGACTGGAACATAGATTCAGACGAGACTCAGAAGCAGGGTACTGGAAGTGCAGACGTAGACTCAGAAGCAGGGTACTGGGAGTGCAGACATAGACTCAGAAGCAAGGTACTGGAAGTGCAGACGTAGACTCAGAAGCAAGGTACTGGGAGTGCAGACATAGACTCAGAAGCAAGGTACTGGAAGTGCAGACGTAGACTCAGAAGCAAGGTACTGGGAGTGCAGACATAGACTCAGAAGCAAGGTACTGGGAGTGCAGAGGTAAACTCAGAAGCGAGGTACTGAAGGTGCAGAGGTAGATTCAGAGGCGAGGTACTGAAGATGCAGAGGTAGGTTCAGAAGCGAGGTACTGAAGGTGCAGATGTAGACTCAGGAACAAGGGCTGAAGGAAAACATGGGCACTGTCCCTCAGGGCACCCCGCTCAGACCACTCCTGGGACTGAGTCAAGGGCCACCCTGTCCCACGCGTCCCCAACACTGCCTTGGAGGGCAGGTCACGGACCACGCTGAGAACAGGAGAATGCAGGAGAGATCCAGGCGAAGCGAACTCCGATGCTGGGATACTGACATCCGAAGCCCCATCGACTGGCAGGAAGGGAAGCTCCAAAGCACAGGGACGAATCCCACCTGTTGGCCACTCCAGGGCCCAACAGGCCAGAAGGCTCAGGAGCCAGACGAAGACAAAGGGTAGAACATCTGGGACTGGATTAGGAACTGGATCAGGCACCGACATCAAGGCAACAGGGAAGAAGCAGGTTTGCTGCACACCGGCAGCCAAAGCAGGTAACAGGGTCAGGAACGAGGACTTCTCAGAGACTTAGAAACGAGGTACATGGCTTGCATCACAGATGGCCCTAATCAGCCTGCCCCGAGGGCTGGTCACGGACCACGGCATGGCTTGCCGCGAGGTACCAGGGCATTGGAAGACACAGGATCAAGGTGCTAGCTTTCAAGAGATTCAAGAGCAAGGTACTTAGCTTTCAGGCGAGTTTCAGGATCAAGGTACAAGGCTTGTATTATCTGGGCTGGACCATGGATACCGGATTAGAAATCAGACCTCAAGGCAGGAACAGGAACAAGCAAACATCAGGACTGGAACAGCTGGAAACATCAGGACTGGAACAGCTGGACAAGGAACTCCGACAGAGAACATGGAACACTGGACCTTGCAAAAGGCTGGAACACAGGCAGCTCCTGGAACGAGGATCTCAGGAGTGACCAACTCCTTGCGAAGGCAAAGACAGACTGAACGCAGAGCCCTTTAGTAGCGCTGAAGTGGACAACGCCCAGGGAGGGGTCAGCAGGGGGCCACACCTGGTTGACCCTTGAAGAGGAGCAGAGAGGCGCGCGCCCACGCCTAAGGAAGCTGGAGAGCTGGTGCTGGAAGCTGGTGGCGTCCTCAGCCACGTGGAGGACCCATGGAAGCCAGGCAAGCATGGGAGCAGCCCTGCCCTGACGCTGAAGAAGTGGCAGGCTGCTGGAGCGGCTTCCAGCCGCGAAGTCAGAAGCAGGAGAGAAGGTAAGGCTGGCTGTAGAGACTGAGTGGGCTGCAGGCACCGGCAGGGACGCCCTCCCTGCCGGGCGAGGACCCGGACTGCAGCACGGGCACCGGCAGGGACGCCCTCCCTGCTGGCTGAGGACCCCGGGAAGGCAGAGGCATTTCGGGGAGAGCCCGGAAGGACAGCGGGGTTCCCGGCCGCGAGGGAGAGCTCGCGGTGGGTCGGCCCCGCTGCACGGAGGAGAAGGCAGCCGGGGAGGAGCCCGGACACCGTGGAGAGACCGCGGCAGCGGCAGCAGCGTCGGCGGCTCGACTAGCCGCGTGAAAGTGAGGGCCTGCCCGCGCTCCTCACTCTTCTCGTTCAACCTACAAAAACTAAAAAGACTAACCAAAACTCCTTATGAATGAAAGATATAAATCAACATTGCACATTATTCAAGGTAAAGCCGTTACACATATCAGGTAAATAGGGGGGATCTAATCTGGGTAGAGATCAGTGTGTATTTGTGTATTCTACATGATTATTTTAAAACGCTCATAGTTCTAGATTTATGTTAGCTATTGCATATCCGATGAAGGTATGTGTTAGATTGGTTGCGTGACGTTAGCCAATGCCACCCTTGCGTGTTTGCATGAATAACCATGTTTTGAGCTCTTTTTTGAAGGATTTAAAGTTGCTTTGAGAGCTCAGGTGTTCTGGTAGTGAGCTCCATAATTTTGGATCAGCAATAGATATGGTTCTGTTTCTTGTTGTGGATAATTTGGCTACTGGGAGTGCGGCGATGCAATCAGGCTCCCCCCTGTTCCTTCCCAGTCCACTCCAATTAAGGAGCAGACTGGGAGGGAACTTGCCTATCCTTAACTCTAGCCTTCCTACCTCTTCCCCTCTCCTCCCCGAACCCTACCTTTTCCTTATTTTTTGATTTTGATGCTTACTGCGCTTTCAGAGCAGAAGTAATCTGCATGCGCCGGCCGCACGCTTCCCTGGGACAGCGGCTAATGACGTGGTCCTGACCCACCGCCTGCCTCGCCCCTCCCCGCCCACGCCACGCCCCTGGACCGCCCCTTTTTCCTCAGCCGGGATTTCTGTGCATACCGGGGGTTTACGTACGTGGCTGGACCCGTTGTAAAATGCACGCAGCGCGCACAAGGCCCAACCACGCACATAGCCCTTTGAAAATGTACTTGTAAGTCTCTAAGAGACCCCAAATGGCTTCCTTGCCCAGGGCCTCAAGAAGCCTAAGGACACTGCAGAGCAGGCACTCACGCTGTCCGTACTGGGATTTCTCCTATCTGGGCTGGAAAGTTACAATCTCATGACATGGCGTCTCCTCCTTCGCAGGAATGCCCCCTTATGTTGCTCCAGAGGACTTAGAAAGATCCGTGTCCTTTAAATGGCTGCAAGGAACTGACAGGGTATTTGCCTCTGCCAACATGAACTGCCAGCTTTTGTTCTTCAAAGAATATTTGGGACTCCTGCAGCTTTTATGGAATTGTAAAATAATTCCATCCAGCTGTTATCACTTTTGCTTCCTCCTTCTAAATGTGCATCAGAAGAGGTGAGGTCATCCTTCCAGGGTGCAGGACATTTAAATGGCAGTGAAAAAGAGGATTTGTGACATGAGCTATTGAGAAACCAGTGCTAAATATATAGATAGGGTACATCGCAGCAAAACGGTCAGGGATGTTTGCCAGATTTATTACTTCAAGTGTCTTCATAAACCATGATTGTGGTTTGTCTCTCCGCTGACAGGTTCAAGATTTAGTTCATGCCTTTTAGCATTTTAGCTCCTGCACCAAGCTTTTCCATTTTTATATAAAGTATCTGTCACCAAGGCTGACTGGCTGTATCCTGCCTCAGCTAACGCAATGTCTCCTGCACACACTCCAGACACATCTGTCTTGGACAGAGAGCAGCAGGCTGTGGACATGTGATTCACTGCATGTGGCGCACGTCTGCTGCTTTCTCTAACTCATGAGGGATCCGACCAGTTGCAAGTGGGGGAACAGGGCAGGTTTTAGGGGGAGGAGGCAAGCAGCTGGGTCCCTGGGGGCAGGGGAGAGGTGACAATCCCCTCAGAAGAGCATCTTGGTGCAGATAAAATATGTTCAGATAAGCAGAATGTTCTTATGCCACAGGAAGAGGCAGGATGGGGCTTTGAAAGGATAAGAACATAAGAACATGCCATACTGGGTCAGACCAAGGGTCCATCAAGCCCAGCATCCTGTTCCAACAGTGGCCAAGCCAGGCAAGTACCCAAATACTAAGTAGATCCTATGCTACTGAAGCAGTAATAGCAGTGGCTATTCCCTAAGTCAACTTGATTAATAGCAATCAATGAACCTCTCCTCCAAGAACCTATCCAAACCTTTTTTAAACCCGGCTACATTAACTGCACTAACCACATCCTCTGGCAACAAATTCCAGAGCTTAATTGTGCATTGAGTGAAAAATAATTTTCTCTGATTTGTTTTAAATGTGCTACTTGCTAACTTCATGGAGTTCTACCTAGTCCTTCTGTTATCAAAAGAGTAAATAACCGATTCACATCTACCATAAGAACATAAGAACATGCCATACTGGGTCAGACCAAAGGTCCATCAAGCCCAGCATCCTGTTTCCAACAGAGGCCAAACCAGGCCACAAGAACCTGGCAAGTACCCAAACACCAAGAAGATCCCATGCTACTGATGCAATTAACAGCAATGGCTATTCCCTAACTCAACTTGATTAATAGCAGTTAATGGACTTCTCCAAGAACTTAACCAAACCTTTTTTGAACCCAGCTACACTAACTGCATTAACCACATCCTCTGGCAACAAATTTTAGAGCTTAATTGTGCGTTGAGTGAAAAAGAATTTTCTCTGATTAGTCTTAAATGTGCTACTTGCTAACTTCATGGAATGCCCCCTAGTCTTTCTATTATTCGAAAATGTAAATAACCGATTCACATCTACTCATTCAAGACCTCTCATGATCTTAAAGATCTCTATCATATCCCCCCTCAGCCATCTCTTCTCCAAGCTGGACCGCCCTAACCTCTTTAACCTTTCCTCATAGGGGAGCTGTCCCAGCCCGTTTATCATTTTGGTTGCCCTTCTCTGTATCTTCTCCATCGCAACTATATCTTTTTTGAGATGCGGCGACCAGAATTGTACACAGTATTCAAGGTGCGGTCTCGCCAAGGAGCGATACAGAGGCATTATGACATTATCCATTTTATTCACCATTCCCTTTCTAATAATTCCTAACATTCTGTTTGCTTTTTTGACTGCCACAGCACACTGAGCTGACGATTTTAAAGTATTATCCACTATGATGCCTAGATCTTTTTCCTGGGTGGTAGTTCCTAATATGGAACCTAACATCGTGTAACCACAGCAAGGGTTATTTTTCCCTATGTGCATCACCTTGCACTTGCCACATTATATTTAATCTGCCATATGGATGCCCAATCTTCCAGTCTCGCAAGGTTCTCCTGCAATTTATCACAATCCGCTTGTGATTTAACTACTCTGAATAATTTTGTATCATCTGCAAATCTGATTGTTATGACTGTCGGCCGCGGCCGACCCAACTCATGTCATGTATTTCCCTGCTCTCCTCTCCGGGTGAACTCGCGGCTGTGGCTAGCTGCTACTGACGTGTACCTCCTGGCTCTCAAGACTCCTCGTGGTGGCTGGGACGCCGCCGACCACCACGCCGACTCCGGTCCTTCCTAGGCGCACCCGTGTGCCACCGGGTCTCTCTTTAAAGGCACCTTGGCAGGAACCTCAGGGGCATCCCTGACTGATGATATCACAAGTTGGGATTTATAAGCACCTCCCTTGGCCTATGCTAATCGACTTGGCACCGGGTTCCTTCACCTCACTGGTGTTTGCTCCTGTCTCCCCGGACCCGTGGTTCCTGTCTTGGATCTCTGGACTGGACTCTGGCTCAGGTACCCGATCCTCGGGGGCCTGCTTGCGTGTCCTTGGGAGACCTGGTCTCCAGGCTTCCCCACTCCACGGGGTAATCCCTGCACCCTCACCAGAGGTCCTGCCTGCTGGCTTCCCTGCTCCTCGGGGTTGCCTCATGGCCTATTAGAGATCCCTTTTCTGCGCTTCCCAGCTCCTTGGGGTAGTGCCTACCTTACAACACCAGAGACTTTGACTCTTCACTTCCCCGCTCCTCGGGGCAGTGCCTACGTCTCTACACCAGTGACATTACTCTACGTATCCCCGCTCCTCGGGGCAGCTTACGTCACTACATCGGAGACTCGTCGCTGTGCTTCCCCACTCCTCGGGGCAGTGCCTACATCTCTACACCAGTGACTTTGTCACTATGTTATCCTGCCCCTCGGGACAGTCTCTGCCTCATTCCTCCAGAAGATCCTGTCTTCACGCTCCCCACTCCTCGGTTCCTGCCAAGCGCTTCTCTGTCAGATGTTCGTGCTCAGGTACTTGTATCTCCAGTCCTGCCTGAGTACTGTGACACCTCTGAACTGTGCCTCTTCGTCCCGCTCCTCGGGGCGCCTCACAGTATATCTCTGTGCAGGTACCTGCAATCACGTGGCAATGACGCAGGACGTTCGCTCTCTACTGAACTACAGTCATGTCGCCTGCTGCAGCTGACCTCGCCTCCCAACGGTGAGGACCTGTGGGGCTCCACCCTTCAGGCGGTATCAACCTTCCCTTCGGGCCAAGGGTCCACGAAACCCACGAATCCTAACACTGATTACCTCACTCATCGGATTCCTTTCCAGATTATTTATAAATATATTGAAAAGCACCGGTCCAAGTACAGATCCCTGAGGCACTCCACTGTTTACCCTTTTCCACTGAGAAAATTGCCCATTTAATCCTACTCTCTGTTTCCTGTCTTTTAACCAGTTTGTAATCCACGAAAGGACATCGCCTCCTATCCCATGACTTTTTAGTTTCATTAGAAGCCTCTCATGAGGGACTTTGTCAAACGCCTTCTGAAAATCCAAATACACTACATCTACCAGTTCATCTTTATCCACATGTTTATTAACTCCTTCAAAAAAATGAAGCAGATTTGTGAGGCAAGACTTCCCTTGCGTAAGTCCATGCTGACTTTGTTCCGTTAAATCATGTCTTTCTATATGTTCTGTGATTCTGATCTCTAGAATAGTTTCCACTATTTTTCCTGGCACTGAAGTCAGGCTAACCGGTCTGTAGTTTCCCGGATCGCCCCTAGCGCCCTTTTTAAATATTGGGGTTACATTGGCCACCCTCCAGTCTTCAGGTACAATGGATGATTTTAATGATAGGTTACAAACTTTAACTAGTAGATCTGAAATCTCATTTTTTAGTTCCTTCAGTACCCTAGGATGCATACCATCCAGTCTAGGTGATTTGCTACTCTTTAGTTTGTCAATCTGACCTCCTACATCTTCCAAGTTCACAGTGATTTGGTTCAGTTCATCTGACTCATCACCCTTGAAAACCATCTCCGGAACAGGTATCTCCCCAAAATCCTCATTAGTAAACACAGAAGTAAAACATTCATATAATCTTTCTGCAATGGCCTTATCTTCTCTAAGAGCCCCTTTAACCCCTCGGTCATCTATCGGTCCAACCGACTCCCTCACAGGTTTCTTGCTTCGGATATATTTTTTAAAGTTTTTTATTATGAGTTTTTGCCTCTTTGGCCAAATTCATTTCAAATTCTCTCTTAGCCTGCCTTATCAATGTTTTAAACTTAACTTGACAATGCTTATGCTTTTTCCTATTTTCTTCAGATGGATCCTGCTTCAAATTTTTGAAGGATTTGTTTTGGCTAAAATAGCCTCTTTCACCTCCCCTTTTAACCATGCCGGTAATCGTTTTGCTTTCCTTCCACCTTTCTTAATGCGTGGAAAACATCTGGACTGTGCATCTAGGATTGTATTTTTAAGCAATGCCCACGCCTGTTGTACACTTTTAAGCTTTGCAGCTGCACCTTTCAGCTTTTTTCTAAACTATTTTCCTCATTTTATCAGAGATTCCCATTTGAAAATTTAGTGTTAGAGCTGTAGATTTACATATTGTCCCCCTTCCAGTCATTAGTTCAAATCTGATCATGTTATGATCACTATTGTCAAGTGGCCCCACCACCGTTACCTCTCTCACCAAATCCTGCGCTCCACTGAGAATTAAATCTAAAATAGCTCCCTCTCTCTTTGGTTCCTGAACCAATAGCTCCATGAAGCAGTCGCTTGTTCCATCCAGGAACTTTATGTCTCTAGCATATCCTGATATTACATTTACTCAGTCAATATTGGGGTGATTGAAATCTCCCGTTATTACTGCACTGCCAAATTGGTTTGCTTCCCTGATTTCTCTTAGCATTTCATCATCTGCCTGACCATTTTGGCCAGGTGGACAGTAGTATACTCCTTTCCCTATGAGGAAAGACTAAATAGGTTAGGACTTTTCAGCTTGGAGAAGAGACGGCTGAGGGGGTGTTTAAAATCATGAGAGGTCTAGAACGGGTAGATGTGAATAGGTTATTTATGCTTTCGGATAATAGAAAGACTAGGGGGCACCCCATGAAGTTAGCATGTGGCACATTTAAAACTAATCAGAGAAACTTCTTTTTTACTCAACGCACAATTAAAATCTGGAATTTGTTGCCAGAGGATGTGGTTAATGCAGTTAGTATAGCTGTGTTTAAAAAAGGATTGGATAAGTTCTTGGGGGAGAAGTCCATTACCTGCTATTAATTAAGTTGACTTAGAAAATAGCAACTGCTATTACTAGCAACGGTAACATGGAATAGACTTAGTTTTTGGGTACTTGCCAGGTTCTTATGGCCTGGATTGGCCACTGTTGGAAACAGGATGCTGGGCTTGATGGACCCTTGGTCTGACCCAGTATGGCATTTTCTTATGCCATACTGGGTCAGACCAAGGGTCTGGCATAAGAACAGAAGAATATCTGGTAGAACTGAGGGAGACGAAGAAATTAATCAAGACGGCAAAAAGTCAAGCGAAAGAGAGGATTGCCAAGGAGGTAAAGAGAGGTGACAAAACATTTTTCAGATACATCAGTGAAAAGAGAAAAGTTCAAAGTGGTATAGTGAAATTGAAAGATGGAAAGGATCAATGTGTGGAGAGAGATGAAGAAATGGCAGAAATATTAAACGAATACTTCAGTTCTGTGTTCACTAAAGAGGACCCTGGAGAAGGACCGTCGCTAGTTAACAAGAAACTGGAGGGGAGTAGAGTAGATGTAACTTCATTTACAGTAGAAAATGTATGGGAAGAGCTGGAGAAACTGAAAGTGGACAAAGCCATGGGGCCTGATGAAGTTCATCCCAGGATACTGAGGGAGCTCAGAGATGTGCTGGCGGGTCCGCTGTGTGACCTGTTCAATAGATCCCTAGAAACGGGAGTGGTGCCGAGTGATTGGAGAAGAGCATTGGTGGGGTCCCGCTTCACAAGAGTAGGAACAGAGAAGAGGCTGGTAACTACAGACCAGTTAGCCTCACTTCAGTGGTGGGAAAAGTAATGGAGTCAATGTTGAAAGAGAGAATAGTGAACTATCTACAGTCGGGAGAATTGATGGACCAGAGGCAGCATGGATTCACCAAGGGAAGATCCTGTCAGACAAATCTGATAGACTTTTTTGACTGGGTAACCAAGGAATTGGATCAAGGAAGAGCACTTGATGTCATCTACTTGGATTTCAGCAAAGCTTTTGATACGGTCCCGCACAGGAGACTGGTGAATAAAATGAGAAGCTTAGGAATGAGTGCCGAGGTTGTGGCCTGGATTGCAAACTGGTTGACGGACAGAAGACAGCTTGTGATGGTAAATGGAACTCTCTCTGAAGAGAGCGGTTTTAAGCGGTGTACTGCAAGGATCAGTGTTGGGCCCGGTCCTGTTCAATATCTTTTTGAGTGACATTATGGACGGGATAGAAGGTAAGGTTTGTCTTTTTGCGGATGACACTAAGATCTGCAACAGAGTAGACACGCCGGAAGGAGTGAAGAGAATGAGACGGGATTTAAGGAAGCTGGAAGAGTGGTCGAAGATATGGCAGCTGAGATTCAATGCCAAGAAGTGCAGAGTCATGCATATGGGGAGTGGAAATCCAAATGAACTGTATTCGATGGGGGGAGAAAGGCTGATGTGCACGGAGCAGGAGAGAGACCTTGAGGTGATAGTGTCTAATGATCTGAAGTCGGCGAAACAATGTGACAAGGTGATAGCTAAAGCCAGAAGAATGCTGGGCTGCATAGAGAGAGGGATATTGAGTAAGAAAAGGGAAGTGATTATCCCCTTGTACAGGTCCCTTGGTGAGGCCTCACCTGGAGTACTGTGTTCAGTTCTGGAGACCATATCTCCGAAGAGACAGAGACAAGATGGAGGCAGCCCAGAGAAGGGCGACCAAAAGGGTGAATGGTCTTCATCGAATGACTTATGAGGAGAGATTGAAGAATCTAAATATGTACACCCTGGAGGAAAGGAGGAGCAGAGGTGACAATATACAGACTTTCAGATACTTGAAAGGTTTTAATGATCCAAAGACGACAAACCTTTTCCGTCGGAAAAAAATCAGCAGAACCAGAGGTCACAATTTGAAGCTCCAGGGAGGAAGACTCAGAACCAATGTCAGGAATTATTTCTTCACGGAGAGGGTGGTGGATGCCTGGAATGCCCTTCCGGAAGAAGTGGTGAAGACCAGATCTGTGAAGGACTTCAAAGGGGCGTGGGATAAACAGTGTGGATCCATAAAGTCTAGAGGACGTGAATGAAGAGTGAGTGGCTCACGGGAATGATGGCTACTGCCTGGAGATAATACCCTTATTCAATAAACATACACATGGTTAATGCGACTCCAACATTGCTCTAAGCTTTAACAGCAAGAGGAAACATGGAAAAAGATTTGCATTCACAATAGAAGCGGGGAGTGGCTTGCTTGTTGAGGCGGTTGCTACCCCAGGCCAAGTGGGCCTGGTGTTTCACTTTCGATGCATGTCCAGCATAGCTCTTTGCTTCAGCGGCAGGGGAGAAAGACTCATAGTTCACTTTCAATGCATATCCAGCATAACTCTCTGCTTCTACGGCAGGGGAGAAAGACTGATACTTCACACATATCTAGCATAGCTCTCTGCTTCAACGGCAGGGGAGAAAGTCAGATACTTCACTTTCAATGCATGTCCAGCGTAGCTCTCTGCTTCAATGGCGGGGGGAGTGGGGAAAGGTGGATCTATATACAGACAACAACCAACAAGGTCTGAATTATTTAGTCTGGGTAGACAAATAAGCATGGGTATGGCTTGCTTATTGCGGCGGTTACTGCCCCTAACTTATTGAGCTAGATGTTTCTCCTGGAGGCAGTTCCGGCGTTGCTCTCTGCGTTAGTGGTGGGGGTGGAGGGGAAGTAGAATTGAGGGGTTACTAAGAGCCAAGAGTAACAGATAAGAATGAGAGAAAAAAAAAGTGCAGGGCTTGCTGGGCAGACTGGATGGGCCGTTTGGTCTTCTTCTGCCGTCATTTCTATGTTTCTATGTTACTATACTCTTATCCATAATGAAGGAATCTTTTATTTAAGGGAGTTTCACATTACTAGCAGCTCTTGATTTTTAGAACTACATTGGAACCTCCAAAGATACCTAATAGAAAGCACTCATGGTCTGAATTTCAAAACATTCATGGTTGAGATGCCAGATCTACTGTGACAGGGTACAGCAACAAAGGATGGATATAAGTAGACGAGGGCAGTCCGCTGGACTAAAGGAGCAGCTGAGAGCTCAGCAAGGGGAGCTGCTCCTTTAGCCCAGCAGTAGAGTCCATGGTTTGGAGTCACAAGGTTGCAGATTCAAATCCCAAGTTCTCTTGATGGGAAAATGGGCTGCAGCACTGTGGAGTGCACAATGATGGGGGAAACTATCTACACTTGAAAAAAGTCAACTACTTGAATCCTCTTTCAATGGAGCTGTCCATTGCTAAAACCAAGTGTTGCTAGTGCCCATATAGAGTTACTTATGACAGAATCAGAAAATCTCAACTCATGGGATTATCAGAGAAGTATCAGCCATCACCATGGCAAAACTGACAAGATTTGTGAAAGTGTCCTGTCGTCTTCTGTTCCCATTGCCTTTACCTTGGCCTTATATTTTTGAAACAGCAACATTTGGACTGTTAACCCAAATACTACTCAAAGCAACAACATTATTAATATTTTATTAGTATTCAGGTACAGTAAGTCCCCACCTCAAAGAGCTTACCATCTAAATGGGTACAGGAAGGCTGACTGGAGGAAATAGGATTTAAATCCTGGTTTTCAGCTTGTTGCTCTAACTATGAGGTCACTCCTGCTCCTGGAAGCCCAGTCAAAACTATTCTAAAGATCTTATTTCTTGAATTCAGGCTATGTATGTATATATATGCATCAATGTAAGGCCAATGTAAGGTACAGCACAGCAGCCCTTAATTTACTCAAATTGGTAATAATGGGAATCACTAACACTAAAACTTTAAAGCACTAGCATTTCCCCAGAACTGACATAAAAACCAGAAGGAGACACAATGAATCATAATCATTTTGTTTGCTAACATAAAAACTTACTAATAAGACTGCTATAAACAAATGTTCTCAACCACACATCAGGCTCCAGCTCCAACAGATGCTTTCCTGCTGGGTTAATGAAAAAAAAACAACTTTCTAGGGAGGAAAGGCTCTCAATCCTTTAGCAGCCACTCTTCCAAGCCATTCATCTCCTGGAAGAGCTGCCAGGAACTATAATCTGTATTCATGCAATTCCATGAATTATACTAAACTTATATTTGTAATGCAGACTGTTAAAAGTCTTCAGTAACAAGGCATGATGGGAAAGCCTCCTATCACGCCCCCCCCCCAAAAAAAAAGAATGAGAGAGGGATTTATTAAATTGCAATATCTGATATTACACAGAAAAAAAACCAAACACATTTAAAATACGGAAAATGAGCAGGTCAGAGCAAGAGAAGGCATGACCAGAAATTACAAATTAATCAGAAAATTATTTTTAACCCTTTTGTTTAGTTTGTGTTATGAATTATGATAGGTGTTCGTCTCGTTTCAAGGTATTGATTTTAATTGATTTTATGTAATGTATTGTTTTGATGTTTTTGCTTGATTCTACGCTGCCTGGAGTCCCTTTAAAATTAGAAACTTATAAATATAACATCACAAATAAAAAGACCTGACAATGGTAGCGTTGTTACTGCGTCTCTGGCTGGCATCTTCTTATGGCTCTAACACATCCACCATCACCTGCATCCCCCTCCCCCCCAAACACAACCATTGTAATGCATTTTATGATTCAGTTGTACTTCCTGGCACTGCCATCTCTTGCTCTGACCTCGTCATTCTGTTTGGACCCGGGAAAGGAAGGGTTATCTCCCATAAGCTGGGCACTTTCTTTGATTTTTATTCGTTAACCTTTACTTCTATGCGTTCAGGTTGGCTAACGTGGCAATCACACAACTTTATCCAATATATGATTTTGAGATCTGAGGCAAATGCTCATAAACGGGCATGGATTTCTTCTGCCCATGTGCCATTTGAATACCAGCCTAAGCTTTCCTCATTCAAAGTTCTTTCTGCGTGGTATATTCAAAACTCTTAAACGTCTTGGCTGCCAGCTGCCATAAAGAAGTTAACGGAAAAAGGAACCGGCTTTTTTGTGCGTTTTGGTTCCCGAGTGAGTGCGAGACACCAGAACTGGATGATAGCAAGAACCCTAGCGCAACTTGAAAATCTGCCCTTCAAGAGAGGCAGAAGGAAGATCAGGCAAGGCAGCATTTTAGTCATCCATGGGCTATGATCGTTTTACACATCCACCCAGCCCACACGCCTACCTATTGAAAAGCTACAATTTTACACTAAAATAAAATTATGAACTGGCTTCATTCACAAAGCAGAATCACCACCATAAAAGAGAAACGGAAATGGAAAATCCACATGCCACTAGGATTAGATGCATGTGAAGCAAAACTATATTTTATGCAACGCAGCATGAATAAGGCATCTTGCTGCCCCCGTAACTGTTTTAAACCAGCAAATACATGATGAGCCCGATTCATGGCGGCCTTTACTCCATATAAAGTGAATGGCAGAAATACAAAGTGAAGCAGGTGTGCAGATACCCTTTGGTCTGTGCCGCAAAATGGTGCAATACTCCGGGCTGGTGCATGAGTATTTGGCACCCTAGGCGAACCTTCAGTCTTTCACCCCAACTTACCTATTGGCAGCAGCTCTAGTACAGCACTCCCTCTTACTGGCGGCAGTGGCTGCAGGACAGCACTTCTTTCTGTGGCAGTATTGGCTCTGGTAGGATTTTGCTACCTCCAAAATTTTGGTGCTCTAGGCAACCAACCGTCTAGTTTGCCTAATAGGAACACTGGCCCTCACATCACTTAAAATGCATTTAGCTGGAAAAGATATTCCCTAGTTTCTGCAGATGACAACATTATATATTAGGTGTGGATAATGAAGATTTCTTAAGGTTCATTACAAACTGGATTTTAATAGTAAGCAAGTGTGCATTATATGGTAAAAGTGCTGTAAAGTTATAGAAGGGGCATATCTGATGCTCTTCTCAAAGACTCTTGTTTGCCATGCATGTTTGTCTTGACTTGACTGTAAGCTCCGTGGGGCAGGGACGGGCTCCTATGTGTGACTGTAGAGCACTGCGCATGTCCTAGTAGCGCTTTAAAAATGATAAGTAGCTGCTGCCCTCTTGCAAAATGTAATACTCACGTTGACCTTCATGTCGGTGCCTTGCGAAGGGAGGCTTATTCCATCCCCGGTGGCCGGTCCGCAGCAGCGATCGCTCGACCTCCCGCTCCTCCTCGGGGTTTTGCCGGAGGTTGCACGGTCCCCGTGCCCAGGAATGTCCTGCCTCCCCCCCTCCCCTCCGCTGCTGCTCGGGGTTGGAGGAATGAATGGAGCTCCTCGCGCAGGATGTCCTCCGTCGCCTTCCCATTGGCTCGCAGCTCTCGGCATGCAAATGACGCCTCCTGCTGACCCCGCTGCCCTGGAGATGCTGCTAAGGGGGGCGGACATGGGGGTTTCAGCCAGTCCGGTGCTTTTCCTCTCTCCGGCCAGATAGGAATCGCAGCAGTAAAGGGAAATATGAAAGGGGTTTACGAGAGTGCAGAGCTGTCCTTGATTTTACAGCACCTCCGGGGCTGGGTTTTGTCTCTGGCTTCTTCTCTCTCTTTTTTTTTTTTTTTGTAGTTCTGTGGCTGATGAGAATTCACTGCGCTCCTTCCAGTGGAAAAGTCGCTTTTCAGCCAGAGCTCTTGCAGACATCGCTGCCCGGGCCAGGGGATTCGTTTGAAGGCAGTGGGAAGAGAAACTGGAGCCAGCAGTGCACATGGTCCTTTCATCAGGATAATGACAGAGGGTCTTTGCTAGGCAGAGCTTACCATCTGCTCCAGGCCCCCAGCCCAGCTCCCCTTCCAGCGCTGGCCAACATTCCTGCCGCAGATTTCTCTGCTTTCCTCGGGCCAAAGGCATGACTTATTTTTAGGGATCGTCGTTGTCAGTTTTTATTTCATTTTACCTGGAAATTTCAATGACTTTCCACTGTTTTTTTTCTCTCTCTTGTGTGTTCTGTCAACGTCATTTTTCCACTGACTTTTTTTTGTTATAACATTGAAATTCCCAGGCAAAATAAAACAAAAACTGAAAACGAAGGTCGCTACTGATTTTCTTAGGCATTGTTTTTTCACCTCCTAGCACTCTAGTTTGCGAGAAGTTTCAGTCAGAACTAAAGGCATCTACTTTCCCGGATGCACACAAAATGCATATTTGTGTTTTTTGTATTGGTAATACTGCTCCATGTCCCCCAACAATCTGCCCACTCTTGCCTTGGCCTTCTTGCACTCATTTGTTACCTGGAGGTCATCAGACGTATGTACAGGTAAGAGTGCTGCATCTATTCAGCATGCCATAACAATTAAAAGTATAGTATAGAAATAGAAATCAGATTATAATCATCCCAAGATCTCTGTCCTGTTTGATGCACATCAAGTGTCTCATCCCATCCTAGACTGCTGTCTTGGATGTTTGTACTCCAAATGGATGACTCCATATGCCCAGGGATTACTCCGCAGCGAACAAAATCTGTGCAAGGTTGCAGAATGAAAATCTTGCCTGCCAGTAGATTACCCCCCCCCCCCCCCCATAACCTTTGCTCTGATTTTATTTAATTTCAAGGGAGGACGGTCTAGTGTTTAAACATTTGAAAGTCCCTCATGCTATTATGAAGCTAATCAGGACGGTGCTGTGCCAGCCCTCATCAGAACAGAACACAGTGCAGACGCAGGACCATAGCACAAAGCCTGAGAAGGTGGACCCAGAAAAGATTTGTCAATGTGAGGAACAAGGATGTTAGGTTTAATGGACCATTGGTCTGACCCTGTATGGTATTTCTTATATTAATAAAATAATTTAAGAAAGTTAACAAAATAAAAAGTTAACCAAAATTGTGAGCGACATTGCGGACGGGATAGAAGGTAAGGTTTGTCTATTTGCGGACGACACTAAGATCTGCAACAGAGTGGACACGCCGGAAGGAGTGGAGAGAATGAGACGGGATTTAAGGAAGTTGGAAGAGTGGTCGAAGATATGGCAGCTGAGATTCAATGCCAAGAAGTGCAGAGTCATGCATATGGGGAGTGGAAATCCAAATGAACTGTATTTGGTGGGGGGGGGGGGGGGGGGGGGGGGGGGGGGGGCACCATCACCCCAAGGAGAGAGACCTTGGGGTGATGGTGTCTAATGATCTGAAGTCGGCGAAACAATGTGACAAGGCGATAGCAAAAGCCAGAAGAATGCTGGGCTGCATTGAGAGAGGAATATCGAGTAAGAAAAGGGAGGTGATTATCCCCTTGTACAGGTCCTTGGTGAGGCCTCACCTGGAGTACTGTGTTCAGTTCTGGAGACCGTATCTACAAAGAGACAGAGACAAGATGGAGGCGGTCCAGAGAAAGGCGACCAAAAGGGTGAATGGTCTTCATCGAATGACTTATTAGGAGAGATTGAAGAATCTAAATATGTACACCCTGGAGGAAAGGAGGAGCAGGGGTGATATGATTCAAACTTTCAGATACTTGAAAGGTTTTAACGATCCAAAGACAACGACAAACCTTTTCCGTCAGAAAAAAATCAGCAGAACCAGGGGTCACGAGCTGAAGCTCCAGGGAAGAAAACTCAGAACCAATGTCAGGAAGTATTTCTTCATGGAGAGGGTGGTGGATGCCTGGAATGCCCTTCCGGAGGAAGTGGTGAAGACCAGAACTGTGAAGGACTTCAAAGGGGCGTGGGATAAACACTGTGGATCCATCAAGTCTAGAGGACGTGAATGAAGAGGAGGTGGCTCGCGGGAATGAAGGCTACTACCTGGAGATAATACCCTTATTCAATATACATACACACGGTTAATGCGACTCCAACATTGCTCTAAGCGTCAACGGTAAGAAGAAATGTGGAGAAAAAAAAAAGAAATTTGCATTAACAAAAAAGCGGGGTATAGCTTGCTTGTTACAGCGGTTACTACCCCCAAACCAAATAAGCCTGATACTTTACTTTCAACGCATAGCCAGCACAGCTCTCTGCTTCAACGGCAGGGGAGAAAGTCTGATACTTTACTTTCAACGCATATCCAGCATAGCTCTCTGCTTCAACGGCAGGGGAGAAAGTCTGATACTTCACTTTCAACGCATAGCCAGCATAGCTCTCTGCTTCAACGGCAGGGGAGAAAGTCTGTTACTTCACTTTCAACGCATAGCCAGCATAGCTCTCTGCTTCAACGGCAGGGGAGAAAGTCTGTTACTTCACTTTCAAAGCATATCCAGCATAGCTCTCTGCTTCAACGGCAGGGGCAATGTAGAAAAGAGGATCTATATATAGACAACAACCAACAAGGACTGAATTACTTAGTCGAGTAAACAAAAGCATGGGTGTAGCTTGCTTATTGAGGCAGTACTACCCTAACTAAGCTACATATTCAATTAGATGCAGTTCCAACACTGCTCTCTACATTAATGGTGGGGTGGAAGGGAAATAGAACTAAAAGGTACTAAGAGTCAAGCGTATCGAGTAAGAGGGGGAAAAAAAAAAAAAGAGTGCATAGCTTGCTGGGCAGACTGGATGGGCTGTTTGGTCTTCTTCTGCCATCATTTCTATGTTTCTATATGTAATAGAAATTAAATGTTAATACAACAAGGAAAGGCGATCTTAGAATAATATCACGAGAAACTGATAATCACGCAAGACGAATTGATATTTTGACTAGTACTGTACCTTTAATTTTTTTTTAACACCCAAGATAGTGATCTGTTAGTGAATATCAGTTGCATTAATGACAGATAATGGCCAGGAACTATTAATGCTATGATGGTAGGGTTTAGAAGCTGAGAAGAATCGGGAGGAGGAAGAAATAACCCAGAAGATAATTAAGACAAGATGGGGGTTCTTTTTTTGATGCAAGACTAAATAAACAGCTGCCTGGAGCCATTATCAGCCTTCATAACATTGTCTCAAATGGATTGTCTGGCACTTACTGGCATCAGTTGGCAGATGGGATTGTTTAGGAACAGACTAGGACCCTTAACATTTGGCTATTGTGTGCGCTAGGAAAAATAATTTTCAAATTGGAATGCTGCATCCTTGAAAGTACTCAAACAATAACGTTTTTTTAAATCTTATTTGCTTTATTCAACTACTACTTATTTATAATGCAGCATCCGAGCTAAGGAGACACAAAAGGTGGTATTCTTGTTTTATATATTGCAATACAGTTCTCCGATGTGTGCGAAAGATTTTGCCATGGCATTTAATGCCAAATCGTTTGTATCAACAGTCCAACTGTGACAAAATGATTTGCAGTGAAAGCAAAATGTGTCAAGCTCATAGAAAAGAAGTTAAAAAATAAGTGGCGAGTACAAACCAGAAATAAAAAAAAAAAACAGCAAGCATGAGCCTGAGTTTGTGCCAATCAATTAAATGGAAAAAGGCACCTGGCTAAATGGTTATCGTGTATTTGTTGTAGGTGCCAAGATATTTTGTACATCTGTAATGTGTTCACAGTATTGTCCCATGCACACACCAGAGATATAAATCCAGCTTTAGCTAACTTGGTAGCTTACACCGCGGTCCTTTTATGGTTTCTATATCTATATAAACTTTACATTTTTATTATGGTTCACCATACAAGATTAGAGCAATGCATAACATTTGCACATCTCGCTATAGCAATATCCTGTCATCAGTTAGCGATGGTCTTTTCATTTTAATCTTTTCCTAGGACCATCCCATTCATGTAAAACCTGTTCTGTCTATCACAAGCTTTTCCTATGGCAGTAGGTGCATGAACCAGAAATATTATTAATAAAGATTTTTTTCTACACAGCGGAGAAAGTCTTGTTTTGAAGAAGGGCCTGTATTTCCTGGTGCAGAAGTCATAGGCTTACTATAAGTAATACCATGCTGGGTCAGACCAATAGTCCATTGAGCCCAGCATCCTGTCTCCAACCGAGGCCAAGCCACTCCATTTGGAAGGCCGATCCTCATGGAAAGATGCATTCCCTGTTGAGATGTGAGTGAGAACCCTGAACAATTCTCTAGCCATATCTACTGATCTTGAATAGATTTCTGTGTATACAGCTGGCTTTGAACAATAAAATCAAGGAGCCATCAGTGGTAGCTCTTAATTACTAATAACCTATGTGACAAGTTCTATGTACGCACTTTGTTTCAAAAGGGTCCAGACCAAAAAAGCTCAAGAAGAAACAAAGCCGAACCTCTTTTTACTGTTTGCATGTTGTCAGCTCCAATCCCCCCTTCCCCCCCCCCAGGCAGGAGTCCCAGCTATTACTCAGCAGCAACACAAGAGGCCTGACTCGGTGCAGACCTACAGGCCGCCCTGGCACTGTGCTGGCTGGGCTAGATGGAAGAGAGCTGTAATCGCAGGGCACTTGCAAGTGAAGGCTCACAATGGAACTGGAATTCCAAAAGGAGAAAGGAACCCTGGTTAAATCTAAAAAGGTTCGCAATTCAATTACAGCCAAATTATCAAAGGCACGTGCACGTAAAAACCAGGGTTTACGCACGTGGCCAGGCCTTGTGCGCACCACACGCATTTTCAAACGGGCCTGGCCACGCATTTAAATCCCAGTATGCGCACAAGTGCTGGGCCTCTTCAAAGGGGCGGCTGAGGGCACCGTATTGCATCAGCCCCAAGGACCAGTAAGTAAAAAAATTAAAAAATTCTGGGTACCTAGGTAGGCATTAGGGGTCAGGGTGGAGAGGGGAAAGGGAAGGAAGGTTAGGTAGGGGGTAGGGAAATTCCCTCCCAGTCCGCTCCTTAATTGGAGCGGACTGGGAGAGAACTGGGGGAAGCCCAATTACGTCGCCAAAATTCAGCCCCCCTGTGTGCGCAGATTATAAAATCCACGAGCGATTGTGCGCAAGGCCCAGGGATTACATAACATGTGCGTGCATGTTATAAAATCTGCGCATCCATGTGCGCGCGCCGGGAGCCGCAAGCACCTTTTAAAAATCTACCCCTTAGTGCACTGCCATGCTAAGGACCTGGGTTTACTTCCTAGGTCAGGATGCCATCGCCTGAGGGTGCTGCAGACGCTCAGCACCCAATGTGTCATGTTCTGGAAGGAGCCACAGAGTCTTGCTGTGACAACTGGTCTAAAGCCCTACATGGGTAGGAATAAAGGGTGGTTCTGAAAGAGCTGGAAACTACGAGGTAATAACAAAAAATCATGAAAATGACAGCTCGTGCAGTTCAAGCCCATCAAAATATTTGTTTTGCACGTTTGAACATAAAGCACTTTGCCCGAATTCCTACAAGAACTGTGCTCGCTCTTCTTGTCTTCTTGGACTGGTGAGCTACCGGGTTTCACCTTTGTAGTATGGAGTGGTCCTGGACAAAATTCATTTTTTTTTGAGGCTGTGATAACTTTTATTGAACCAATCAAAGAGGTTGTGTAGTACTTTTTATTTTTTTCAAGATCACATAAGCTTCCTTGTTTGAAGTGACTTGACTAGTTCCTTTTCCTGATAACTTATACGGGAATCAGTGGTACAAGTAACAAATTCAAGGCAGGAAGAAGCCTAGTTCTTTTCAGAGAAAAACAAAGGTCAGGCCTGCTGAACCAAAACCTTGATTTTAGCTTTTGCTGCAAAGGATTGTGGGATAAGGCTTGCTCATAGGAATGGCTTTAGCGTAAACCTGACTTCGCATCACTGGCCCAGCATAATCACGACAATCTTGCTAGATCACAATTAATAAAAGCTGGAGTTCAGATTGAATAGGTTATGTTTCAAGACAAATAGAAAAGTATAAGACAAGAATTATTTAAATTATTTTTATTTGTCAGAAATGAATACAAAACACTTGAGTTCAAGTTGTTTTTTTTTTTTTAAATGAAATAATTTGTATCAAAATCCTTTGTTTTCCTAGAGCAAGCATTGATAATATTTAGCATGATCCAGTTCCTCCCCTCTCTACTTTTATTTAAGAAGTGTATGCATTTTTGTATGTGGGAAATCCATGCTGCCAGTGCAGAAGAGTGATTAAAGCTTATATTGGTGAACATGCAGAGCCTTCAGCTCAACTTCTTTACAGATGTGTATTTGCTTAGCGACATTAAAACGAACCTGGTAACTGGGGGAAACCAAGCAATGTGTCCCAGGCTGGAGGCACAAAGCCAAACAGACTCCAGCCTTTTCTAATGCAGATAAAACTTGATACAAATTACAGCACTTCAACCTATGAGAATGCCTGCCTACCTTTGCAGTACTCTGCCCACTCCCTGGGCTTTGGGTCAGCAGAGATTTACAGGAGCTGTCTCTCCTGGGGATGAAGGAGCCTCCTGAACCCAGCTGGGCTTACACGCTGGTGCTGCCCCAGCAGGGTCCCACTCCCAGAGCTCTCGCCCTCTATGGGATTTGAGGTGGACCAGGCATTTAGGGGAAAATGGGGTCACTCTGTTATAGTAATGCAGGTCACCAGCCCATTCTAATACCATAAGATTCAGAATGCAGCTGTGCTCCCAAGGTGGTCTTAAAGATGGCATGGGCATCGAAACCCGACCATGTTTGGGCCCATTAGAGTAGGAAAACCTAAGTGAAAGGGCTGGTTATTTATTTATTTATTTTTAATTTTTATATACCGATATTCCTATAAAGAATATAGATCACACCGGTTTACAATGGAACAGAACATTCGCTGGGAGGAGATACATTGAACACGAACATTAACCATTGAACATTTGAAACAGTTGGTATCAAAGGAACAATAGAGAACCAAGAGCAAAAATTAAATATAAATGGTAAATAAATAATAAATAAAATAATAAAATAAAATGAGTAAAAATAAATGAATGAATAAAGTGACAATAAATATAGTACATTATTTAAAACAAGAAAGTGACCTTGCAGGGCAGCGAAGAGAAAAGTTCAGAAAATCCACGGATGATAGTCAAAAGACTTGCATTCATGTTTTGGGACCTGCATTAAGGAGAACCCGGCTTTTCATGGAAAGTTTGAACAGCCAAGTTTTTAGGTCTTTCTTGAAGGTTAGGAGACATTTTTCTTGACGGAGGTCAGGAGGGAGAGTGTTCCAAAGAGTCGGCCCAGAAGTAGATAACGCTCTTTTGCTTAGAGAAGATTTAATAGGGGGAACTTGCAGAGAGCCTCTGTAAGCTCTTCTGATTAGCATGAGGAAGCCTCTCCCCACCCACAATAGGCAGTAAATAACCCCCTCCAAGACCACTCCCCCTCCAAGACCCCTCCAAACACCACTCCCTTTTCCCCCTGAAACCCCTAGGCCCTGGTCCACAGGGCTTTGAAATAAAACCTTGAAAGGCAGAAGGCTTCTTCCAGCTGGTAATGAATATAAAATGACAATCTTTAGTCAGAATGTCACAGGCACCATTTTGGATTTGGTTAGCTCCCAGCAGACCAGGGGGGGGGGAAGAATAGGGAGGAATTCAGGGCAGAGGCCTCCAGCTGGGAGTTGGACAGAATGGGGGAAAGCAAGTTTGCTTACTGTAAGTGTTGTCCATAAACAACCCGATGAATTAGCCATGATACATGGGCGACATTACCAACCAAATGGGCCCTTCTCACTAAGCTCATTGAGCTTTTGCTCTACTGAGCATGTGCAGGAATTCACACACAGTTGTTGCTTATGAATATCTTCAGTCAATATTAGACCTAAGTGTAGCTAGTCAACTCTCCATGACTAATTCATCCTGCTGTCTACACAGAACACTACAGCTAGCAAACTTGCTTTCTCTGTGAACAAGCAGCGTTGAAATAGCCATGTCATGTAGGGAGTCCCAAGCTAAAGATTGCAGTGGAACATATAGGGGCGGATTTTCAGAGCCCTGCTCGCGTAAATCCGCCCAAAACCAGGCGGATTTACGCGAGCAGGGCCCTGCGCGCCGGGAAGCCTATTTTACATAGGCCTCCCGGCGCGCGCAGAGCCCCGGGACTCGCGTAAGTCCCGGGGTTCTCCGAGGGGGGCGTGTCGGGGGCGTGTCGGGGGGCGGGCCCGGTCGTCGCGGCGTTTCGGGGCGTGTCGGCAGCGTTTTGGGGGCGGGTACGGGGGCGTGGCTACGGCCCGGGGCAGTCCGGGGGCGTGGCCGCGCCCTCCGTACCCGCCCCCAGGTCGCGGCCCGGCGCGCAGGAGGCCCGCTGGCGCGCGGGGATTTACGTCTCCCTCCGGGAGGCGTAAATCCCCCGACAAAGGTAAGGGGGGGGTGTAGACAGGGCCGGGTGGGTGGGTTAGGTAGGGGAAGGGAGGGTAAGGTGAGGGGAGGGCAAAGGAAAGTTCCCTCCGAGGCCGCTCCGATTTCGGAGCGGCCTTGGAGGGAACGGGGGGAGGCAGCGCGGCTCGGCGCGCGCAGGCTATACAAAATCGATAGCCTTGCACGCGCCGATCCAGGATTTTAGTGGATACGCGCGGCTCCGCGCGTATCTACTAAAATCCAGCGTACTTTTGCTTGAGTCTGATGCGCAAGCAAAAGTAGGCTGATCGCGCTTCTTTTAAAATCTACCCCATACTGAATAAGCAACCTGGACCCCCATCATGGAATGGACTACTGGGAGAACAGGCTGTGCAAAACTGCTTATCCAATTTACTGTCATGTTTGATAAATTGTCCAGACAGTAATTCGATGTGAAGGTGTTCACTGATGACCAAGTTACAACTTTGTAGATGTCTTCAACAGGTACTACTCTCAGATAAGCCACTGAATGTAGCCATGGCTTTCATTTGATGAGCCTTGCTAGTCTATGATCTGGATGCCTGAGAGGGTATAACAATATGCAATGCAGTCTGCTAGCCAACTGGACAATGCTTTTTTTGGATATTGCTATGCCCAGACAGTTAAGATCATAAGAGATAAAATGCTATGAAGCATGATAATATGGCAGAGTACTTTTCCTGTAGTAAGCCAAAGCTCTTTTACACTCTTAAGGAATGAAGGCCTTTTCACCTTTTTTGTCCATGTGTAGGTAAAACGATGGCTTGCTTAATATGGAAAGCTGGCACAAACTTTCATAGAAACTTTGCGTGCATGCAGTGCATCAGTCTTTTGTAGAAGAACTGCATATAAGAAGAGTGATGAACTAAAGCCTGGATGATGTGATTGTAACTAGGAATGCTATTTTCCATGTGAGAAATTTGAGAGAAGCAAACATCAGTAGTTATTTAGTAGATGTGAATCGGTTAGTTACTCTTTCGGATAGTAGAAGGACTAGGGGGCGCTCCATGAAGTTAGCATGGGGCACATTTAAAACTAATCGGAGAAAGTTCTTTTTTACTCAACGCACAACTAGACTCTGGAATTTGTTGCCAGTGCAGTTAATATAGCTGTGTTTAAAAAAGGATTGGATAAGTTCTTGGAGGAGAAGTCCATTACCTGCTATTAAGTTCACTTAGAGAATAGCCACTGCTATTAGCAATGGTTACATGGAATAGACTTAGTTTTTGGGTACTTGCCAGGTTCTTATGGCCTGGATTGGCCACTGTTGGAAACAGGATGCTGGGCTTGATGGACCCTTGGTCTGACCCGGTATGGCATGTTCTTATGTTCTTAGTTCAAATGGTGGCTTCATTAGTTGTGCAAGAACTACATTCAGGATCCACTGAACAGATTTGACTGGAGGTTTAGGATACCATAAACCTTTCATGAACTTGGATACCAACGGATGAGTGGAAATTGATCTACCCTCAATTTGGAAGTGTAGGTCCCTACAGCACCACGATGTACCTCACTGATGAGGTACCAAAATCTGAGGAAGACTGAGAGGGCAAGTACTTTCATAGGTCTTTTGGTTCGCATGGGAATGGATCCAAGGAAGGCTGTTGCCACCAGTTTCATATACCATGTGAAAATAAGGTGATCTCAATGCCACATTTTAAATACGGTATGGATATGGTTCGGTCTTGGATGACGGTCAGTCATCTAGTTTTAAATGTTGATAAGACCACTCTTTTATAGGAAGGGAGGAATGAGGTAAAAGCTTCATTAATCACAAAGAATTATGGAAATGTACAGTTGCAAACTAAAAATTAACTGTGAAATCTAGGAGTAATAATAGACTCAGGGTTGGATTTTAAATTACAGATTAAGGGGTAGATTTTAAAAGAAGGGCGCACACATGGACGCCCCGATTTTAGAGCATGCGCACGCAAGTTATAAAATCCATGGCCCCGTGCGTGCATGTGGGGGCAGCACGCACAGGGGGGGCCTAAGTTTAGAAGAGTATGTGCGGCGGACTGGGAGGGAACTTCCCTACCCCCACTACCCTCCCTTTTCCCACCCCCCTAAACCCATTCAACCTATTTTTGTTGTTGTTTTGGAGCAGAAGCAACTTGTGTGCACTGGCTGCCTGCCGGTGTGTGCTTCCCCGGTACCGCGGCAAATGGCCGCTGTACCAGCTGCTTCCAGCCCTGCCCCCTTCCCTTTCTCTGGGCCTGGCCCTTCAGCCCGTAACCCCCATTTTTAACACATGCAGCATTTTTAAAATCTACCCGTAAGAGTACTGTTAAGTATTGGATTTTTTAAACAAATTACTTATGCCATTAAGGCATTTCTAACTATGGATTTTATTTAGGACTGTGTTTGGGCAGATAGATTAACGAAATATTAGAGGGTTGCAGTTATTGCTGGCAATAAAACACAGCGATCATATAACATCGGCATTGCGTGCTTTACGCTGGCTTCCTGTTAAGTGGAGGGCTGAGTTTCAGGTTCTTATGATTGTTTTGACTCCAATACAGATTTCATTCTAATCCTTTTAGATATCTCTGCTGCGTTTGATACGCTAGACCATAAAATATTACTTTCTAGTCTTCAATCCATTGGGTTACAAGATACAGTTCTAAACTGGTTCAATAGTTCGCTCTCAAATCGTTCCTGTCAAATTAATATTGTCTCTTGTTCCTCTCAACCATACACTCAACACACACCCCATAAAAAATAAACCAGACCTCAGCACTACCAAAATTTAAAAATTAAGATCCCCTTCCAGACCTTACCCTATACCCATCATGGACATCTCTTACCCCTTCTGTAAGACCTCCAAAGTTCAAATGGTACATGAGCAATCCACTGTCATTCAGGCCGTGTGGGTCCTGAGTTGAAAATGACACTGGCGGGCCCTGAGGCTGATGCCATTTTGTTGCATGACTGTACAATACCATGGAGCCAGCCTCCGGGCAGGAACACCTGGAGCTCACTTCTGCCCCATTCAATGCAAAATCCCTATGAATGGGGCTAAGAGGCATGGGAGCGGAGGAGCTCAGGGCAAGGCCCGGAAGGGGATTCCACTTCTAAAGTTTGGTACTGCTGAGTTGTTTTTGCAGCAGTGGCAGGAGCCTGGGCAGAGGTGGCTTTCTTCTATTTTTGAAACAAGACTAAAAAACCCCCAATGAATTACGCTGGGGGGTTTGTTTTGAAACAACATGTAACGAAACGGCCTACTGTCATCATCACCACAACTGCAATAACCAGGCTCAAGTCTAAGGTCTTTTCCTCCAAAATAAAAGAATATCTAAAGGATCAGGAATCATTTTTGGCTCATGATTTTAATAATATAACTTAATTGTGAAACTGTTTTCATGAGTGTAGATTATCGCTACCAAAGCCCTACACACTTGAATATCATTAACATATGCAACCCATGCACAAGATAATTCACCTGGTTATGTCCCTTCCTTAATAAGCTTATACGCTCTTATTTGTCTTGTGTATCTTAACTAGCTTGTAAGCTCCACAAGGCAGGGACTGCCTCTTAAATGTATAGGTGCAATCCTGCATATATCGTCGTGCTATAATATATACCAGTCACCTACATTTAAGTAGAGAGAAGTTAAGGGACTTCAGCCGTTCACATTTTGTGCAGTACTCCGTGGAGTTTATTTACTATTGGATTACCTAATGTGCATCCAAATTACCAAAACAAGGACTGGCATATGCAAATAAGCTCTTTAGGTATTAATAATGGAATTATCCAGTGTTTCATGCAGGCCTTGTAATGTTAGAGGGGTAATTAACTTTGTACACAGCCTTTGTTTAGCAGGGGCAACATCGGTTTTGCACCTCCCCACCCCCTTATTTGTGTTTCAAGTAAGCAAAACTCACATCAAAGGAAACAAAAATTCAACAAAAAAAACTGTGCATCCCAAGGAAGGAAGGAAGAGCCTAGTGGTTAGAGCAGTGAGCTATGAACCAGGAGATCAGGGTTCGAGTCCTGCTGTCACTCCTTGTGACCTTGGGCAAGTCACTTTACCCTACATTGCCTCAGGTACAAAACTTAGATTGTAAGTCCTCTGGGGAGAGGGAAATACCTCCAGTACCTGAATGTAATCCACTTTGAAGTGGAATATATATATAAAAATAAATAGTTGGTCCCCCAGCGGCTTGAATTCCACCACTGGCTGCTTTCTAAGCAGGAAATACTCCCCCCACCAGGCAATCTCACCTTAGAACATAAGAAATTGCCATGTTGGGTCAGACCAAGGGTCCATCAAGCCCAGCATCCTGTGGCCAATCCAAGTCACAAGTACCCAAACATTAGATAGATCTCAAGCTACTATTGCTTATTAATTACCATAATAGCAATTTATGGTTTCAACTTCTAGGAACTTATCTAAAGCTTTTTTAAACTACTGAAACCATCTACAACTCATTTCTTTCTCCCAGCAAGAGATGTTGGGAAGAGAAACTGAAATATCAAATAAAACACTTTAAGGGGAATTTTAAAAGCCAGGTACATGCCAAAAATCGAGAGATACACGTGCTCGCAACACATGTGCATGTCTACCTGATTTTATAAGCCACCCACACGCGCGCACAAGTCCCGATGAGTGAATAGGTCTCATCAGACAGAAAAAGGGGTGGAGTGCGAGTGTTCCGGGGCAGGGCCAAGAGATGTGCGCACAAGTAGCTATGCACCTGGTTGTGAGCTCAGGAATACTTGCATGTAAAGTTAGTTCTGCTACGGAGGAGGAGCAAGCCTCAATAAAACCATTTCCTGGCATCTGTGAGGGCTCTGGGGTAACTGAGGGGAGTGCTGGCTAAAGAACCTGGAAGGTTTGGAGGACCCAGCTCTAAACTGGACGAACTGGTGAAACTGGTCATGGCCTGGATGCACACCTATGATAAAACTCCCCCATTTTCACACTCAAACCTGGCTTTCTGCGGCTTTGCATGCAAACTTCTCAAATAAGGGCACGCTTATGTGCACAGGGGCTATTTTATAACATGCTCGCAGGATATAAAATTGCCATGTATCCAGCCGCACGCCCACACATACGTGCGCCCGCACACACGTTTGAAAGTTACCCTCATTATGTTTTAATATTGTATGCATACACTTCACCATCTATGGGGCTGCTTATTTTTACTGATTACCAAATTGACCGGAAATATTTTTTGCATAGTTTATTTGTAGGTCTTGAGTCTTATCATTGTGCTTTCGTTTGAAATAAAATAGGACATTTCAATAAAATGAAAGGAAAATGAAAAAAAACAAAAACAAAAGTTGCTTCATCTCATTTCATTTTAAAAGAAAAAAAAAAAAAAAAGGCAGATGTAGCCAACCCTGGAGCCCCCTCCCCCACTGGGAAAAACCACAATTCAGGCACTCCTGCCCTGCTGGTGCTCCAGTGCCATGTCAAATAGAGCCCAGACGAGGCAGGAGCATCTGGAGATCACTCCTGTTCTGTCAAGATGCTTAGAATTTAGGCTTAGCTGGGGGGTGGGGGAATGGGGAAAAGATCCAGTGGGACTTTATTCTACTTATTTATTTATTCTATCAATTATTGCAGCATGCAGCCCATGGCTGCTTTTTTTTTTTTTTTTTTAAACCCCCCCACCAAGAAAACTAAATGGGAAAAAAAAACTTCCACATCCCCAAGGAGCAGTCATGCAAACAAACCACCACATCAGCAAGCATGCAAACAGAAATGTGCTCTCCGCCTGTCAAACTGCAGGCACGCATTCACAGCCACGCTCTGCATGGGAGGCTGCCAGCTCTTAATGCAGTGGCACTACAACTGGTGAGCAGAGGTTTTGCAGAGAGAGGTAGTGGCAGTCGTGGGTCTAGTGTCCTACCCCATCCCATTGCATTTCTAGAACAAATTTCTGAAACCAGCAGCAAGCACAGTCTGTACCTTCTGTCAAAGTTAATATAGTTTCATGTTTTCTTAAGCCTACAGTGTGGTAATGTGGTTAGAAGTATAAGATTTATGGACGCTTGTTGCGGTGGTGAAGTTGACTCAACCTATGGGGGCAGCCCCAGAGGCCCTCACCAATAGCAGGCGGAGCTATGCAAGGAAGAGACTGCTCAGGAGCTTCACCTATAGCAACCCTTCCCCTTGGGCTCTGGGGGCCGGCCGGTCAGTCTCTTTGGTTGTGGCAAAGGCAAAGTTCCAGGGCCAGGCCAGAGTGGTTAGTATCTAGGCAAAGGTCAAGGGCAGGTAGCCCACAAGAGTGGTCAAAGTCCGAGCTAGGGCAAGATGCAGAAGTCAGTCCAAGGGCAGGCTTAGGAGACAGGAAGGAGCACTGACTCAGCAGGGCAGGCAGGGAGGCTGAATAAGAGGAGGCAGACACAGGATCAGGCACGCAGGAGTCAGGCAGCAGCAGCAACTCACACTACACACAAGATGCAGGCAACCTGTTGCTGAGGTATCTGCAGAGGTCTTTTATACCCATCAGCAGGCACTGAAGGCTGGTTTCCTCTCTCTGGCCCTTTAAGACACACAACACAGCCCATGCATCCACCTATGAAGACTGCTAGGAAGGGCTGCAGCATGGCGAGGAGAGGCATCAGATTGAGCATCTGAGCTGGGGGCTGCTTGTGCCGTGTGGCTTTGAGGGGTGAGTAATGGACGATTGAAGGGGAATTACTCTCCATAAGCTGGCAGAACACTAGAATTTACTCCATGAATTGGATGCCCAGATAATAGCAGTTTCAAAACAGCATTTCTAGTAGGATTCCTGCACCAACTGTAAGCTGAAAAACCACAGCCCCTATTGTGTGCATTTACGGAAGTGCTCCAGTATTAAGTCAATTTCCCACCAATCTAAATCCGCAGGGGGTGACACCTTTGCAGAAACACACAGCAGCAGCAATAAATACAATAATAATTATTGCTCAAACAGATTTTATGGGTTTCTGGAACCCTTGAACATAAGTCATTAAAGACCATCAGAAATATGAGCAATTACGATGAAATAATTGACTCAATGCATTAGAAAGGCACCTTCCTGTCCACATTATTCATTTTGATATCTTTCAGCCACTTTATCACCTCTTAACTTCTCAGCCTTTTCTGGTTAAGATTCAAGGGCAGGGTCCAATCTATGAGCTCAGGAAAGTCCCTACTTGGCCTTTGGCTGAGTCTGAGAACCTGCACCATATTCTGGAGGTGGGGGAGAGAGAGCTGTTTAACCAGGGCTGGTGCAGGGATATTAGGCACACTAGGTATTCTCTCAGCTCCTCCTCCCATTAACTTTCAGGGCAACAGGCTGCCCCCATCCCACGCACCTGCGAGATTTTGATAATTAAACTGAAATCATGACCACCCCAGAACAATCCTGTAAAAAAAGCCCCACAAAATTGGACATAGGGATGGGAATTTTCAAAAGTCATTTATGTGAGTAAATACAAAAGTACTTGCCACTTTCAAAGCACCTACCACTATGCATGAATCAAAGGGAAAGTAGATTTGTACTTTCTCACAGAGAACGGCTGCAAAGGAGTTTGCACCAAAATGCACAGCTTTGAAGATTACGCCTATATTTTAATTATGTCAGTGACTGATGAATGCATCATCTGTAATTTTTGGAGGAAGCCTACCAAAGTCCCCTCCACATTCATACAATTTCTAAATGTAAAGAAATCCCCACTGCACTGGTTGAAGGTATTCTCTGCAATGAATGGATAGCTCCAGTGGCTCGGCTGAGGTAGGACATTTTCCCTTACTGCTCCCCCTACAAAACCATGTCACATTTCTTTGTCACCTCAGTCACAGTAATACAAACGCCCTCCATTACTGGGCATGCTGTGAAGTATGCAAAATCCTCCAAAAAGATCACTTAGAACCTGTATATAGCAAACCTGCCATTCCAAAACACTAATTCATAGAACTCAAACAGCAACAACTATACTGATGAAAAAGTAACACTACACATTAT